>NW_006408677.1:296708-314323 GCF_000296735.1 Chrysochloris asiatica | reverse complement strand
AGAATGAAGTCCTTGACAACTTTAATCTTTTCTCCATTGATAAGAATGTTGTTTATTGGTCCAGTGGTGAGGATTTTTGTTTTCTTGACATCCTAGAGGCAGGCAAAGATTGATTCCAAGACATATAGAGATCGCCAAAGGACACCAAACCCACAGATGTTGAAAGGAGATAAGGACCACTCCCCAGAGTCAATAGAGATAGAAAGCCTTCCCCCTAGAGCTAGCACCCTGAATTTAGATTTTTAGCTTCCTAAACTGTGAGAGAATACATTTGTTTGTTTAAAGGCATCCACTTGTATTTGTATCATAGCAGCACTTGATAACTAAGACAGGCAGGTATTCAGTACAAACACAGAAATGATCTCCTTTCCTCTCCCTTCCACTCTTTGGGTCTTTCTTTATCTACTCTTTCTTCTTCTCATAGTTCCTGCTATGTCCTTTTAGGCCCTTCCCCTCTCTTTCCCTCTCTCAGTATCTCCCTCTTAAGCTCTCTTCCTCATATGGTACCTGTCACCCCAATAACCAAAACCTGAGTCCTGGTGTGGCACTGTGGGCTAATCCGTCAGACTGCAAAGCCGTTAGAACTGCAAGATGGGTGGTTCAAGCTCACCAGCTGTTCCTTGGAAACCCTATACAGGGTTGCTGTGGGTTGGAATCGACTCGACGGCACTTAACAACAACACAACAACAACAGGAAGCTTCTCCCTGCCTCTTCTTACAACTAGATATAGCACATGCCCAAATGCCCTGGTAGTAGGGGAAACTGTGAAATTGGAAAGGGCCTTTTTGAAGTAATTCCTGCAGGCATACTTGAAATACCCAAATATGTGAGTATTCCTGACTATAATTTGGGGAGCAATAGAAATCCTGGGACAAGAGGCACATTTTTCCTTTTCGTTTTTGGAAATGACCTCTCTTTAGTTCTATAGCTTTAAAATGAAGAATTCTGTGCCTAGCAATACTGAGAGGAAAATATTTCAGGAAATCAAGTTGCCTTTGTCTTCCTTTGCTGATAAATAACAGCATGTATAGAAGCATCATAAAAGCCTTCAATGATTTGATTCACTGGCCAAGTAATTTCCCCACCCTCATCATCTCACCATCTTGAGTCCTATGCCAACATGGGAACGGAAGCTCTGTCTCCTTGTAAGTGACTCATTCCACCTGCTGAAAGATATTAAGAACCTCTTGAAAGGGACAAGCTAGGACTAGCCAGAAAAGGAAATGATCAACTAGAATCAGGTTTTAACTTCTAAAACCCAGTTATGTGGAAAATGTCACCGTTTAGGAATGGCATGTCAATGACTAGAATAAATTGTGCTGCATTCAATGCCCTGGTTTTGCTTTGCCCAAAAATAATCACTGAGGAAATTACTTTTCATGCAGCATGGTGTCATGGAAAAGATGATAACCAGGAAGTCAGGCTTCTTGGGATTTGGTCTGATTCTGCAATCAGTTGACTGTATGACCTTAGCCACATTACTTCAGCTTAATCTGAAAACGATGGAGTTAGATGATCAGATCTCTAGGGTCTCTTACAACTTGGATAGCCAGTGTCCCTGGAATCATCCAGAGGGAGATGAGGAGAATCCAGTGGAAACAAAAAAGGGAAAATTATTCTAATCCTGATTTTCAGATCTATCCCTAAAAGAAAGAAAAGATGCTAGAAAAGTTTGTCTTCCATAAAAACAACAACAACAAAATGACAGACTTTGCTCTCCCTGGTCCTTGGCAAAAGACCATAAAACCTCTCTGTAAGTAGTATGTCAGTGGTGAATATGAAGTCAAAAAGGATGGTTTCTGAGCAGGTGAAGAGAAAACCCAAACTCCTCAATGGTATGACTTCATGAGCAATGTCTGGCACTGCTAAAGAGTAACGAAAATGGAAGTCAGAAAATGTAAGCAATAGTGTAGCTTGTCTGAAAACCAAATTCTAGATAGTTCGTCAGGAGAGAAAAGTACAATTCATACTCTGAGAAATGCTGAAGAAGTTTCAGCAATCCTCAGCATTGTAGCCATATTTTAAAGAGAAGACAAATGGAGGCAAAAGGTTTTAACTCTGTTAAATGGAGATGACAAATGGAGGCAAAAAGGTTTTAACTCTGTTAAAACCCCTAAATATAGTTGGAGATTCTACATAAATTACAAATCTGAGTCTCAGGCTCCCAGGTAAAAACTTTCAGCAGACCATAACCTCTCCAGAAATAGTTGTGTCCAAATGGTTAGTTCAAACACCAGAAGGACATTATACCTTGAGCTGTATCTTTCCCCAGAGCTCCACTTCATAACCCTTTCTCAGAGCTCGAAGAATTGTTACAGTGCTGTGACTGATATGAATGTGATATGCTGTAAAAGAAGGGTGGCATCCGATTTGCTTCTTTTAGTTAAAATCAGTGAGAAAGTATCCATTGATATATGTTCCCACTTCTAAATGAACTAGACCCTAATGGAAGTTCCTTCAAGAGAGTTCTAGCAATGAAGCGGCAAGCTAAGACCTACAATGTTCGGTGGGCTTCTGTGGACCCAGGTGGAGACCTGGTTGGCCAGCAGTATGGGGAGACCCAGGGACTCTTGGGCCCAGAGTCAGTGGCGTGGCCACAGAGGACTAGAGTGGAGAGTGAAGCTACCAGCTGATAGGAAGAGAGGGCACATGCACAAGAACACCCACATTTGCAGATAGTACCCACTTGACCTGGCTTCAATGACTAGATGATCAGAGCTCAACCAGGAGAAGAAAGAAGAGGAAAAAAAGAGTAATCTGATACAATTTGATGAACTTGATCGACACCTATGGATGCAGTAACTCAAAAGAGGGAACAAATCCTTACAGCAAGAATCATTCCGACCCCCTCCACACACAGAGTAGACAGAGATGGGCAACTTGGACATTGGATACCCAAAATGGGGGGGGAGGGGGGCTACAAAGGCAAGAAGTGACTGGCTTACAAGCTTTCAAGAGGGAACCTAGAGCCAGGGGGCATGGAGGAAGGCAGTATCTCCAGTGAGTACTATCCAATCTGTCTAGGTGGAGCTGATGAAATGAAACACAGATGGGTCACTTGTGATACAATAGTGAATAATTGTTATCAGGACTGATTGTGAGGGTTGGAAATATAAAGGTAGACATTTTGTAGCAAGGAAGGGAGTGATTAACTCTCCAGTCTAGGAGCGGAGGTCTCTAGGACCATCAACGGAGAAGAGCCGAGAGCGGGACCCTACCCAGAGAAGCAGAGATGCCTGAGATAGAGACAGAGATGATGACGTGGAGTGATGAAGCGGCTGGGGACTTTGGATCCAGAGAGGGCCTGTGGGCTGAAGACTGGGGCGGGGGGGGGAATGTAGGGGGCGGGTTTGTAGGGTATACCCTTTGGTTGGTTGATTGGAGGGGATTGGAACCATGGCAATGATAGAATGAATGTAAAACTAAAGTTCTCTCATGTAAACTATCATATAATTCACAATAAAACATTAAAAAAAAAGAGGGTAAGGCATTATCTGTAGCACCTATCAGCTTCCTAGACATCATCTCAAAGGATAGACCATGCAATTGTTATTAGGTGCCATGGTGTTGGTTCTGACTCATAGCGACCCTGCACAGCGTTTCAGAGGAATGGCTGGTAACCTTGAACTTCTAACCTTGCAGTTCAAACCAACTTTTCAGTCCAGCACATTAACCCACAGGCCATGCAATGTTGTTGTTGTTATGTGCCGTGGAGTCGGTTCCGACTCATAGAAGCCCTGTATAGGGTTTCTGAGGCTGTAATCTTTACGGGAGCAGAAAGCCCCATCTTTCTCCCACGGAATGGCTGGTAGTTTCGAACTGCAGACCTTGAGATTCGCAGCCCGATTCATAACCACTACACTACCAGAGCTCCTTACACCAACTTTTCAGTCCAGCACATTAACCCACAGGCCATGCAATAGAAAGGTGCTAATTTAACTCATGGAACCCTGTTGTGGCGCTGTAGGATAAGGACTCAACTGGAAGGTTGGTTTGAACCACAAGGTTGATGGTTCACGCTCACCAGTCACTTCTTGGAAACCCTATACATGGTCGCTATGAGTCAGAGCTGACTCGATGGCAATTAACAACAATAATTTAACTCCTGAGTTGAGATGAAGAAACAGGCAACTGCCATGATGCTCTCAGATGAAAAGTGACCTGTTTTGAGGGAAGTTTGATACCAGCAGTTTCTTGACACCAACAGGAGTCTTTCTGCTAGAAGTGAACTTCCAAACGTTGCATAACCCCACTTAAAGACAAAAGGGAGATTTTCTATGTGCATCTATGCAAACCACTCTCAATATTGCTAGACTTAAAACATCAGTGGGGAATATCCTCAAGCCTTTGTCAATAAACATTTGAGGAAAAATCCTGGTGGCGCCCGAGGGTTAAGTGTTTGGCTGATAACCCAAAGGTTGGTGGTTTAAACCCCGATTGCTTCACAGGAGAAAGATGTGGCAGTTTGCTTCTGTAAAGGCTACAGCTTTAGAAACGTTGTGGGGCAGTTCTACTCCCTCCTTTAAGGTTGCTATGAGGTGGAATTGACTCAATGGTAATGCGTCTGATTTGTTTTTTTGGTACATTCATAGCTGTCCTCTGAGTGGGTACATATGTACATACATACATGCATGTATTATTTTCTAACCTATTACCCTAATCAGTAATAAAAGTTGTACATGGAAAACTACAATAAAATAAGTAAAGAATTAAAAAGTTATTTGGGACCAAAGTATAATTCTTTGGTAAAGAACAATCATTTGTTAACTGAGGTAAGTTCCTCGACCTTCCTGAAAACTGTCATCCTATTCAGGGAGACCTTGTTGAGGTTGAATCTTAAATAAAAATCTAAGACTTAAACTTTCACACATGCTAGAAAAAGTCACTCTTTCAGAAGCTGATTATAGTCTGAGTAGGAAGTTAAGGCTGAAAAGAACTGCAAGAAGTTTCTACTATGTGTAGCCACAAAGTGTTTCCTCCTCTTGACAGTTAAAACTATTGTTTGTGTCTTGCTCAATGATTCATGGTCACCCAAAGCCACATGCCAGGCCAGCCTGTCCCTAGCCCACCCTATGTGTGCCATCTCATTCGCATCTGGTATTCAGGGACTCCTTCAGTAGAATAATCCCACTGATGGGGAATACATAGTTTAAAAGAGCCTCTATAAGTGGAGAGTGAAGCATCCAGATGATAAGAAGAGAGGGCATATGCACAACAACACCCACACTAACAGATAATACCCACTTGACCTGGCTTTAATGACTAGATGATCAGAGCTCAACTAGAAGAAGAAAGAAGAGGGAAAAAAAGAGCAATCTGATACAATTTGATGAACTTGACCTACACCTATGGATGTAGTAGATCAAAAGAGGGAACACATCTTTACAGTGAAGATCATTCCCACCCCCTCCATACACAGAGTAGACAGGGATGGGCAACTTGGACATTGGCTACCCAAAATGGAGAGGGGGCAGGGCTACAAAGGCAAGAACTGACTGGCTTACAAGCTTTCAAGAGGGAACCTAGATCCAGAGGATGTGGAGGAAGGTAGAGTCTCCATTGAGTAGTATCCATTGAGATGGGGATAGGTCTCTTGTGATACAATAGTGAATAATTGTTATCAGCACTGATTGTGAGGGTTGGAAATGTAAAGGTAGACATTTTGTAGCAAGGAGGGAAGTGATTACCTTTATAGTCTAGGAGTGGAGGTCCCTGAGACCATTAAGGGAGAAGAACGGAGAGCAGGACCCTACCCAGAAAAGCAGTGATGCCAGAGATGGAGGCAGAGACAATGACATGGAGAGATGGAGCAGCTGGGGACTTTACACCCAGAGAGGGAGAGGGGCTGTATGCTGATGACCGGGGGCAGACTTGCAGGGTATAAACCCTTTGGTTGGTTGATGATGCATGGAGGGGATTGTAACCATGGTAATGAAATGATATATGATAGGATGAATGTAAAACTAATGTTCTCCCATGTAAACTATTACATAATTCACAATAAAACATTAAAAGAGAGAGAGAGAATCTATAGTCAATTTCACACACCATCTAGTTGTGTGGTAAAGAGGATCACTTCAGGGTTAGGTCGCTAGTCACTCCTATTCTAGAGGTTCTTAGGAGATATTGATGAAATTTATGTTTAATGTAGATCTAGACATATCCTAGAGTCCTGGTGTGGCACTGTGGGCTACTGTGCTGGACTGTAAAATTCGTTTGAACCACAAGGTCAGCAGTTCAAGCTCACCAGCTGCTCCTTAGAAACCCTATACAGGGTTGCTATGGGTTGGAACCGACTTGATGGCATGTAACAACAGACATATCCTGGTTTAATAATCAACATGAGGTTAAAAGCTACTTCTTTACAGATCTTCAGTCAGATGTGAAGCTTAATGCCATATTTGGGACAAAGTCATTAGCTTCCTGAAAAGTATACTAACATACTTCTTTAGTGCAGAGACCACATTTGTATGCATCTTTGGATTCCTTGTTGCTGTTGTTCAATGCCATAGAGTTAGTTCCAACTCAGAACGACCCTATATAGGGTGTCCAAGGAGCAGCTGGTGAGTTTGAACCACCGACCTTGCGGTTCACAGTCCAGTACTGATCCTACAGTGTCACACCAGGACTCCAACCAGTGCTTAATAAGTACTGATGATGTGAGTGATTGACTCCATTTTCTTCTTCCTAGTTGATCACTGGAAAAGGTGCTGCTTGAATCTCAAAATTCAATTTCTGCTGTCAACCCTACATTTCCAATGTGAAGTGTGGGGCGTTTCCCTGGTGCAGAGCAGAACATGACTTCAGCCTTCTACAAGCTTACATCAGTCCAGAGTACTATGCCAAATCTGCATTGCAGTTCCATGATCCATTTCACTTCATCTTGTGTTGTACTTCAAGAGCAGTAAGATGAAAACTCAGATGCATGCAGCAATTCCTGGATGACTACTTGCAGGGCTTCTGCTATGCCTGTGAAGTTCGAAGACTTTCCCAGATGTCAGAAAATTTATTCTAAGTTCCGTGCTGCCTCCTTAATCATGGCTGCACAGGCTAGATTGACTAAGACTGGACCCATTGTGCAAGCCTGTTTCTCTACACATGAGTGATGGGGAGTGGGGTCAAACAGGGCACCACCCACTGTGACATAGCCCACCGTATCATCAGGAACTAGTTTAAGGATGCTGCTGAAGCTTGGGAAGAACTTGTCTTACCTAGCAGCTGCCAGAACCCAGCTTTCGAAAGGCTTAAGCAGCTTTTATTTGGTTTGTTATATAAAATCCATGAAAACAGTAGATAGAAATACATGTTGCTCTGTATGCTATTCTATAATAGCATGAACACATAGCTTTGCTCAGTCATGATATAGGGAAAAGGCACATTGTAAATCTGACATTGCCTTAGTAATGGCAGTAAATAACCTGGCAGTAAATAACGAAGGAAGAGTTGAGCCAGCATTTTACCAGCAGTGGACAAACGGCATAATGGTTTATACAGTTTTCCTCTCAAGAAAGAGGGGAAGAAATGGTATCTTTGATATCATGTTTGTTTTGATAGAAGCTAAGGGTTTTATGGAGTCCTGGTGTGGTGCTGTAAGATAAGTGCTGGACTGCTAACCACAAGATCGGCAGTTCAAGACAACCAACCACTCTGCAGGAGAAAGATGAGACTTTCTGTAACTACAAAGATTTACAGCCTCATAAACTCTATACAGGGTCACTGCGAGTCAGAACTGATTCAACGGCACTTAAAAACAAGGGTTTTTTTTAATCTAGGCAAGCAAGATTAATTATTTCAAAATTCCAAGCTTCTTGAAGGATTACTTGTAGCTAAGTTCAGGATAGCTATTTGATGATGTCAGAAGTCCTGGAGTCTTAACTAGTTCAGAAACAGGATAAGAGCAGCAAATAGCAGTCTGTATTCATGAAAAAGCTGAAAAACAGAAAATTCTTATTTTTTTGTTAAAACATGACTCCCCTAAACCTACCAGGCTGGTCAATATTTTCTTTTTCCCAAAGGACTTTTTCAGTTGTTTTGATCAAATTGACTGGCTGTTTCAATGTCACTTAGCTACAGATTTATTTCTGTAACAAGAAAGGTACATGTTCAGTCCAATATCACCCCCTACTGGTTTGGCCATTAGAGACCAGGAAAATGTATGGTAAATCTCATTATAATCTTCTCAAATTATGTTTTATATGGCTTTAAAAACATTAAAATCTCAAAGACTGTGTTTCTGTTCCCCTTGTGTTGAGGAAAAGTCACTTTCTCTACAGCAGGAAGATACCATCCTATCTCTCCCTCTGTAGGTGCTTATGTAATCCTGTTGAGAAGCAGTGTTTACGGTGTCTCCAAATGGGCTGTATCTGGGCATGGTGAGACCCACCACTTCAGCAACAATGAGCCTTATTGAATAGCAGAAGGTGTGATTACAGTCACCAGGTATTTACTCAAAGCTAATGGAGGAACCACGCAAAGGGAAAGAATGTAGTAGCTTCATGAAAGAATAAAGGTTGCCACCCAAATAGCTCTAACAATCTGAAGCCTTGTAATAAGGAATGAACTTTTTGCCCCACAAGAAAGCAAATTTATAATGATGCAGACATGACCACTCTTCTGATTTATACCTTTGTTCCATATGACAGTTTTGTCCTAGATGCTTATGTCTGTCAACAGGAGCAAATAAGTATCAAATCCAAACCAGAAAAGCCAGGGCAGGGACTCAGAATCCAAACATATTTTAAATGTGACTCTTGTTGGAGCCTTAAGATGGAAGAGAGGCATCTCATAGGACTATCTGTCTCTCAAACTGTGTCTACCAAGAAAATAATTGCTAAGACAGTTCAAAAATCGGAAAATCAGCAGAGTTGACTTTCAATTATATATGTGTTAGGGGCATGGAAAAGCAGTAGAGATAACTTACAAATATTTTCTATTTTCTGTTAGTTTTAGTTCTGACTATGTTAGGTGTTCAGGGAGTGAACAGAACTTTAAAAAAGTTAAAGCAGCCATACAAAATTCAGTTCAGAAGTAGCTTGAAAGTATTCTACATTCACCTTGCTGGTCTCTGCTCTGCTTCTAGGTTAAGAAATGTTCAGCATTACCTTTTTACTATTTTCATAGTTAGGGGGGAAAGTATTTTGTTTCTAAAGTTTTTCCTGCTCAGAATAAAAATAAATAATTACAAAACTTAGGTTGATTAAACACTTTTTCATTTTATCTTATTTCATCTCTTACTTACTCACAGCCATTTGTTGAGTACTGAGCAAGGCACCAAAAGGAATTTTTCTTTTTTTTAAGAAAAATGGAACACACGGAATCAGTTTTCTAGGAATTTATAGTCTGATTGGAGAGCTGTTGTAGTTTTGAAGTGCCGTTGAGTTGGTTCCAACTCATAGTGACCCGGTATAGGGTTTCCGAGAAGTGGCTGGTGAGCTTGAACCACTGACTTTGTGGTTCAGACTGACCTTGCAGTCCAGCGTATTAACCCACAGCACCACACCAGGACTCCAATTGGAGAGTAGAGAGTGCCAAAGAGGAAATTATTCAACAATAACCCAAGACAGTGTATCATTGGTAAAGACAGAATTGCTATAGTAGTTTAGAGATTTGGGGATAGTTTATTAGAACCTGGCTCCATAAAGAAGGGTCCAGTGGAGAAGTTAGGAGTTGGAGTCGGTTCTTAGTGAGTAGGTAGGATTGTAATAGGAGAAAGGGGATGTGAATCAAAGGTTTGTGGTTGGGATTGAGCATGGGCAGCTCTTAGAGAAAGCACCTGCTTAATTTCAGTAGCTGAGGAGATACTAGAGACAATGTTAATTAAGTAGGTGTATAAGATAGAGGACCTTAAGCCACAGTTGAATTTTGAGTAGGGAAGCTACACGATGAAATTGAACTAGGTTCCCCCCCCCCCAAGAACAACATTTAGAGAGCATTGAAAGTTGGAGAGAATGAAATCAAGGAAACCTTAGGTGCTATTGCAGTCATCCAGTATAAAGTAGTAAGCCAAGTATAAGGTAGTGAGTACTGAAATGAGGGAGTAGCAGAGAAGCACAAAAGGGTATAGGGATAAAAGAGAAACATTACAAAAGGCAAATCAGCACACTTGTTGGCTATCAGAGAACAATCACAGAGGAATTGACATTATGCCGATTTATTGGGAGGGGAAGACTTGAAATTTTTTAAATGTTGAATTTGAAGTGAACATGAATCATTCAAGAAAAGGTATGTTGATGGGGTTTGGAGATGTAAAATGTAAAACCAGAGCACAAGTGAGATTTTCTTTAAAAACAAACAAACAAACTGAAAATCTGTTATAAACTAAGTACTCAGGATACAAACATAAGATACAGTTCTGCATCAAGTCTAATGGAAGGACAGAGAAATGAACACAAATGTTCATGACTATGAGAAGGGTGAATGGAAACAAACAAAAGGAGAGGCAAGAACATACTATTGAAATGGCACAGTAAAAAGAAGCTAGTGGCCTAGACATGGGTATCATGGATGAACAAAATAGACATCTTGTTGGTGGTGGTGTTTGGTGCCATCAGTCGGTTCCAATTCATATAAACCCTATGAAGAACAGAACAAAACACAGCCCTTATCCCTCTGTAGCATTCAACATTCTTGACCATTATCCCTAAAAACTTTAGTCAGTTGGCTGCCCTGATGTCCTCTTTACTTTCTGAGTGTTTCTTTGCTTCCTTTACTGCTTTTCTTAGCTTCCCCTATTCTCTAACTGTGACTGCTCCCACACTTTCTGGAAAGGTCTGAGTTGTGGTTTCTTCACTCTTTGTATCTCTTCATCTCTAATTTATTTTTCAATCCATTCTAATTTGCCTTTAATTTTCTACTGTTGTTAGGTATCGCTGAGTCGGTTCTGACTCTTAGCAACCCTGTGAACAACAGAAATAAACACTGTCCAGTTTTGCACCATCATCAAAATAGTTGTTACGCTTGAACCCGTTGCTGCTCCACTGTGCCAATCCATCTCATTGGAGGTCTTCCTCTTTTTCATTGACCCTCCACTATACCAATCATGATGTCCAAAGTATGAGAGATGGAGTCTCACCATCCTGACTTCTAAGGAGTATTCCGGCTGTACTTCTTCCAACACAGATTTGTTTGCTCTTCTGACAGTCTATGATACTTTGAAAATTCTTCTCCA
Organism: Chrysochloris asiatica; assembly: GCF_000296735.1. Lineage (NCBI taxonomy): Eukaryota > Metazoa > Chordata > Mammalia > Afrosoricida > Chrysochloridae > Chrysochloris > Chrysochloris asiatica. The sequence goes on along the minus strand of NW_006408677.1, from coordinate 303,155 downwards.
AAACCAGCACACAAAAAAAATCCATCAATTCTTCGATGGCCTTCTTTATTCATTGTGCAACTTTCACATGCATATAAGACTATTGAAAATACCATGGCTTAGGTCAGACACACCTTAGTCCTCAAATGACATCTTTGTTCTTTAATACATTAAAGAGATCTTGTGCAGCAGATATGCCTAGTGCAATACATTGTTTGATTTCTTGACTTCTGCTTCCATGAGTGTTGACTGCAGATCCAAGCAAAATGAAGTATTTGACGACTTCAATCTTTTCCCCATTTACCATGTTGTTATTTATTGGTCTAGTTGTGAGAATGTTAGTTTTCTTTACGTTGAAGGTTGTAGTCTTTGATCTTCATCACTAAGTATTTTAAGTTGTCTTCACTTCCAACAAGCAGTCTTAAGTTGTGCATATCTCAGGCTGTTAATGAGTCTTCCTCCAATCTTGATGCCATGTTCTTCTTCATATAATCTAGTTTCTCATGCTATTTGTTCAGCATACAGAATGAGTAAGTATGATGAAAGAATATAACCCTGGTGCACACTTTGCCAGATTTTAAACCATTCAGTGTCCCATTGTTTGAACAACTGCCTCTTGGTCTATGTACAGGTTCTTCGTTAGCACAATTAAGTGTTCTGTAACACACATTCTTCACAGTGTCATCTGTAGTTTGTCATGATCCACAGAGTCTAATGCTTTTGCATAGTTATTAAAACACAAGTAAATATTTTCCCAATTTCTCTGCTTTTAGCCAAGTTGCATCTGATATCAGCAATGATATTTCTAGTTCCATGTCCTCTTCTGAATCTGTCTTGAGTTTCTGGATGTTAATGTACTGTTGCAGCCAGGTTTGCTGAATTACCTTCAGCAAAATATTACTTGCATGTGATATTAATTATATTATTAGATGGTTTCCACATTCTTTTGGGTTGCCTCTCCTTGGAATAAGCACAAGTATGGATTTCCTCCAATCAATTGGTCAAGTAGCTGTCTTCCAAATTCCTTAGCATAGATGAGTGAGTGCTGTATCAGTTTATTGAAAGATTTCTATTTGTAGTCCATTAATTCCTGGAGCCTTGTTTTTTGCCAATGTCTTTAGTGCAGCTTGGATTTCCTCCTTGAATACCATTGGTTCTTGATCATATGCTGCCTCTTAAATGATTGAACATGGGTCATTTACTTGTGGTACAGTGGTGGTATATTCCTTTCTTCTTCTTTTGATGCTTTCTGCATCATTCATTTTCTACTATTGTCAGATATCTCCTTCTGTCTCCATCAGTCTCTTAAATATTGGTATTCCCTAGGGTCTGTCTTTGATTCACAGTCCTTTCCTCCCACATGATGGTATACACTCTCATATGTTATTTTATTTATTTCTATGGTTTAATAGTAGGAGCTCTGGTAGCGTAGTGGTTACGAATCGGGCTGTGAACCTAAAGGTCAGCGGTTCGAAACTACCAGCTGCTCCGCGGGAGAAAGATTAGGCTTTCTACTCCCGTAAGGATTTACACCCTCGGAAACCCTGTACAGGGTCGCTATGGGTCGGAACCAACTCGACGGCACACAACAACAACAACAACAATGGTTTAATAACCATTTCTGTTTGGGTAGCTTTCAACTCTACTGGTTCAGCATATACCTCTCGTTTAAGCTTCAGCCTTGAATATCAAAACTCTTGCTGACATTTTCACCTGAATGTTCCACATGTGCCTCAACTCATTACATCCAGAAGAGAATGATTTTTCTCCCTACACAAACCTCTCTCATCTTATAGTTTCTATTTCAGTAGGTGATACCACAATTCACCCTTTTATCAGATATGGACTCTTAGGAGTAATTCTTGACTCCTCCCTCACCCTTACTTCCAACATGCAATGAATTATTAAAGTCTAGGAGCCCTGGTGTGGTGCTGTGTGTTAATGCGCCAGACTGCAAAGCCATTTGAACTGAGGTTGGCGGTTCAAGCTCACTAGCTGCTCTTTGGAAACCCTGTACAGGGTTGCTATAGGTTGGAACTGACTCGACAGCACTTAACAATAACAACAACAACAAGTACATCTTACCTTTTAAATATTTCTTAAGTGTATTTTCCAAAAAGATGACCCAATGGGATGCGGAAATCATCGAGCAGTATCATTAACAACACAAGAAAGGAAAATTTTGCTTAAGATAATTTAAAAATAGTTGCAGTAGTACATTGACAGGGAGCTTATGAAATTCAAACCAGGTTCAGAAAAGCAGTATGTGAAATGATGGATAGCATTGCTGATCAAATGGATCTTGACTGAAAGAAGAAAACACGAGAAAAATGTTTATTTGTGCTTTATTGATTATGCAAATGCATTCAACTGTATGATCATAACAATCTATGAATAACATTTCGAAGAATGGGTATTCCAGAACACTTAATTGTGTTCATGAGGAACCTGTACAGACAACATGTTAGAACAGAACAAGGGGATAATGAATGGGTTGAAATCAGGAAAGTTGTGCAACTTTTCAATTTGTGTACCAAGAAGCTGGGTTATATAAAGAAGAACATGGCAACAGGATCAGAGGAAGTCTCATTAACAACTTGAGATATGCTGATGACACAATCTTGCTTTCTGGAAGTGAAGAAAAATTGAAATACTGATGAAGACAGTCTTCAGTCTTGATTGTACCTCAATGTAAAGAAAACAAAAATCCTCACAACTAGACTAATAAGCTGAAGCTCTGATGTCTCCCCAGAAACCAGAAACCAAGAAAGAAGGCAGTGGAGATATATGTATAAATCTCTGAAAGAAAAAAAAAAAATGCTAGCCAAGAATCATATAGTCAGCAAAATTGTCCTTCAAATAAGAGAGCAAAATTACAACATTTCTAGATAAACAGAAATTAAAGAAATTTGTAAAAACCAGAACAACTTTACAAAAAATACTGAAGGGAGTTCTTTGGACTGAGAACCAACAACAGCAGACAATAACCGGAGATTGACATACCGGGCAACACTATGCAGAATTCAATTTTGATAGAGAAGTATCCAAAGTGCAACAAACCTACAAGAATGAAAATAGGGAATCAGAGATATCAGTTTATAATGAAAACAATGACAAAGCCAAAGGATAGAAAAGTATAGTTACAGAAATGTATGTAAATGATGAGAAAATCAAGTAGATTTCAAGATAAAACACAATTTTAAAATGGAGAAGAAATCAACAAATTACAGGGTAGACTAAAAGAAAATTAATATACCATAGCATCAAATCAGGGAAAGAAAAAACCATGAATATTTTTAAAGATTAAAACAACAGAAGTGTTGCCTAGTGAAGGAGGCTTCCTAGAGCCTTTGCACTGCATAAAACCATAGATGGAATCCTGAATCCCATCCAGATTCTTTTGAGGTGGGAAATCTCCACTTGAAAGGACAAGCAGACCAGCCTGGAGCAGCTAGAAGGACGAAGATATTTCTTGAAAGAAAGACTGACAGGAAAAATTAAAAACAATAACAGCAGTCTGATTGATTACTACAAGAACAAGCAATTTGTTTACCTGGGAGCCATCAAGGCAAGTGGCTGGGTCTCCTCAGGGCAAACCCCCTTCCAAAACTAAGACTCAAGGAGAATACACGAGCAGGCATTTGGTCTGGCTAGTGACCACGTTGGTCACTGATAAGGGGAAGTGGGGGAAAAACAGCAATGAAATTGTGAGCTAAGTCCGACCATGTTCAATAGACTCCTGTGAACCTGGGTTGAGACCTGGTTGGCCAGCAGTATGGCAAGATCTGGGGACTCCTGGGCCCAGAGACAGGGACATGGCCACAGAGGACTAGAGTGGAGAGTGAAATGTCCAGCTGATATGAAGTGAGGAGAGATGTACAAGAACACCCATACTTGCAGATAGTACCCACTTGACCTGGCTTCAATGGCTCGATGATCAGAACTCAACTAGAAGAAGAAAGAATAATCTGGTACAATTTGATGAATTTGACTTATACTTATGGATGTAGTAGGTCAAAAGAAGGAACAAATCTTTACAGCGAGGATCATTCCCACCTGCTTGGTACATAGGGTTGACAGAGATGGGCAGCCTAGCCATTGGCTACCCAAAAGTAGGGGGACTACAAAGGCAAGAAGTGACTGGCTTACAGGCTTTCAAGAGGAAGCCTAGTTCCAGAGGGTGCGGGGAAAAGTAGAATCTCCACTGAGTGATTTCCAACCTGTCTGGATGGGGCTGGTGAAAGGAGATGGGAATAAAACTCTTGTGGCTCAATAGGGAATAATTGCTATCAGGACTGATTGTGAGTGTTGCAAATGTAAAGGTAGATGTTTTGTAACCAAAGGAAGGGAGTGGCTGATCTTGCAGTCCAGGAACGGAGGACTCTGGGACCATCAAGGGAGATAGCAGAGTGCAGGAACCTATTCAGAGTGCAGTGATGCCAGAGATGATGATGTGGAGAGATGGGGTGGCTGGGGACTCTGGACTCAGGGAGGGAGAAGGGCTGTGTGCTGACAGCCTGGGGGGGGCAGGCTTGTGGGGTGTACCCTTTGGCTGTTTGATGATGCATGGAGGGGATTGTAATCATTGCAATTAAATGAAATATGATAGGATGAATATAAAGCTAATGTTTTCCCATGTAAACTATCACATAATTCACAATAAAAACTTAACAAAAAAAGAAGAGAAAAAAATGGCAAGAAAATGCAGAAAGTGAACTCAGCACAGAAAAATATATTGAACAAAGAAAACAGCAGGATTGGCAATGTTACTTTCTGAAAAAATAAACTTTAAGGCAAAAACCAGCATCTACTCCCAGTGAAAGAGCCTCAAAATACATAAATCAAACTCTAATAGAACTGAAGAAAAAGACAACTCTACAATAATAGTAAGAGATTTTAATACACCACTTTCAATAAAGGCAGAAAAAGTAGAAAGAAACTCAATAATGACATAGAAGAACAACAACAGAAAAATGTAATTGATTGATGCAGAAAAGGCCTTGACAAAATCCAACATCCATTCCTGATAAAAACACTCACAAAGTAGGAATGTTGTTTTTAAGTGCCCTCGAGTCAATTCCGACCCATAGCGACCCTGTATAGGGTTTCCAAGGAGCAGCTGGTGAGCTTGAACCGCCAACCTTGCAGTTCAAACGGCATTGCAGTATGGCATATTAACCCACAGTGCCATACCAGACAAGGGGGTAAATCAACATAATTAAGAGCATATATGCAAATCCAACAGCCAACATTTCTCCCACTTCCACTCCCAAGTAGACCAGGGTGGACACCAGCAAGCATATTCCTTTTGAGTTTCAGTTTTAAAAGGGGGTTTAACCCTGATGGGGGTAAAAAAAAAAAAAGGGGGGGGTTGCCTTGATTGCCCCAGGGTAAACAATTTGCTTGATATTCTAATAACCAAGCAGTCTGCTTTTTTTCTGCTGGTCTTCCTTTCAAGAAGTATATTCTCTTCTTCTAGCCATTCTGGGTTACTCTGCCTGTCTTTTCAAATGGGAATGTCCCACCTCAGAAAGGTTTGGGTGGGGCTCAGGATTCTACCAAAGGCCCCATACTACACAAAGGCTTAACAAGAAGACTATTTCCCTGAGCAAATTCTTATTCACCTTTTAGCTAATCCCATCAGTTATAAACTGAGACAGGATTATTAAAAATTGCATAAAACTATTATCTAATAATAGCTTTATGCAATATTTGTCCTTTGTGACTGACTAATTTCATTCAATATATATAATGTCCTCTAGGTTCATCCATGATTTGAAGTATTTTTCAGATTTATCCTTATTCTTCAAGGTAGCATAGTATTCCATTGTGTGTATGTGCCAAAGGTTGTTTATCCATTCTTCCACTGATGGGCACTCAGGCTGTCTCCATTTTTTGCTATTGTGAATAGTGCTTCAAGGAACATTGGTATGCATATATGTACTCTTGTTCTGGCTTTTATTTCTTGTGGCTATATGCCAGGTAGAGGAATTGCTGGATCATAAGATATTTATATTTCCAACTTTCTGAGGAAGCGTCATACAATTTTCCTGAGAGGTTGAATTATTTTGTAGTCCCACCAGCAATGTAGCATTGTCCCAGTCTCTCCATACCCTCACCAGCATTTATTGTCCTCTGATGTTTTAAACTTCACTGTTTCTGCTGGTGTGAAATGATATCTCATTGTTGTTTTGAATTGCATCTCTCTAATGGCTAATGCTGCACAAGACCTTTTTAAAGTGTTGAAAAGCAAAGATGTCAGTTTGAGGACTAAGGTGCGCCTGACCCAAGCCATGGTATTTTCAATCACCTCATATGCATGGGAAACCTGGACAGTAAATAAGGAAGACCATAGAAGAATTGATGCTTTTGAGTTGTGTTGGAGGAAAATATTGAAAGTGCCATGGGCTGCCAAAAGAACCAACAGATCTGTGTTGGAAGAAGTGCAGCCAGAGTGCTCCTTGGAAG
>NW_006408677.1:288519-296348 GCF_000296735.1 Chrysochloris asiatica | reverse complement strand
GGTTCAAGCTCACCAGCTGCTCCTCAGGAATCCTAAACAGGGTCACTATGGGTCAGAAATGACTCGATGGCACTTAACAACAACAACAATGGCTAAATGTCTATTGACTTCCTGAATGTCTTCCTTTGTGAAGTATCTGTTCATGTCCTGTGCCCATTTTTAAATTGGGTCATTTGTTTTTTTCTTTTAAAAGTGTTATGGTGGTGGTGGCTGTGTACCGCGGAGTCGGTTCTGACTTATAGTGACCCCGTACGGGGTTTCCGAGGCTGTAAATCTTCATGGAAGCAGAATGCATCTGTCTCCCGTGGAACAGGTGGTAATTTTGAACTTCTGACCTTGTGGTTCACAGCCCAATTTGTAACCACTATGCTACCAGAGTAGTTTCCTATAAATTTTAGAAATTAGTACCCAGTCTGATATATCATTGCAAAAAAATTTTTTACCCAGTCTGTGGGCTCCCATTTTACTCTTGGAAAAATCTTTTGAAAATTAGAACACATAGGTTTCTAATTTTTAGTATGTCACAGTCATCTATTGTTCGTGTGTTTTTTGCAATGTTTTATAGTCATATATGTATGCCACATATTAGAGCCCTTAAATTTGTCTCTATTTTTTCATTGATGATCTTTATAGTTATGAGATTTACATTTAGGTCTGTAATTCATGTTGAGTTACTTTTGGTATATGGTGTGAGATATGGGTCTTGATTCTTTCTTCTGCAAATCGATTTCCAGTTTTGCCAGTACCATTTGTTGGATAGACTATCTCTTCCCTATTTAATGTATTTTGGCCCTTTGTCAACGATCCGTTGACTGTATGTGGATGGGTTTACTTCTGGGTTCTCAATTCTGTTCCATTGATCTATATGTCTTTCATTGTACCAATACCAGGCTGTTTTGACTACTGTGGCTGTGGTAAATTTTGAAATCATCGAGTGAGAGGTCTCCAACTTTGTTCTTCTTCCTAAGCAGTGCTCGCTTATCTGAGGTCTCTTTCCTTTCCGTATAAAGTTCTTAATCGTTTTTTCCATTTCTTTAAAGAATGTTGTTGGACTCTAGATTGGGAATGCATTATATCTGTAGATTGCTTTGGGTAGTTTTGATATTTTCACACTGTTAAGTCTTCCTGTCCATGAACACAGTGTATTCTTCCATTTTTGTACCTCTTTTTGTTTCTTTTAATAGTGTTTTGTAGTTTTCTTTGTATAGATATTTTGTATCTCTGGCTAGATTTATTCCTAAAGATTTCATGTAGCCATCTTGGCTTCCAAGGAGCACTCTGGCTGCACTTCTTCCAAAACAGATCTATTGGTTCTTTTGGCAGTCCATGGAACTTTTAGTATTCTCCTCCAACACCACAATTCAAAAGGCATCAATTCTTCTATGATCTTCCTTATTCACTGTCCAGCTTTCGCATCCATATGAGGTTGTTGAAAATACCACAGCTTGGGTCAGGCGTACCTTAGTCCTCAAGCTGACATCCTTGTTCTTCAACTTTAAAAAGTACCTGTGTAGCAGATTTGCCCAATACAATATGTCGTCTGATCTCTTGACTGCTGTTTCTGCAAATGTTGATAGTTGATCCAAGAAGAATGAAGTCCTTGACAGCTTCAATCTTTTCTCTGTTAATAAGAATGTTGTTTATTGGTCCAGTGGTGAGGATTTTTTGTTTTCTTGACATTGACATTATTAGTATAGAGGAACCCAACTGATTTTTGTATATTGATCTTGTACTCTGCCACTTTGCTGAATCTCCAATTTGTTCCAATAATTTTTTTGGTAAGTCTTTGGAATTTTCTATGTATAGGATCCTATCAACTGCAAATAGAGTTTTATTTCTTCTTAGCCAATTTGGATGCCTTTAATTTCCCTTTCTTGCCTTATAGCTCTGGCTAAGACGTCCAACACAATATTGAATAGGAGTGGTGATAAAGGGAATCCTTGTCTTGTTCCTGTTCATAAAGGGAATGCTTTCAGTTTCACTCCATTGGGAGTGATAGTGACTGTTGGTCTTGTACATATGCTCTTAATCATATTGAGTAGTTTCCCTTCAGTTCCTACTTTGTTGAGTGTTTTTTATCTGGAATGGGTATTGGATTTTTGCCAACTGCCTTTTCTGCATCAATCGATATGATCATGTGGTTATTTTCCTTTTTTTTTTTTTTAATATGATGGATTATGTTGACTATTTTTCTAATATTGAATCATCCTTGCATCCTTGGTATGAATCCCACTTGATCATGAGATACTATTTTTTTTTATATGTTGTTGAATTCTGTTGGCTAGGAGTTTATTGAGAACTTTTGCATCTATGTTAATGAAAGATTTTGGTCTATAATTTTCTCTTTTGGTGATATCCTTTCCTTGTATAAGGATTATGTCTACTTGATAAAATGCAATAGGAACTTTTCCATCATTTTCTGTATACTGGCATAGTTTGAATCAAATTGCTGCCAGCTCTTTTTTGTTTTATAAAAAACACTCAGAGTAAAGCCATCTGAGCTTGAACTTGTTTTGGTTGGGAGTTTTCTGATTACCTGATCAATATCTTCTTTTATTATAGGTCTGTTCAAGTTTTTTGCTTCACTCTGCAAGTTTGGGTGGGTCATATTTTCTAAAAATGTATCCATTTTCTCTAGATTTTCAAATTTGTTAGAGTACAACTCTTTATAGATTCTGTTATTATCCTTTTTAGTTCCATTGATTCTGTTGTGGTTTCTTATGCATGTTATTTGTGTCTTCTTCCTCTTTTATTTTGTTAGATTTTTCTAATCGTTTGTCAATTTTATTAATCCTATCAAAGAACCAGCTTCTTATCTTATTGATTCTTTCTATTTATCATTTTTATGTTTTCTATTTCATTTCTTTCTACTCTTATCTTTATTATTTATTTTCTTCAGGTGACTGTAGGTTTACTTTGTTGGTCTTTTTCTAATGTTAGAGATATTGTGGTAATGTGTTGATTTTGGTCTTTCTTCTTTTTGAGTGTGTGTTTTTATTGCTATAAATTACCCCCTTAGCATTGTTTTTGCTGTGTCCCAAAGGTTTTGGATGTTGTGTTTTCATTCCCATTGTTTCTAGGAATTTTTAATTTTCACTTTTTGTTTTTTTTTTACTACCCAGTAGCTTTTAAGCAGAATGTTATTAGTTTACATGTAACTGACTTAATTTCCTTGATCTTCCTATTATTGATTTCTAATTTTACAGTATTGTGATCTGAGAAGATGCTTTGTAGTATTTTGATGTTTTGAAATGTATTGAGACTTGTTTTGTGACCTAAAACATGGTTTATTTTGGAGAGTGTTCCATGTGCACTGGAAAAGAGTGTGTATTGTGCTGTTATTGGGTTGAATGCTCTGTACAAATCTATGATGTCAAGTTGGTTGATTGTGTTGTTCAGTTCCTGTATGTCCTTCTTGAGTTTCTTTTCTGTATCACTTCATATGAAACTCAGAGTTCCAGGACTATCATCTGCTTCTGTTTCATTTTTCTGTATCTTTGTTGTAGAGGGTCTATACAACTTTTGTGCATAGTCCACCATCTTGCTGCCTCTATCATCTTTCTTGATTTTAAACCATTTAAGTATTCTCTTGTTCTGTTTGAATGACTACCTTTTGGTCTATGTAAAGCTTCTACATGAACGCAATTTTGAATCTGGCCTGACATTGTTAAGCTTGAGCCCATTGTTTTGATTGATGATATGGAGCTTTTCCACCATCTCTTTCCATAGGTGTAGTCAATTTAATTTCTGTGTATTGCATCTGACGAGTACTATCTATGTGTATAGTCATCTTTCACGTGTGTGTGTTTTTAAAAAGGCACTTACAATTGAATAAGTCATTGGTCTTAACACAATTCTATCATGTGATCCCCAGCATCATTTGTATCACCAAGGCCATATTTTCCAACTAATGATCCTCCCTGTTTATTTTCAGCCAGTGCATCTCAATCACCAGTAATGATCAGTACATCTTAATTGCTTATTCAATCAATTTCAGACTGAAGAATTTAGTAGAATTCTTCAATTTAATCATCATTAGCTTTAGTGGTTTGTATGTACGTTTGAATAATAGTGGTATTAACTGTAACAGACAGCATTATACTTCACCATAGATCTTGAAATATTCTTTTTGATGATAAATTGGATGCCATTCCTCTTCAATTTGTCATTCACGTCATAATAAATCACATGTTGATCATGTTCAAAATGGCCTATACCAGTCCATTTCTGCTCACTAATGAATATCAATCTTTGTGTTTTTACATTTCATTTTTGACAACTACCAATTTTCCTAGTTTCATAGTTCATACATTCCATATTCTAATTATTAATGCATATTTACAATAATTTATTATTGTAAATAATAAATTATTAATGAATATTTACAACAATAATTATTAATGAATAAATACAAATATTTACAACAAATTCTCTTCATTTTGAATCTTGTCCCATCAGTAAGTGAAGGTCCCAAAAGTTTTATTCCATTCACATCATCACATTCAACTCTATTTGAGGAGGCACCTCTTTCCCAGTCATATTTTGAATGCCTTCCAACATGAAGGGTTCATATTCAATCACTCTATCTGTCAATATTCTGGTACTATACATCATATTTTGAAATACAGTATCCTGATGCTATCTGACAGTATTCCACTGCTATTCATAAGGTTTACAATGACTAAACATTCAGAAGTAGTTTTTCCTAGTCTGTCTCATTTTGAAAGCTCTGCTGAAATCTGTCCACCATTGGCAACCCTGCAGGTATTTAAAATACCAGTGGCATAGCTTCCAGCATCATAGCAACACACAAGCCACCACAGTATGACAAACTGACAGATTAGTGGTGGCAAAAATGAACAGGAGTGGAAATATTAATTTCTGATAAGATAGACTGTAAGGCAAAAACAGCAAAATAGACAAAAGAACAAAAGAGCACAAAATTGAACAAGGGAACATAACCATAAAAAATATCTAAACTCCCATTAAAAGAGCCTCAAAATACATAAAACAAACTCAAATAGAATTGAAAAAAGAAATAAATAACTCTGGAAGTGTAGTGGTTATGAGTCAGGCTGCTAATCTTACGGTTAGCAGTTCAAAACGATCAGCTGTTTCATGGAAGAAAGATGGAGCTTTCTTCTCCTGTAAAGATTTACAGCCTCAGAAACCCTATGCAGGGTCATTATGAGTTGGAACTGACTCCATGGCACACCACCACCACAACCACCACAATAATAGTTGTTATTGTTGATAAGTGTCATTGAATCAGTTATGACTCATAGTTACCCTTTATATGGCTTCTGAGGAACAACTAGAGAATTTGAACCACAAACCTTGTAGTTCAAGCCAATGTTTCAGACCAGTGTTTACAGTGCAACACCAATTGTTTTTGTTGTTGTTAAGTGCTGTCAAGATAGTTCTGACTCATAGCAACCCTTTATAGGGTTTCTGAGGAGTGGCTGGTGAATTTGAACCACCAACCTTTCAGTTCAAACAGACTTTGTAGTCCAGCACATTAACTCACAGTGCCACACCATAACTCTACACCACTAGGAGATTTTAATACACCACTTTCAATAAAGGACAGAACAACTAGAAAAAATTTCAGCAAAGACACAGAAGAACTAAACAACAAAATCAACTAACTTGATTTCATAGATTTATACAGAGCACTCATCCCAACAACATCACGATATATATTCTTTACCAGTGCACATGGAACATTCTCTAGAGTAGACCATATGTTAGGCCACAAAGCAATCCTCAAAAAATTTTAAAACATTAAAATTCTATAAAGCATCTTTTCAGACCACAATGCTATAAGACTAGAAAAAAGAGCAATTGGAAAATCAAGGAAGCAAAATCAAATACATGAAAATTGAATAACACCCTGCTGAAGGGCTACTGGATAATAGAACAAATGAAAAATTAAATAATAATATACCTTGGATCAAATGAGAACAAAAACACAACATACCAAAACCTTTGGGATACAGTAAAAACAGAAATTATACGTCAATTTATAGCAATAAATGTATATATACAAAGAGAAAAAAGCAAATCAACAAAACACATCATCTCCAACAACTAGAAAAAGAGCAGCAAAGTAAACCTACATTCACCAGAAGAAAAGAAATAAGATTAAAGCAGAAATAAATAAAACAGAAAAGCAATGTAAAGTATCAACAAGACAAGAAGTTGGTTCTGTGAGTGGAGTAATAAAATAGACAATCCATTGTCAAATCTAACAAGAGAAAAGGAGAAGATGAAAATAACATGAATAAGAAATTATATGAGTCACATCACAAGAGAACCAACTGAAATAAAATCAATGATAACAGAATGCTATGAAGAATTGTACTCCGATAAATTTGAAAATCTAGAGGAAATGGATACATTTTTAGAAAAACACAAACTATCTAAACATAGAGTGAAGTAGAAAACTTGAATAGACATGTAACAAAAGAAGAAAATGATCAAGTAATTAAAAAACACCCAACAACAACAAAAAAGTCTGGGTCTAGATGGCTTTTACTGGTGAATTCTACCAAACATTCAGAGAACAGTTGACACCAATTTAATTCAAACTACAACAAAACACAGAAGAAAATGGAAAATTCCTGAATACATTTTATGAAGCAAGTAAAACCCTTATATTAAAGCCAGGTAAAGATATCATTTTAAAAGAAAATTATAGACCAATGCTCCTCATGAACATAGATATAAACACTTTAACAAAATCCTAGCCAACAGAATTCAACAGCATGTCATAAAAATAATACATCATGACCAAGTGGGATTCATACTAGGGATACAAGGACAGTTCAGTATTCGAAAAGCAATCAGTGTAATCCACCATATAAATAAAACAAAGGGAAAAAACCGCATGATCATATTGATCAATGCAGAAAAGGCATGTGGTAAAATCCAACATCCATTTTTGGTAAAAACATGAAAAAAAGTAGGAATTGAATAGAAATTCCTCAGCATCATTAAGAGCACATATACAAATCCAAAAGCCAACATTACTCTCAATGGAGAGGAACTGAAAGCATTCCCAGACAAGGATGCCCTTTATCACCATTTCTGACCAATATTTTGTTGAAAGTCTTATCTAGAACTATAAGAAAAAGAAGGGAAATTAAAGGCATCCAAATAGGCTAAGAAGAAGTAAAACTGTCTCTATTTGCAGATGATATGATCCTATACATAGAAAATTCCAAAGACTCAGCAAAAAAATTATTGGAACTCATTAAAAGATTCAGCAAAGTGGCAGGGTAAAGATCAATATACAAATTCAGTTGGATTCCTCTATACTAATAAAGATCGCTCTTAAAAGGAAATTAGGAAAAGAAAACTTCATTTACAGTAGTCACCCAAAGGATGAAATATCTAGGAATAAACCTAACCAGAGGAACAAAAAAGGTATACAAAGAAAATTACAAAACACTACTACAAGAGATTTACAAAATGGAAGAATATACCATGCTTATGGATTGGAAGAATTAACATTGTGAAAATGTCAACACTACCCAAAGCAATTTATAAATATACTACAATCCCAATCAAGATTCCAACATCATTCTTTAACAAGTTGGAAAAAAATGATCACTAATTTTATATGGAAAGCAAAGAGACCTTGGATAAGCAAAGCATAGCTTAAGAACAAAGTTGGAGGCCCCTTACTCCCTAATCTTAATATTTACTACACAGCTACAGCAGTCAAAGTAGCCTGGCACTGGTACAATGAAAGATACATAGACCCAGGAGACATCAAGGCAAGTGGTTGGGTCCCCTCAGTGCAAACACCCTTCCAAGACTAAGAC
>NW_006408677.1:286926-288378 GCF_000296735.1 Chrysochloris asiatica | reverse complement strand
ATAGCCACAGAGGACTAGAGTGGAGAGTGAAACGTCCAGCTGGTAAGAAGAGAGGGCATATGCATAAGAACACCCACACTTGCAGATAATACCCACTTGACCTGGCTTTAATGACTGGATGATCAGAGCTCAACCAGAAGTCAAAAGAAGAGGAAAAAAAAAATTTTTTTTTTCTCATACAATTTGATGAACTTGACCTACACCTATGGAAGCAGTAGCTCAAAAGAGGGAGCAAGTCCTTAAAGCAAGAACCATTCCCACCCCCTCTACACACAGAGTAGACAGGGATGGGCAACTTGGTCATTGGCTACCCAAAACGGGGGACGGGGGACTACAAAAGCAAGAAGTGACTGGCTTACAAGATTTCAAGAGGGAACCGAGGGCCTGGAGGAAGGTAGAATCTCCAGTGAGTAGTAGTCAGTCTGTCTAGGTGGGGCTGATGCAATGAAATGCAGACGGGTCTCTTGTGATTCAATAGTGAATAATTGTTATCAGGACTGATTGTGAGGGTTGGAAATGTAAAGGTAGATGTTTTATAGCAAGGAGGGGAGTCATTAATTTTTGAGTCTAGGAGCGGAGGTCCCTGGGACCATCAACAGAGAAGAGCAGAGAGTGGGACCTTACCCAGAGAAGCAGTGATGCCTGAAATGGAGGCAGAGATGATGACGTGGAGCGATGGAGCAGCTGGAGACTTTAGATCCAGAGAGGGAGAGTGACTGTGTGCTGAAGACCTGGGGGGTACGAGGGAGGGATTGCAGGGTATACCCTTTGGTTGATTGATGATGCATGGAAGGGATTGTAACCATGGCAATGAGCTGATATGCGACAGAATGAATGTAAAACTAATATTCTCCCATGTAAACTATCACATAATTCACAATAAAACATTTAAGAAAAAAAAAAAAGAAAGATACATAGATTAATGGAACAGAATTGAAAACCTAGAAGTAAATCCATTTACATACAGTCAGCAAATCTTTGACAGAGTCAAAACACATTAAATGAGGAAGAAATAGTCTCCACAAAAAACCAGGAAATCTATTTGCAGAGAATGAAACAAGAGCAATATTTCACACCATATAGAAAAACATACCCAACATGAAGTAAAGACCAAAATGTAAAACATAGAACTATAAAGATCATCAATGAAAAAATAGGGACAAACAGGGACTCTTAATACATGGCATAAATACACTGTCAAATATTACTAAAAACACATAAACAGTAGAAGACAAAATAGATAGCTGGGACTTCCTAAAAATCAGACACTTATATGAATCAAAAGATTTCACCAAAAGAATAAAAAGGGAGCCCACAGACTGGGAAAAAAATTTTTTTGCAACTACCTATTAGACAAGGAACTAATCTCTAAAATTTGTGGAAAACTACAATGCCTCATATGAACAACAGCCAATGATACTCAGAGAGGAAGTCCAAAGTGCATTGAAAGAA
>NW_006408677.1:265720-285586 GCF_000296735.1 Chrysochloris asiatica | reverse complement strand
TAGTGAGGTTGGCCCAGGATCAGACATTATTTCGTTCTGCTGTGCATGGGGTTGCTATGAGTCGGTTCCGACTCGATGGCACCTGACAACAACAACAATGCCTCTGGAGTCCTGGTGTGGCACTGTGGCCTAATGCGTCAGACTGCAAAGTCGTTTGAACTGCAAGGTCGGTGGTTCAAGCTCATCAGCTGCTCCTTGGAAACCCTATACAGGGCCGCTATGGGTCAGAATCGACTCGATGGCACTTAACAACAACAACAAGAATGTCTCTACAAGAACAAGACAAACAACCCAACTAAAAAATGGGCACAGAACATGAACACACTTCACCAAGGAAAGCATTCAGGCAGCCAACAAGCATGTGAAAAAATATTTATGATCAGTAGCTCTTGCTGTTGTTATTGTTAGGTGCCATTGAATCGGTACTGACTAACAGCAACCCTATGCACAGTAGAATAAAACACTTCCCAGTCCTGGGACAACCTCACAATCATTGCCCATCGCTGCTGTCACTGTGCCAATCCATCTCATTTGGGGTCTTCCTTTTTTTCTCTGACCCTTCACTTTACCAAACATCTTATCCTTCTCCAGTGAATGGTCCCTCCTGATAATATGTCTAAAGTATGAGAGATGAAGTCTGGCTATCCTGGCTTCCAAGGAGCACTCTGGCTGAACTTCGTCCAACACAGATTGGTTTGTTCTTTTGGCAGTCCATGGTATTTTTAATACTCTTCTCCAACACCATAACTCAAATGCATCAATTCTTCTATAGTCTTCCTTATTCACTGTCCAACTTTTGCATACATATCAGATTATTGAAAATACCATGGCTTGGGTTAAGAGCACTGTAGTCTTCAAATGGACATCTTTGTTCTTTAACACTTTAAAGCCCTTTAAAGTGTTGTAAACCAAAAAGACTTTAAAGAGATGCAAACCAAAACAAAAATGAGATATCACCTCATACCAGCACTAATATCAAAGTTCAAGAAAAACAGAAAACAACAAATACTGGTGAGGGTGTGGGAGACCCGGACCCTCCTACATTTCTGGTGAGACTTTAAAATGTTTCAACCACTGTGGAAAATGGTATGATGCTTCCTCAGAATTGGAAATAGAAATAAGATATGATCTAGCTATCGCTCTACTTGATATTTTTCCACTAGAAATAAGGGCCAGCTGCTCAAGGTGACGTTAAAACCTTTATTATCACACAACTCATCCCTGAAACTGGCCTCTGTAAGCCAACTGGGTTGAAATTAAGTTCATCACTGAATAACCTCAGACAAATCACTAAATATCTTTGTACTTAAGCTCACCCAGACATAAAAATGTACTATAAATATATCAATCCTATTATGATCTTGGGAAGATTCAAGGAGATAATGCATATATAATAATTACCATAGAGCCTGGTCCAGAGGAAATATTAAATAATTATTAACTGTTTAAAAAAAGAAAGAAAAGAAATAAGAGGCAGGATAGAATTAGATCTATGCAAACCAATGTTCATCACAGCACTATTTACAATAGCAAGAAGATGGAGACAGATTAAATGTCCACCAATGGAAAAATGGATAAACAAACTTTGGTATATGAACACAATGGAATATTATGCAATGTTGAATAATCATGATGAATCTTTAAAATACCTTATAACATGGATGACCTTGGAGGACATTATGCTGAGTGAAATTCGTCAATTACAAAAGGACAAAAACTCAAGAAAAGGTTTTCACATTAAAAGAAATATTATTTGATAACTTACAGGGGTGGGAGGGAAGGGAGAGTAACTCATTGGCTAGACAGTAGACACAGGCTAGGTTGGTAATGGGCAGGGCAATATACAGAAGAGTGAGATTGGCAAGAATGATGACGATAAGCGAAAACACAGGGAGATATGCAAGGGTTAAAGGGAATAGAGGTAAATAGTCATGTATCCACAGCCTTGGAACAACAGTGTTTGGAACGTAGATATTTGGACAGAATCACAGGCTGAATTTGTATGGGAGGAAGAGTGGGAATATATTCACAAATATATGAGTTTGAAAAAAGATATTTGTACATGGGTATTTTCCTTTCCTGCAAACACTAATGTGAATGTGGTAGAGCATACAGCAGGCAAAATGATGAAAACTTCTTAGACATTATTAAACATCTTAAGGCAATGAGTTGCTGGACCTGGGGACTCAGGACCATAGTGTCTGGAGACACCAAGGTCAATTGGCATAACATAGTCCACATGGACAGTATCCTACATGCTACTTTGGTGAGTAGTTTCTGAGTTCTTAAAGCTCTTCAGTGGCCATCTAAGGTGCCTCTGTGTGTGAAAGAAAGAAGGGTGTTTTTGTTGTTAGGTGCCATCTAGTCAGTACCGACTCATAACGACCCTATGCACAACAGAATGAAACACTGCCTGGTCCTGTGCCAACCTCACAATAATTGCTATTTATGAGCCTGTTGCTGCTACCACTGTGCCAATCCTTCTAGTTGAGGGTCTGCCTCTTTTTTGCTGACACTCCAATTTAGCAAACATGATATCTTTTCCAGGAACTGGTCCTTCCTTGTAATATGTCTGAAGTATGACAGACAAAGTCTAACCATCCTGGCTTCCAAGGAGCACTCTGGCTATACTTCTTCCAACACAGATTGGTTTGTTCTTTTAGCAGCCTGTGATATATTTAATATTCTTCTCCAACACCATAACTCAAATGCATCTATTCTTCTACAGTCTTCCTTATTCACTATCCAACTTTCACATGCCTATGAGGTTATTGAAAATGCCATGGCTTGGGTCAAGCACACCTTAGTCCTCAAACTGACATCTTTGCTCTTCAACACTTTAAAGAGGTTTTGTGCAGCAGACTTACCTAATGCAATACGGTATTTGATTTCTTGACTACTGTTTCCATGAGTGTTGATGATTGATCCAAACAAAATGAAGTCATTTCTCCATTTATATGGATGTTGTTTATTAGTCCAGTGATGAGGATTTTTTATTTCTTTAAACTGAGGTGCAACCCATACTGAAGACAGTGGTCATTGATCTTTATCAATAAGTGTTTTAAGTCCTCTTCATTTTCAGCAAGCAAGAGTGTATCATCCACGTATCTCAGGTTGTTAATGAATCTTCCTCCAATCCTGATGTTACATTTTTCTTCATATAATCTAGCTTCTCAGATTATTTGTCCAGCATACAGACTGAATAAGTATTATGAAAGAATTCAACCCTAGCACACACCTTTCCTAATTTTAAACCATTTATCCTTCCCTTGTTCTGTTCCAACAGCTGCCTCTTGGAATACGTACAGGTTCCTCATGAGCACAATTAAGTGTTCTGGAATACTCATTCTCCACAAAGTTGCCCATAGCTTGTCATGACCCACACAATCAAAAGATTTTGCATAGTCAATAAAACACAGGCATTCTCTGCTTTCAGCCAAGACCCATCTGACGTCAGCAATGATATCCCTCAATCCACATCATCTTCTGAAATCAGCTTGAACCTCTCTACA
The DNA here is from genome assembly GCF_000296735.1 of Chrysochloris asiatica. NCBI lineage: Eukaryota > Metazoa > Chordata > Mammalia > Afrosoricida > Chrysochloridae > Chrysochloris > Chrysochloris asiatica. The sequence goes on along the minus strand of NW_006408677.1, from coordinate 282,074 downwards.
AGTTCTCTGTCAAAATATTGCTGCAGCCATTTTTTTATTATCTTTAGCAAAATTTTACTTGTATGTGATATTAATGATATTATCCAAAGATTTCCACATTCTGTTGGGTCACTTCTCTTTGGAATAGGCACAAATATGAATCTCTTCCAGCCAGTTGGCCAGGTAGTTTCTTCTAAATTTCTTTAGTGTAGGATTTGTTGAATGTAAAACTGATGATCTTCTCTGTAAAGCTTCACTCACAATTCACAATAAAAAGTTTGGTGTTTTTTGTTTTTTGTTTTTTAATCAGGAAAGGTGTGCATCAGGGTTATTTCCTTTTATCATATTTATTTAATACTATGCTGAGCAAATTATCTGACAAGCTGGACTATTTGAATAAATATGTTACATCAGGATTGAAAGAAGACTCACAAACAGCCTTCAATATGCAGATAACACAACCTTGCTTGCTGAGTAAATAATCCGAGAAGCTGGGTGATATGAAGAAAAACGTGGCATCAGAAGACTCATTAACAACCTGCGATATGCAGATTATACATATGAAAATGAAGAGGACTTAAAACATTTGCTGATGAAAATTAAAGAGCCCAGCCTTCAGTATGGATTACATCTCAATGTCAAGAAAACAAAAATCCTCACCACTTATCAATGGAGAAAAGATTGAAGTTGTTGAGGACTTCATTCTTCTTGGATCAACTATGAACACTCATGGAAGCAGCAGTCAAGAAATAAAACGGCATATTGCATTGGGCAAATCTGCTCCACAAGACCTTTTTAAAGTGTTGAAGAGCAAAGATGTCAGCTTGAGGACTAAGGTGTGCCTGACCCAAGCCATGGTATTTTCAATAACCTCATATGCATGCGAAAGCTGGACAGTGAATAAGGAAGACCGTAGAAGAATTGATGCTTTTGAGTTATGGTGTTGGAGGAGAATATTGAAAGTGCCATGGGCTGCCAAAAGAACCAATAGATCTGTTTGGAAAGAAGTGCAGCCAGAGTGCTCCTTGGAGGTCAAGATAGACAAACTTCATCTCTCATACTTCGGATCTTGCCCCTGAAGACATCTTTCTGTTCCCCAAACTCAAAGAACATTTAAAAGGAACATGCTTTGAGTCTCTTGCAGATGCCAAAACTTCCGCTTACACATGTGTCTATCAAAAAGTGCAGAATTCTTTGGGGAAGGGTTATAAAGGTATAAACACCACCTTCAGAAGTGTAGATGGAAGCTATGTCAAGAAACAGTAGTTTCACATTGGACATTTTTGTTTAATAAAGGGGTCTCTGGTTTTGTAGCATTACTTTTTTACTTACCCTCGTATGTCAAAGCCTGATGCATGATAAGTGCAAGCTATAACAACCATCACCACCACCACCACCATCATCATCATTACCACCAATATACCAATCTGGTATGTGTTGAAAACACGTTTAAGACTGTGGTTATGATGAACATAGAATGAAGTTTAATAAGCAGCACTAGGACCCTCCCACATCATGACTTTCTATATAGCCAGTAACAACAAGCCTCTGTATCTATAAAACTTTGTGCTTCAACCCATTTCTATCCAGGGCCTCCCTTACCTAAGTGCAATGTGAGAAAAAGATTCCAATCCTCAAATAAGCATGCCTAGCAGCACAGAGAAGGGCAATGGTTATAATGGTGGTAGTGGTTGTTAAGTGCTGTTTAGTTAGTTCTAACTCATAGTGACCCTGTATAGTGTTTCCGAGGAACTTCTGGTGAATTTGAACTGTCGACCTTGAGGTTCAAACTGACCTGTGGACCAGTGCTTATCCTGTAGCTCCACACCACACCATGGGGTTAGTGGTGAAGTACCATAGAGTCGGTTCAGACTCATGGTAATTCTGTATAAGGTTTCTGAAGCTGTAAATCTTTATGGGAACAGAAAGCCTTATGTTTCTCCCACGGAATAGCTAGTGGATTCGAACTGATGACCCTGCGATTAGCAACCCAACTGATTGCTCTTATGATTGTAATACAAATGCTATGTGGAAGGGAAAACTCAGTGGCTAACCATCATCAGAAGCCCCAAGCATATGGATTAGATTAGAAGAGCAGACTGCATGAGCACTGTCTGGCCTAGGTGAACCTCCTACTGTGGGGAATTGTAGGTTATATAAGCCAGCATAAGGACACTAGAAGGGGTGAGGAGAAATAGAAAGGGGTCTGGTTAGGAGAACCTGAAACTGAATACAAATCACCAATTTGATAATTGTGTGGTAGCCTTCTCACTTCCATTTCAGATTATCAGTGCCAGGGGAAGCAATTCCAATTTTACAGGTAAAGAAAATGAAAACACAAACAGGTTTGGTGACTCACTGCTGGTTCAATTTTTACTTCCTTTGCACTGTGTTGTTTTTAATAAACAGGACTGAAAAATTAGATTTCATTTTTTACATTCACATAGCTCTACTCTGTCTTGGGAACAGCTCACAAACTCTCCAATGCAGCCCTGAAATACCAAAATGCCTAATGGACTCATCCCTAAGTTTCCCAACAACTCACTGAATATAATCAGCCGGATTGATCAACCCTGTGGCTGTTTTACTGCCCACACTGAATCATCTTTTATTTTAGTTTTAACTGAATTAATTTTCAGTGATTTTTTAAAAAAATCTATTCAGATTGCTGGAGTTCAACAAGTTAAAACAGGTATTCTTATCCCATGGATTTTTCCTCAACCATGGTTTCCCTGTGTGCTCCTGATTAGCTTTCTGCTCCTGCTGATTGACAGGTATGATGTCTATTTCTAAACCCTATTTAGGTGGCTTGTCCTAGCCCGGAGGCTCTCTACCTGACCTGAAAGGGCCTTGTCTAATCTGAGATAAACACACTGCCCTGTGTGTGAGTTCAGAGCTGGAACATTTCAGACTACTGTGAAGGATCTAATGAATGGAGCTACTCATTCTCTACCTCTACCTTAGTTCCTGGGACAGAGTAGCTGTCTAAAATTTGGCATGCCTGGGGCATCTTGCTCCATCAGTAAGACAAGTATCTGTGTTGCAGACAACATGGAAATATCCCTGCACAGCTTTGAGATTTTCAGGCATTTTCTGCTTAGAGACAAAACAACATAGAAAATTAAGGGTGATGAAGCATAGAAATCATCTGTTCTTTACTCATCTTCTACAACCTTTGATGGGAAAAATGAGAATTGACAGGGTAGAAGAAGGTGGAATCAGGGGCTTGCAACCTCACAATAAATCGTTATCTGAACCCTCAGACTAATAGATAGGATTTTGGTTATCCTGTAGCAAATCCAAAGTGCATCAAACCTAAAACCTATCTGATGTAATACCAAAGTTCTTTCCTATATAACAATGGTACCTAAAGAATTAGACCAGATTTTCATCACATGTGTTAGATCTACACAAACTTTACCAAAATGGAGTCTATGACAGTTACCAACTATGGGCAAAACACCAATTCTTCCTTCTTCCCTCTTGTACCTAGTACACTGCAGTCTACACTTAGGATACTTTAGCAATTGAAATACAGCAACTCTTGGTCCCACTCTCTTCTTGTCCCAATTCTAGGAAAAAGCTCAAAAGAAATCCAACCAGCAATCTCTTACTGGGTTTGAGAGTTGTTCTTTTGTAAAATTGAAATGATACACATTCTATCTGGCTTCATTTCCAATGGAATAACAATGAAAGTGGTACACTGTTTAAATTTCAGTTCCTAAATAGCAATGTTCTAGCAACTTGATTCTTTAATCTTGGAATAAATTAGCCCTGCATATCATATAAAAATTTCACTCTGGAATATATTTTCCTGATAATTGACTTATCTTGTAGACATTATGACTACCAATGTACATCAAAAAGCATACAGGTCTTTCAGAAGATCCAGTGGACATGCATGGCTGCGATGGTAGAGAAGCCCACAATGTCACTGAAGTACAAAGTGACCAAGTCAAAGCTCTCAGGTTCTATTGTTTTGAGTGATACAGCAACTGATCTGAACAGCAAACAGGTATTTCTCAGAGAACTTGTGCTTCCCTCCATACCACACATGCCTTTTAGAAGACGATAACCCCCCAAAACCACTGCCAAGGAATCAAATGCCTCCTGAAGGAAAGCATTAATTTATTCATTTATCTTGCAAATATGTATTGAGAGCCTACAGTGTATCTGATACTGTGTCAGGTACTGGAAGATAGCACTAACAAGACACAGTCCAGGTCTTCATGGAGTTTTTCCAGCACCTCGGCCCCCTGGGGAATGATCCCAGGTGGTTGTCTTTTCATGAGACTAGTTTCCCCAATTGTCACCTAGAAGATCATGTTATAACATGATAATATGCCCTGGAAAATTGGAAAATTGTAGCAACAGGCAAGGTTTTCAACTAAGTGGGGGGGATAGGGGGCCTGGAAAAATAACCCTGCTACTTCCCTCTAGGAGCTCAAAGAACTACTTTTTTTTAATTGGTCAACCTCCCAGCCAAGTCATGAAGTGGCATGTACAAAAACCAAGGCACCAAAAAACTTAAATGACCAGCATGATCCACAGGTAGTGGAAAATTAGGATGTGTGCTTGGCTCCCTTGGTTTCCAATTCTTCTTTGATTTGAAGGTGTGACTCAAACCTACTGGGGGTAGAGAGGGTACTGGACAGGGGGAGGGAGTAGTTAGTTGATGGGTATTTTTTTTTTCTTTTTTTAATAGAAGACACTGTTATAAGGATTCACACTCCTCAGGTGTTCACACATACGGTGGTAGCATCTGTGATAGAAGCTTCTCTGTTTTCTGTTTTTCAATTTCCAGCTCCTCAGTCCACTCCTGGATCAAATCGTCCAAGTTGCTAGAATATTGCTCCAACATTCGAAGCATACAGTCAATGATATTGGTCTTCTTCCCTTTATTAAAGGTTTTTAACTAGAAGTAATGAAGAAAGAACTTAAGGGACTGCTTACTATCCAAACTCAGAGATGATGGAGCAGGGCTCCCATTTTATAAATCCTTTCTTCTAAAATGACAGGGGAAAAGAGTTGAATCATCTCTAAATAGGAAAAATGGTAGTTCAGGATAATGCACAGGACCTCACGGTCAATTTGAAACACAACGCAGTGGTTCAAACCCACCAGCCGCTCCTTGTAAACCCTACACAGGGTTGCTGTGAGTCAGAACCAACTTGACGGTAATTGACAACAACAACACCTTCATTGTCACTCTGGCCCATTCCTGAGGCTCTTCTACCATGTGTAGTCTTCACCTAGTCTTTTTATTTTTATTGTGAATTGAGTGAAGGTTTATAGAAAAGATCATCATACACTTTGTTTTATCTCAATGGCAATCCCTTCCGTGTAACAACAGTGATCCTGCTTCCTCCCTGTGGTTTCTATTTCCATTCCACTCACCTTCCCATCCCTTCTCGATTTTGCCCCTAGGTAAATGTTGTTCTTTTGATTTTGAATTATTTACTTATAATGTGATCTTCTAGGTGACTATTGGCGAGACTAGTCTCATGAAAAGACAACCACCTGGGATCATTCCCCAGGGGGCCGAGGTGCTGGAAAAACTCCATGAAGACCTGGACTGTGTCTTGTTAGTGCTATCTTCCAGTACCTGAAACTGTATCAGATTCACCATTCATAGTGAGCACGCCTTACTAGTGTTGTCCCCCCTATACAACTATCTAGTGCTTGGCTGAAAGTTGGACCATGAGGGTGAGTTCCTTTCCAGACCTGAAGGGAGGTTGAGGGACAGAGTCCCAGGTTCCTCCAGTCTCTTTCTAACTAGTAAGTGCAGTTTGTATGTTTAATCATTTTGAGTTTTGTTCTGCCACTCTGTCTGGGACCTTTTAATGTAATTAATCCTGTTCAGAGAAGTTTGTAGTGGTACCATCCAGTTCTTCTGGTCTCAGAGTCATGAAGACAGATATTCACATGCTACATTAGTCAGTTGGACTAATTGATTCAAAGCCTCTTCAATTCTTATCACTCTTTTTTCTTATGCACATGGAAAGACCAATAGCTGCACCTTAGCTGCTAATGAGCTTTTAAGATCCCAGACACTACTTACCAGAGTGGTGGTGTCTGTGTGCTGTGGAGTTGGTTCCGACTCATAGCAACCCTGTACAGGGTTTCCGAGGCTGTAAATCTTTACAGGAGCAGAAAGCTTCATCATTCTCCCGCAGAACAGCTGGTAGTTTCGAACCACCGACCTTAAGGTTCGAAGCCCAATTTGTAACCACTATGCTACCAGAGCTCCTTCACTTATCAAAGTAGTATGTAGAATATTGTCTTTGTGGATTATAGTTTGCCAATTGACCATGTTGTCCTCTGAGACTATGGCTCTGTGTCCCCAGGCCCTGCAACTCATTACCATAAAATGTTTGATGATATTTAAGAAGTTTTCATCCTTTTGTCCACTGTGTGCTTCACGACATTCATAGTTGTGTTTGCAGTTCAAATATCTCTTTCAACTCCTATATATATATATATCTATGGGAGAAATGTATATATTGTGGAGAAAGAGTATTCCGGAACACTTAATTGTGTTCATGAGAAACCTGTACATAGGCCAAGAGCCAGTCATTCGAAAAAAACAAGGGAACACTGAAAGGTTTAAAATTAGGAAAAGGGTGCACCAGGGTTGTATTCTTTCACTATACTTATTCAATCTGTACACTGAGCAAATAATTTGAGAAGCTGGATTATATGAAGAAGAATGTGGCATCAGGACTGGAGGAAGACTCATTAACAACCTACAATATGCAGATGATACGATCTTGTTTGCTTCAAGTGAAGAGGATGTAAGATATTTACTAATAAAGATCAAGACCACAGTCTTCGGTATGAATTGCACCTTAATGTAAAGAAAACATCCTCACCACTGGACCAATAAACAATGTCCATATAAATGTAGAAAAGACTGAAGTTGTCAAATTCTTCATTTTGCTCATATCCACCATCAACACTCATAGAAGCAGCAGTCAAGAAATTAAGTGACATATTGCTATTGCTTTAGGCAAATTTGCTGCACAACGCCTCTTTAAAGTGTTAAAGAGCAAAGATGTCAGAGGACTAAGGTATACCTGACCCAAGCCATGGGTCAATATTTTTGGTAACCTCATAGGCAAGTGAAAGTTGGACAGTGAATAAGGAAGACCATAGAATTGATGCATTTGAGTTATGGTGTTAGAGGAGAATATTAAAAGTGTCACGGACTGCCAAAACAACAAACCAATCTGTGTTGGAAGAAGTATAACCAGAATGCTCCTTGGAAGCCAGGATGTCCAGACTTTGTCTTTCCTACTCTGAACATATTGTCAGCAGGGACCATTCTCTGGAGAAGGATATCATGTTTGGTAAAGTGAAGGGTCAGGGAGAAAGAAAAAGACCCCCAACAAGATAGACTGGAGCAGTGCCAGCAGCAATAAACTCCAACGTAGCAATGATTGTGAGGTTGGTGCAGGGCTGGGCAGTGTTTTATTCTGTTGTATATATATATATATATATAAGAGTCCTGGTACAGGATAAGCACTCGACCTCAAGGTCAGTTTGTACCTCAAGTTCAGAGGTTCAAACTCACTAGCCACTCCTCGTAAACTCTAGATAAGGTCGCTATGAGTTGGAACCAACTTGACAGCACTTAACATTATATATATCCCACTCTTCCTTCCATACCCATTCAGGCTGTGTTTCTAAGTATCTACCCCCAAAACATTGTTGTTACAAGTTTTTGCATATGTAACTATTTACCTCTATTCCCTGTGTCTTCACCTGTCTTCATCATTCTTATGCCAACCTCCCTCTTCTTGTATATTGCCCACTCCTTCGTGTATATTGCCTTGCCTGTCAACCAAGTTAACATGTCTACCCTCTAGCCAAGAGTCCTGGTATGACACTATAGGATAAGCATTGGACTGCAAGGTCACTTTGAATTTCAAGGTCAGCTGTTTAAACTCATCAGTTGCTCCAAGTAAACCCTATACAGGGTCACTATGAGTCAGAACCAACTCGATGGCCCTTAACAACAACACAACAACCCTCTAGTTAGTAAATTACTCTCCATTCTCCATAAAAGAGTGTTTCTTTTGGTATGAAAACCTTTTCTTGAGTGTTTACAATAGTCTCATATAATATTTGTCTTTTTGTGATTGATGTATTTCACTCAGCATAATGTCTGCCAGGTTCATGCATGTTGTGAGGTATTTCACAGATTCATCGCTGTTCTTCAATGTTGCCTAGTATGCCAATGTATGCATGTACCATATTTGGTTTATTCATTTATCTTATGGTAGACATTTAAAGTTGCTTCCACTTTTTTGCTATTTTGAATAGTGTTGCAATGAACATTGGTGTGCACAGATCTACTCGCATCCTGGCACTTATTTCTTGTGCATATATAACAAGTAGAGGGATTGCTGTGTCGTATGGTATTTCTAATTCCAACTTTCTGAAGAAGTGCCATACCATTTTCCACAGTGGTTGAACCATCTTAGTCCCACCAGAAATGTAGGAGGGTCCCAATCTCTCCACATCCTCACAAGCATTTGTTGTTTTCTGTTTCTAGTTTAATTTGGCTGGGAATGCTGGTATCAGATGATATTTCACTGTTTTTTTGTTTTGTTTTATTGTGAATTATGTCGTAGTTTACATGGGAGAACAATATCTTTACATTCATGCTATCATATTTTGTTTCATTGCAATGATTACAATCCCCTGCGTGCATCACCAAACAACCAAATGGCACACCCTGCATGCTTGCCCCGGCCACCAGCACACAGCCCCTCTCCTTCCCTGAATCCAGAGTCACCAGCCACTCATTCTCTCCACGTCATTGTCTCTGCCTCCATCCCTGGCATCACTGCTTCCCTGGACAGGGTCCCAGAATTCGCTTTTGTCCCTTGATGGGTCCAGGGATTTCCGCTCCTGGACTGCAAAATCAACCACTCAATTCTTTTTATTACAAAATGTCTAACTTTACCTTTCTAACACTCGCTGTCAGTCCTGATAGCAATCATTCCCTATTGAACCACAGGAGTCTTATCACAGTCACCTTTTATCTGTCCATCCAGACAGGTTTAAAACAACTCAGTGGAGATTCTACCTTTCCCATTACCCTCTGGAACTAGGTTCCCTAATGGAAGCTTGTAAGCCAGTCATTTTTGCCTTTTTAGGCCTCCCCCCGCCATTTTGGGTAGGCAATGTCTAAGTTCCCCATCCTTGTCAACCCTGTGTACCAAGGGGGGAGGGGAATGATCCTCACTGTAAAGATTTGTTCACTCCTTTGCCATACTGCACCCACAAGCATAGGTCAAGTTCATTTAATTGTAGTGGATTACTCTTTTTTCCTCTTCTTTCTTCCTCTAGTCATGTTCTGATTGTCCAACCGTTGATGCCAGGTCAAATGGGTACTATCTGCAAGTGTGGGTGTCCTTGTGCATCTCCCCTCACTTCCTATCAGTTGGACACTTCATACTCTGCTCTTGTCCTCTGGGGCCATGTCCCTGCCAGGCCAACCAGGTCTCAATCCAGGTTAACAGGAGTCTTATTGAATGTGGTCAGACATAGTTCACAACTTCATTGCTGTTTTTCCCCCACTTCCCCTTATCAGTGACCAACATGGTCAGCAGCAAGACCACATGCCTGCTCATGAATTTACCTTGAGTTTTTGTCTTGGAAGGGGGTTTGCCTTGACAGGACCTGACCACTTGCCTTGATGGCTCCCAGGGGAACAACTTGCTTGTTATTGTAGTAGTCTGTTATTGTTTTTTATTTTTCCTGCTGGTCTTTCTTTCAAGAAGTATCTTCCTTTCCTCTAGCTGCTCCAGGCTGGTCTACTTGTCCTTTCAAGTGGAAATTTCCCACCTCAGAAGACTCTGGATGGGGATCAGGATTCCACCTAAGGTCTTGTGCAATGCAAAGGCTCTGCAAGAAGCTTCCTTCACTAGGCAAGTTCTAGCCCCATTTTAGGTATTCCAATCAGTTACAGGTTGAAGATGGACTTATAAGATTTCTATGGTGATGTTTCTAGATATTCCTTTCTCTCCCCTTCAAGTGTCTATTTTACAATAGGAGGTAAGGGAAACCAAGATTCAAAAGACAGCCAAGCATCTTAACATCGTTTCCCCACTTTTAACCATTCAAACCATGCCTCAATCCTTGTATGCCTGAGCCGTGCTGTTCCATGGTTGTGCTTACATTGCTATTTACCTCTGTCCTATTTAGTCCATGTAAACCTGCCTAACTGTTCTCCCATCCACCTGTTCCTCCTTTCCCCTTCCCCTTCTAGTGTTTGCCACCCCCAGCACCCAAACTATCCTGTGTCTATTCTCTACCATGTGCTCCACTATCCTGTGTCTATTCCCTACCCTGTGCTCCACCTTCACCTCCCTCCCCTCACCCCAACCAATACACCCCAATAACCAACAAAATCCCCCCTCCTTTTAGTGTGGGAACTTTTTCTTACTCTTTTACAGTCATTGTCCTGTGCAGTATTTCTCCTTTTGTGACTGACTGATTTCACTCAGCATAATGTCCTCAAGGTTCATCCATGTTATGCAGTGACTTACAGCTTCCTTGTTATTCTTCAAGGTAGCAAAATATTCCATTGTGTGTATGTACCAAAGTTTGTTTATCCATTCTTCCATAGAGGGCCACTGAGGCTGTCTCCATCTTTTTGCTATTGTAAATAGTGCTGCTGTGAACATTGGTGTGCATATATCTATTCGTGTTATGGCTCATAATTCTTGTGGATAAATACCAAGTAGAGGAGTTGCTGGATCATAAGGCATCTCTATTTCCAACCTTCTGAGGAAGCACCATATTGTTTTCCAGAGTGGTTGGACCATTTTGCAATCCCACAAGCAGTGCATGAGGTTCCCAGTCTCTCCATATCCTCGCCAGCATTTCTTGTCCTCTACTTATTTTGAATTTGCTATTATTGCTGGGGTGAGATGATATCTTATTGTTGTTTTGATTTGCATCTCTCTAATGGCTGTTGGAAGAGTGTTAGAGGAGAATATTGAAAGTGCCATGGGCTGCCAAAAGAACCAGTAAATCTGTTTTTGGAAAAAGTGCAGCCAGAGTGCTCCTTGGAGGCCAGGATGGCCAAACTTCATCTCTCATACTTCGGACATATTGTCAGGAGGGACCATTTGCTGGAGAGGGATATCATGTTTGTTAAGGTGGAGGGTCACAGAAAAGGAGGAAGACCCCCAACAAGATGGATTGGCCAAGTGGCAGCATCGATGGACTCAAGTGTGGCAACAGCAGTGAGGTTGGCCCAAGATTGGGCAGTGTTTCGTTCTGCTGTGCATAAGGTCACTACTGACTCGAAGGCACCTAACAACAACAACAAAATGACTAGTGAATGTGAACATTTCTTCATATGTTGGTTGGCTGCCCAGATCTCCTCCATGGTGATCGTGTCCTCTGCCCATTTTTAAATTGAGTTATTTGTCCTTTTCTTATAGAGGTGTTGTAGGTTCCTATATATTTTGGAAATTAGCACCTTGCTCAATGTGTCGTTGCAAAAGACTTTTTCCCATTCTGTGGGCTCCCATTTTACTCTTTTGATGAAGTCTTTTGATGCACATAGGTTTTTAATTTTTAGTATGTCCCAGTCATCTATTTTGTCTACTTTTGTTTGTGAAATTTTCAAAATGTAGTCTGTGTATGCCCTGTATTAGAGCCCTCACATTTGTCCCTATTTTTTCATTGATGGCCTTTGTAATTCTGGGATTCACATTTAGGTCTTTAATCTATGCTGAGTTGATTTTTCTATGAAGCATGAGGTAAAAGTCTTGTTTCAAGCTTTTGCATATTGTTTTCCAGTTCTTCCAGCACCATCTGTTGAAGAGACTATGTCCTCAACATGCAATATACTTAGGTGCTTTGTCGAAAATCAGTTGGCTGTATGTGGGTGTGTTAATTTCTAGATTCTCAATTCTGTTCCATTGATCAGTGTATCTTTCATTGTACGAGTACCAGGCTGTTTGGACCACTGTGGCCGTGTAGTAATTTTTAAAAGAAGGGAGTGAGAGGCTTCCTACCTTGTTCTTCTTCTTGAGCAGTGCTTTGCTTATCCTGGGTCTCTTTCTTTTCCATATAAAGTTTGTAATTGTCTTTTCCATCTCTTTGAAGAATGTCGTTGGAATCTGGATTGGGATTGCATTATATGTGTAAATTGCTTTGAGCAGGATTGACATTTTCACAATGTTAAGTCTTCCTATCCAGGAGCATGGTATATTCTTCCATTTTTGTAAGTCTCTTTTAGTTTCTTGTAGTAGTGTTTTGTAGTTTTCTTTGTGTAGTTCCTTTGTTTCTCTGGTTACATTTATTCCTAGATATTTCATCTTTTAGGTGGCTATTGTAAATAGTATTGCTTTCCTAATGTCCTTTTTAGTACTGTCATTGTTACTGTAGAGGAATCCAGCTGAATTTTGTATGTTTATCTTATACCCTGCCACCTTGCTGAAGCTTCCAATGAAGCCTAGTAGCTTTTTTACTGAGTCTTTGGGGTTTTCTATGTATGAGGTCATATTGTCTGCAAATAGAGAATTTTACTTCCTCTTTGCCAATTCAGATTCTTTTAATATTCCTGTCTTGCCGTATAGCTCTGACTAAGACTTCCAGCAAAATATTGAATAGGAGTGGTGACAAAGGGCATCCTTGTCTGGTTCCTGTTTGCAGAGGGAAAGCTTTCAGGTTCTCTCCATTGAAAGTAATGTAGACTGTTGGTTTTTTATATATGCTCTTAATTATGTTGAGGAATTTCCCTTTAATTACTACTTTGTTGAGTGTTTTTATCAGGAATGGATGTTGGATTTTGTCAAATGCCTTTTCTGCATCAATCTATATGATCGTGTTTTGTTTGTTTTTTTTTCTTGTTTCTTGTTTAAATTGATTGTTTTTCTAATGTTGAACCATCCTTGCATCCCTGATATGAATCCCACTTGGTCATGATGTATTATTTTTTTGATATGGTGCTGGATTCTGTTGTCTAGGATTTTGTTGAGAGTTTTTACATCTATGTTCATGAGGGATATTGGTCTATAACTTTCTTTCTTAGTGGTGTCCTTCCCTGGTTTTGGTATGACTGTGTGCTTACTTCATAAAAAGTATTAGGAAATTTCCATCCTCTTCTATATTCTGGAATAATTTGAGTACAATTGGTGGTGACAGCTCTTCCCTGAATTTGGTAGAACTCACCAGTGAAGCCATCTGGACCTGGACTTCCTTTGGTTAGGAATTTTTTGATGACCTGATCAATTTCTTCTTTTGTTATGGGTCTGTTCAAGTCTTCTGCTTCACTCTGTGTGAGATTAGGTCGGTCGTGTTTTTCTAAAAATGTGTTTACCTCTTCTAAGTTTTCAAATTTGTTGGAATACAACTCTTCATAGTATTCTGTTATTATCCTTTTGATTTCCTTAGCTTCCATTGTGACATCGCCCATGTGATTTCTAATGTGTGCTATTTGCATCTTCTCTCTCTTTACTTTTGTTAGGTTTGCCAATGATTTGTCAATTTTATTAATCCTTTCAATGAGCCAGCTTCTTGTCCTATTGATTCTTTCTATAGTTTTTCTGTTTTCTATCTCATTTATTTCTGCTCTGAACTTTATTATTTCTTTTCTTTTGGTGGCTGTAGGTTTCCTCTGTTGGTCTGTTTCTAATTGTAGATGCTATGCTAATGAGTTAATTTTGGTTCTTTCTTCTTTTTGGATGTGCACATTTATCACAATAAATTGTCCTCGCAGCACCACTTTCACAGTGTCCCAAAGATTTTGGTCTGTTGTGTTTTCACTCTCGTTTGTTTGTTGGAACTTTCTGAATCATGTTTAATTTCTCCTATTATCCAGTTGCTTTTCAGCAGGGTAAAGACATTTTCCATGTATTCAACTTTATTTTCTTATTGTTGATTTCTAGTTTTATGGCACTGTGGTCTGAAAAGATGTTTTGTAGTATTTTGTTGTTTGTAAATTTATGGAGGCTTGCTTTGTGACCTAATACATGATCAATTCTGGAGAATGTTCCATGTGCACTGGAAAAGAATATGTAGTGTGCTGTTGTTGGGTTGAATGCTCTGTACACATCTATGTGTACAGTTAGTTGATTGTGCTATTTAGTCCCTCTATAGCTTTGTTGAGTTTCTTTCTAGTTGTTTTATCCCTTTTTGAAAGTGGCGTATTAAAATCTCCCACTATAATTGTAGATTTATCTATTTCTTCAATTCTAGTAGGGTTTGCTTTATATATCTTGCTGCTCTTTCGTTGGGAGTATAGATGTTAATTATGGTTATGTCATCTTGCTCAGTTGAAACTTTACTTAAGAGATAATGTCCTTCTTTATCTCTTATGCTTGCTTTTGCCTTAAAATTTATTTTATCAGAGGTTAGTATTTCCACTCCTTCTTGTTTTTTTTGTTTTTTTGTTTTTTTTTATTGCTGTTAGTTTGATATATTTGTTTCCATCCTTTAACTTTTAGTCTGCTTTTGTATTTGTGTGTAAGTTGTGTCCCTTGCAGGCAGCATATTGAAGCATCTTGTGTTCTTATACATTCTGCCACTCTCTGTCTCTTCACTTGTGCATTTAATCCATTGACAGTCATGTAATTTTCGATAGGTATGAATTAATTGCTGCCATTATATTACCCTACTTCTATGCTGATGTTTCAATGAGTTCCAATAATTTTCTTGCTGAGTCTTTGGGATTTTCTATGTATAGGATCATATCATCTGCAAACAGTATTTCTTCTTCTTAGCCAATATGTTGTTGTTGTTAAGTGCCATCAAGTCAATTCCGACCCATAGCAACTCTGTATAGGGTTTCGAAGGAGCAGGTGGTGAGCTTGAACCACTGACCTTGCAGTTCAAATGACTTTGAAGTCTGATGTATTAGCCCACAGTGCCACATTTAGCCAATATAGATGCCTTTAATTTCCCTTTCTTGCCTTACAGCTCTGGCTAAGACTTCCAACACAGTATTGAATATAAGTGATGATAAAGAACATCCTTGTCTGGTTCCTATTTGCAAAGGGAATGTTTTCAGTTTCTCTCCATTGAGGATAATGTTGGCTGTTGGTTTTGTATATAGGATTGTAATTATGTTGAGGAATGTCCCTTCTATTCCTATTTTATTGAATGCTTTTATCAGGATTGGATGTTGGATTGTGTCAAATGCCTTTTTGTCATCAATTGATATGATTGAATAGTTTTTTCCTTTATTTTATTTATAGATTAGATTACATTGATTGGTTTTCTTATATTGAACCATCCTTGCATCATTGATATGAATCCCACTTGGTTATGATGTATTATTTTTATTATATGTTGTTGAATTCTATTGACTAGGATTTTGTTGAGAATTTTTGCGGCTGTTTTCATAAGGGATATCAGTTTATAATTTTCTTTTTTACTGATGTCTTTGCCTGCCTTGTTATTAGCATTATGCTAACTTCATAGAATGTATTTGGGAAATTTCCATCCTTTTCTATGTTCTGGAATAGTTTGAGCAAAATTGGTGTCAGCTCTTTGTTTGGTAGAATTCACCAGTAAAGCCATCCCAGCCCAGAATTTTTTTTAATGACCTAATCAACTTCTTCTTTTCTTATAGGTCTGTTCAAGTTTTTACTTCACTATGTGTTATTTTTCTCTGCTAGTCATAGAGTTTTCAGTGACTAGCAATTTGGAAGTAGTTCATCATTCTTTCTTCCTAGTCTGTCTTCGTCTGGAAGCGCATCTGAAACCTGTCCACCATGGGTGACCCTGCTGGTTATTTAAAATACAGGTGGCAGAGCCCTCAGAATCACAGCAACTCAATCCACCACAGCACGCCAGACAGACAAGTGGTGGCCATTTGGTTTTATGTTGAAACTGTCACTTTAAATTTCTATATCAATTCTGATACAATCCTGATATAATCAAGATACAGTCAAGATGTTCTCACCTGATATTATCAATCCTGATACAATCAAGTTATTTTCTCCCAAGATGGCGGCTCCGGGAACAGATGAGTGTCTTGAACCAGAAAACAATGGATTTCTGGATTCTCCTACAAATTCCCTAGCTGTAAACCCTCTGATCCTCCGATCCTCCAAACATACCTTTATATTTGTTTCAGAGTTCCAACACCATCTCATGAATTAGTATTAGAAAACCACAAATGAAGAACACGGTCAGCATTTCTCAAGCTGGGGGAGCTGAAGAAAAAATTCAAGCCTTGACTTTCATTATTGAAGGATTCTCTGAGCAAATTATTGAATGATGCAGAATGCATCAAGAAAAGATGGAAAGAATACACAGAGTCATTGTACCAAAAGGAAATGGTTAATGTTCAACCATTTCAAGAGGTACCATATGATCAAGAGCCAATGATACTCAGGGAGGA
>NW_006408677.1:263709-264578 GCF_000296735.1 Chrysochloris asiatica | reverse complement strand
AAAGTGCCATGGACTGCCAAAAGAACCAATAGATCTGTTTTGGAAGAGGTGCAGCTAGGGTGCTCCTTGGAGGCCAGGATGGCTAAGCTTCGTCTCTCATACTTTGGATATATTGTCAGGAGAGAATAGTCGCTGGAGAAAGATGTCATGCTAGGTAAGATGGAGGGTCAGAGAAAAAGAGGAAGACCCCCAACGAGATGGATCGACCAGGTGGCATCATTGATGGCAGCCGTAGTGAAGTTGGCCCAGGATTGGACATTGTTTCGTTCTTCTGTGCATGGGGTCTCTTTGAGTGGGTTCCGACTCGATGGCACCTGACAACAACAATGTGTTATTTTTAGTAGGTTGTGTTTTACTAAAAATTAATCAATTTTGTCTAGATTTTCAAATTTATTGCAGTACATTTTTTCATAGTATTATTATCCTTTTTATTTTCATTGATTTTCTTGTGACATCACCCATATAATTTCTTAGGCATGTTATTTGCATCCTTTCCTTCTTTTCTTTTGTTAGATTTGCCAATGGTTTATCAAATTTATTAATCCTTTCAAAGATCCAACTTCTTGTTTTGTTGATTCTTCTTATATTTTTTTCCTGTTTTCTAATTTATTTATTTCTGTTCTAATCTTTATTATTTATATTCGTCTGGTGACTATAGACTTACTTTGCTTGTCTTTTTTGATTATTTGACTTGTGTTTTAATGTGTTGATTTGGGTTGTTTCTTCTTTTTGGATGTGTGTATTTACAGATATAAATAGCCTTTTAAGTGCTGCTGTTGCTGTATTCCAAAGGTTTTGGTATGCTGTGTTTTCACTCTCATTTGATTCAAGGATTTTTTTTTTTTTTAAGTTTTTATTGTGAGTTGAGT
>NW_006408677.1:261376-263459 GCF_000296735.1 Chrysochloris asiatica | reverse complement strand
TTAACACTCTGGCATATATAATAATTTATACCACCAAATGGCATATTATTCAAGTCTGCCTCCTGGCCTCCAGCTCTCAGTCCCTCTCTTTCCATGAATCTAGAATCCTCAGCTGCTTCTTCTCTCCATGTCCCAATCTCTACCTCCATCTCTGGTTTCTCTGCTTCTCTGGATTCTCTTGCATTCTGCTTGTGCTCTTCTCCCTTGATGGTCCTAGGGTCCTTTGTTTTTGGATTGTAAGATTAACTACTCTTTGCTTTTGTTACAAAACTTCTACCTTTACAATTGTGACAGTCACAATTATTCATGATAGCAATTGTTCACTATTGAATCATAAGAGTCTTATCCCCATCTCTTTTTACCAGACCCATCTAGACAAGATGAAAACTATTCAGTCGGGACTCTATCTTCCCCCACACATTCCCAAACTAAACTCCTTCTTGAAACCTTGTAAGCCAGTCACTTCGTGCCTCCATCACTCCATCATTTTAGGTAGCCAATGTCTATGTTGCCTGTCCCTATCTACCCTGTATACAGAGGGGATAGCATTGAAACTTGATGCGAAGACTCCTTCCCCCTCTGATGGTATTTAGAGTTACTACCTCCATGAGTATAGGTTAAGTTCATCAAATTGTAGCAATTTGCCCTCATTTTCTTTATCAAAAATTGTCTCTTTTTTTTTTTAATCTTCCTCTAGTCCAGTTCTGATTACATCAAGGCTAGGTCAAATGGGTACTATCTGCAAGTTTGGATGTTCTTTTGTGTCTCCCCTCACTTGGTATCAGCAGGATGCTTCACTCTCAGCTCTAGCCCTCTGTGGTTATGTCCTTGTCCATGGGTTCAGGTGTCCCCAGGTCTCACCACACTTCAGACCAACTAGCCCTTCCTCTTTTCTTTGTCATCTCTAGGTCAATGGGAGTCTATGGAACGTGGTTTAACTCAGCCTGTTTCTTCATTGCTGCATTTTCACATCTTCCACTCATCAGTAGATCAATGTGGTCATCAGCAAGCTTACATGCCTGCTATGTATTCCCTTTGAATTTCATTATTAGAGGGGGGTTTGTCCTGAAGGAACTTGAATGCTTGCCTTGATGACTTTCCAGTGAATCAAGGAATATTTTTATTTTGTTTTTCATTTATTCTATTACCCAGTATCTTTTAAGCAGAACGTTATTCAATTCCCATGTATTTGATTTTGTTTCCTTGATGTTCTGATTGTTGAGTTTTGATTTCTTCACATTGTGATCTGGAGAATATTCTGTGTGCACTATAAAAGAATGTGCATTATGCTGTTGTTGTATTGAGTGCTGTAAATAAATCTATGAGGTCCAGTGCATTGATTGTGCTGTTTGTTTTTTTTTTGTGTGTGTTTTTGTTGAATTTCTTTCTAGTTACATTGTCCTTTATCTAATGTGGTGTATTAAAATCTCCAGCTATTATTGTCGAGTTGTCTATTTCTTTCTTCATTTCTATTAAGAGTTTGTTTTTTATATTTTGAGGCTCTTTCATTAGGATCAGAAATATTTATTATAGTTATGTCCTCTTCTTCCATTGATATTATCATGATATTATGGTAATGCCCTCTTGTTCCATTGATATTTCTTGATATTATCATGATTATCCCATTGATATTATCATGAGATAAGATCCTTCCTTGTCTCCAAATGCCTGTTTTATCAGAAATTAATATTGCCACTCATTTTTTATTGCCATTAACATGATAAAATTTTTCCATCTTTTGATTTTTTAATCTAATTTTGTCTTTGTGTGTAAGGTGTGTGTCTTGTAGACAGCATATTGAAGGATTCTGTTTTCTTAACCATTCTGCTACTCTCTGTCTCTATACTGGTGCATTTAATCCAGTTACATTCAGTGTAATTATCTATAGGTATGAATTGATTGCAGTCATTTTGCTGTTTTTTTATTTTGTTATGTTTTGGGTTTTTTGTTTTTTTTTTTTTAATATAAGGTTTTTATTGTGGGTTGAGTGAAAGTTTACAGGGCACATCATCAGTTTCACATTCAACAATTCATATAACTTGTTTCATTACATTGATTATAATCCCCTCCATATACCATCAGT
>NW_006408677.1:228695-259045 GCF_000296735.1 Chrysochloris asiatica | reverse complement strand
TTTTGATGTAACTTAGGATTTAATTTTTGGCCTATTTCCTCTTTTGTCTGCTTGTCCCGCTACACAATCCCCGTTCAGGACTTGTTTCTAGTTGGAATCAGTTCAGGGCCGGCTGTGGCCGTTTGGTTTTAATTGGAAACTGTCTCTTTAAATTTTGAGGAGATATGTGCGCATGCGTAGTAGAACCCTCCGAGGGTGGGGCTGGGCTGCCCACTAGCTCAGGCACCCCTATAGTCACCAGAATGGAGGTGTGCAGACAGCAAGGGACCAGTGAACAGCTACCAAAAGAGAAGAATGTCCACACCTTTATCTCAGCAGTTCTGCCAGGCGTCTGTGGCCGCTCTGATCCTTCCCCCACTTGGTCTCACCCAAGATGGTGGCTCCTGGAGCAGCTGAGCATCCCGGACTAGAAAGCAATAGAGTTCTTGCTTCTGCCACAAATTCCCCCAGCTGTGAGCCTTCCAACCTTCTAAGTATTCCTTTATATGTGGTTCAGAGTTCTGGGACCATCCTCTGAACCTGCTTGGTCAGGTATTCTGTGTTGTTGGTGGTGGAGCTCTCTGCTATACATCTACCCGGTCCGCCATCTTGTTTGTTCTCCTAAGTTTTGTTTTGGGTTTTTTTGTTTTGTTTTGTTTGTGTGTGTGTGTGTGTGTGTGTGTGTGTGCTTCTGGTTCTTTGTTTCACCTATCTTTCTGTACTGAATTCATTTTGTTTGTGTTTTCTTCAGAGTTTTGTATATATCTCCCCTTTACTTTCTTGCTTGCATAGCTTCTGTTGAGAAATCAGAGCTTAATCTTATTGGTTCTCCTTTGTAAATAACTTTTTTTCATTTTTTCCAAGTTACTTTCAGGATTCTTTCCTTGTCTTAGACTTTGGAGAGTTTGATTATGATATGTCTTGGTAATTTTATTTTGGGGTCTATACTGCTTGAATTTCATTCAACTTCTTGAATGTGTATCTTCTTGTCTTTCATGTTATTAGGGAAACTTTCTGTCAACTGCTGCTTGGTTTCCTTTTCTGTACTTTGCCTCATCCCTTCCTATTCTGCAAGTATGATCACATAAATCTAAGGGTTTCTTCAGATTTTTTTCATTCTTTTTTTTTTTTTTTTTTTTTTTGTCCTTGTAGCTTACTGGTATTGAGAGATTTATCTTCAAGCTCACTATTTGGGCTTCCTTTGATTGAAATCTACTACTTTGCCCTCTCAATGTATTGTTCATTTCTGAAATCTTGGTATTAATCAGAGTCCTGGCATGGCTCTGCAGGCTAATGCACTGGACTGAAAAGTTGTTTTGAACCACAAAGTTAGCAGTTCAAGCTCACCAGCTGCTCCTTAGAATAAAAGAAAAATTAAAGTATAGATAGAAGGGATAGCAAACAAGAGATAGAAAGGAAAGGAAGAAGCAGCAGTGGTTGAGAAATAGAAGCAGAATAAAAAGACGAAAACATGAAAGTGGAAATAGAAAGGATAGAAATAAAGAGAGAGAAAAAACAAGGAAAAAAGAATAAACATACAAAAGCAATGAAAGGAGGCAGGGGGACAAAAAACAGTGCAGGTGCCACACTGAGAGGAGTAAATTCTGAGTCTCCTAGCAGCCAAGAGTGGCATTGTGGGTGGGTAAGGGATGAGACAGTAGCACTCAACCTTAGATGGAATTCTTGTAGGGCTAGGTATTTATTCTGGGTGTCCAATCCAGAAGTAGTTCATGTAGACTCCAAAGCAGCTGGGGATTAGGGTATTTCCATCCCAGAGCAGCGAGGGTGAGAGGTCCTGTAAGTCAAGGGCTGAGATGAACAGTTTCTGCAGGTCTGGAACAGACCACACCCGATTCCAAGTACTGGATTTGTGCTGTAGCTCCCCCACACTTTGATGTGACAGTCCAGAGAGCAGGGACTTCCCTAGGGTGTATGAAGGTGGGAGACAGCCACACCTCTTGTCACCAGAGTACCATGGAGTACAAGGGGGGAAAAAATTGCACCTTTCTACCAATAAATGGTATGCCTCTACACCACCTACTTTCCTCTTGCCTTCAAGGTCAGCCACGAAAGTTTCAAGATGGCCAAACTACAGTCTCTTTATTCTTTTTCTTTTCTGCCCCACAGGGAGACAGAGACTCCACAGGTCTGTTCAATTGCTTCTCCTAATGAGGGCTGGCCAGTTCTGACTCTGCAGATTTGAAGCAGGACTCACTCAAATGGGTTCAATGTGGACAGCTTCCCACTCCTTTAATGGGACCCACAGCCACGGTGCTCACTTCAATGTGCTCCCACTGCCAGGCGAGCAGGAAATTCCATTGATTATATGCAGGTGGGTATCTCTGGTCACCGGGTAGTGTGGGGAACAACAACCAAAAATATGTACCTTTATCTCTTTGAGACAGGTATGTTTCTGCAATGCCAATATGTTTCTTTTCTCTGAAGCTGCTCACAAAAGCTCAAGATCTGTGGCATCTGGTTGGCTGGCACGGGTCACAAGCCTCTCTTTTTGACATTTCTACTCAGCTCTGTCTCCTAGTAAACATTCAATCAACTTCTCTATCCCTTCATCTGAAGCTCAGAGTTTCAGGACTATCATCTGCATCTCTTACATTTGGTTTTATGTATCATTGTTGTGCATCTTGCCTAGTCTGCCATCTTGCCACCCTCCTCTCCTCTGTTTTTCTGGTTCTTTCAAGTCTAATCAAAGGTACTCTGGGAAGGCTCCTTGAGGTTTGAGGTGTTATCATATAAAGTTTAACAAAATTTGGTCTTGATCCCAGATCAGTTGCTGGTTGTTGTTAAGTGTCATCGAGTCATTTTTTACTCATAGCGACAGCTGGTGGGTTTGAACCACTAACCTTGTGGTGAGCAGTACAGTGCTTATCCTACAGCACCACAACAGGACTCTAGTTGTTGGTAGAGTAAAGTAAAAGAGGACAGGAGTGTTGTTTCATCCTTAAAATAATCAGATTATCAAATCTTCCTATCTTCAAATGTTACTTTATGTTACTTTATTGCCAGTTCTTGGACAGTGGAAAGTTTCTTTTTCTTTTTAGTGTATTTTTATCATGGTAAAATATATGCACAATTTTCCATTTTAGCCATTTTTAAGTGCATAATTTAGTGGAATTTATTACATTCACATGGTTGTGTCTCCATTGCTATTATGTTTCCATAGCTTTTCCATCATTGCAAAGGAAATTCAGTACCATTTAAGTAATAACTACCCACCCACCCCAAGAATAACCCCTGGTAATCAGTAGTCTACTTTGATCTCTATGCATTTACGTATTATAAATATTTCATATGAGCTGTTGTTGTTAGGTGCCATGGAGTCGGTACCGACTCATAGCGACCCTGTGCACAGCAGAGTAAAATACTGCCTGGCCCTGCACCATCCTCACAATAGATGCGCGTGAGCCCATTGCTGCTGCCACTGTACCAATATGTCTCATTGGGGTGGTCCTCTTTGTCACTGACCCTCCACTTTACCAAGCATGATGTCCTTCTCCAGGGATTAATCCCTTCTGATAATATGTCTGAAGTATGAGAGACAAAGTCTCGCCATCCTGGCTTCTAAGGAACATTCTGGTTGTATTTTTTCCAACACAGATTGGTTTGTTCTTTTGACAATCCATGGTACTTTCAGTATTCTAAATCAACGCCATAATTCAAATGTGTTCATTCTTCTATTGTCTTCCTTATTCATGGTCTAACTGTCACATATATATGAGCTCACTGAAAATACGGTGGCTTAGGTCAGGCACACTTTAGTCGCCAAAGTGACATTTTTGCCCTTTGACAGTTTCAAAAGGTGTTCTGCAGCAGATTTGCCTAATGCAGTACGTAGTTTTACTTCTTGATTATTGTTTCTATAAGCCTTGATTGTGGAGCCAAGTAAAATGAATTCTCTGAGAACTTCAACCCTTTCTCCATTTGTCCTGATGTTACTTATTTGTCCAGTTGTGAGGATTTTCTTTTGCACCGAGGTGCCATCCATATTGAAGGCTGTAGTCTTTGATTTTCATCAGCAAATATTTCAAGTTCTCTTTGCTTCCAGCAAGCAAGGTTGTATCATCTGCTTGTTGCAGGTTGTTAATGAGTCTTCCTCCAAACCTGATGCCATGTTCTTCTTCATATAATCCAACTTCTTGGATTATAT
The DNA here is from genome assembly GCF_000296735.1 of Chrysochloris asiatica. Lineage (NCBI taxonomy): Eukaryota > Metazoa > Chordata > Mammalia > Afrosoricida > Chrysochloridae > Chrysochloris > Chrysochloris asiatica. The sequence goes on along the minus strand of NW_006408677.1, from coordinate 254,901 downwards.
GCTAAGCATACCGATTAAATAAGTATGGTGTAAGGATACATCCCTCTTGCACTCTTTTCCTGATTTTAAACCATTCAGTATTCCTCTGTTCTGCTTGAACAAGTACCTCTTGATCCATGTACAGATTCCTCATGAGCACAATCAAGTGTTCTTGAATTTTCATTTTTCACAGTGTATTTCATGTGAGTGGAATCATACAATATTTTTCGTTTTGTGTAACATGTTTCAGAACTTCATTTCTCTTTGTGTCTGAGTAATATCCCATATCCCATTATATATCACATTTTGTTTACTCATCTGTTGATGGACACGGGTTTTTCACACCTTTTTGGCTAATGTGAATTAACATTGGTGTACAAGGATCTGTTTGAAACCTTGCTTTCATTTTGGGGGACATAGCCCTGTGTTAGTTATCTAGTGTTTCTGTAACTGAAATACCACTAGTGAATGGTTCTAAAAAACAAAAATTTATTATCTCACAGTTTAGAAGTCCAAATTCAGACACTTTATCAGAATGCTTTATTTTCGTGCAAGCTCTGGGGGAAGGCCCTTTATTCCTTTCAACATGGTATCCCCTGGAGGTTTCCATGTGCATTGGCATCAATCTCCTGTTGGGTCTAGTAGGTTCCCAGTACAGGGCCCTGCATCCAAAGGACATGCTCCACTCCTGGCTCTTCTTTCTTGTTGATATGAGGTCCCTTTTCCTCTGCTCACTTATCAACACTGGACTACGAACCACAAGGTCAGCAGTTCAAACTTACCTGATGCTCCTCAGAAACCCTATACAGGGTTGGTGTGAGTTGGAACCAATTCGACGGCACTTAACAACAACAAAGACAAAACGTGATGCCAGCTGCACCCTAGGGAAACTCCCCTTACATTGGATCATGGTTGTGTCCTGAGTAAAGATCTTACATCCCCTCACACCATGGATGATAATTACAGCATTCCAGAACTACCAAATTACATCGTTCCCTAACTGCCAAACCACAGAGAATCATGGACCAGCCAAGTAGACACATGTTTTGATGAGGACACAGTTCAATTAATGACAATACCCTAGGGGTGGAATTGTTCAGTTATATGGTAATTCATATGGTCATATGGCACAGGAATGGGCAATGTTTCATTTTGTTGTATATAGAGTCTCTATGGGTTGAAGCCAATTTGAAGGTACCTAACAATAGTCTTGGAGTCCTGATGTGGCACTGCAAGTTAATGCACTGGACTGCAAGGTCACTTTGAACTGCAAGGTCATCAGTTCAAGCACATCAGCCGCTCCTAGGAAAGCCTATACATAGTCGATATGGGTCAGAACCAACTCGATGGCATTTAACACCAGTAGTCTTAATATGGATATGCACTGGGCTTCTAACCACAAGGTCAGCAGTTCAAACCCACCAGACACTCCTTAGAAACCCTATTCAGAGTTGCTATGTGTCAGAACTGACTCAACAACACTTAACCTCAACAACAGCAACAGTAATTCCATGTTTACTTTCAAAAACAAACAACAACAACTTGCCAAACTGTTTCCCATAGTGCCTGTACCCATATATATTCCAACCAGTAAAGTATGGGGTTCCAGTTCCGCTACATCCTCACCACCATTTGTTATTTTCCAGTTTTCTAATCACAGACATTCTAGAAGGTATGAAGTGGTATCTCATTGTGATTTTGTGGGAGGTTTTGATCCTTCAAATAAGGCTCAAAATATAGATTATAATATTTACCCTGTTTCTTACTATGGGGTCCAGGAAATAAATCATCTTGTCCCCAAGCACCTACCCTCCAGGTCAGTCAGCGTCACTGGGAAATCCAACTGGTCTTGTTTCTTCTATGCACTGATCCCATAAAGGTGACTACCAGGATATAACTTTTCAATAAATCCTCCTGGGACCCTGTCCATCTACAAAGACAAGGTTGCTTGGCAGAGCATTGGAATTGTGAGAATTGGAATCATTATCCCTCCTACTGCTGTGCATACACATATTTGTGTTCATATCAATAACAGATCTGTCATTTTGCTGAGCTGATTCCTAGGGCTCTGTTCCCAATGAATCTTCTTCTGTAACTAAAACACGCATGCTCCACTTAGCACCTAATGCCCTAAGGTCAACACTAAGAGTTTGCCTTCTGAGCCTGGTCCATGTATACAAGTTCATCAAGGTCCTGGGGGCAATCTTATGGGCAGCTCAGATGGTTTGGATTGTCCCTATTGCTTAAACTAGAGAACCTCCCTCTCTTCCTCTTTCCATTCAACTTTTATAAACTGAAACAAGTTGGGAGACTGCCCTTGTTGTTCAGACAGTCTAAATTTTCACTGAAGCAATTTAGTGAGGGTAGCCCCAGGAATGTTTTGTTTGAAGGTCGCATGATGCGCACTCCTATCTATCACCGGCTTCTCTGGTGCTTTCTGAAATAACATCTTTAGCATCAACACAAGGGCAAATGCTTTTTTCTCTTGCTCATGATAAGTTTTTAGAAATTTGACCTTCATGGTCCTTTGCACTTTCTATACTACCGAACACCTGTTTGAGTGTCCTCAAGAATCCCAGCCAGGCTAATGGAGGCATTGTTAGCTGGGGACATGGATGACTTAATCTGCAGGGCCCCTCAGGCTTTCAATCTAGTTCTTTCTTTTTTCCGCCTCAGATACCTGCCACTCATAAAGCATCTCAGTGCTGTACTCCAGCCAGATTCGAAAGCCTCTTTACCTGAGCTGACACATCTCTCACAGAGAGCACCCTCAGTTTTAGTATCCTATGGTTTCAACAAAGGCCCAAACTGCATGCTTCAATGTAGGAAACACACTCTAGCTTCCTAGCAGGGCTCACTGTTTCTTTCCTCCATCCCCATTTCCATTCTTCATCTCTAGGAAAATAATCAACCTCTTTAGAAATTCCATATCTTAAGGAAAAGCTTTATCACTTTCCATCCACCCCCTTGTCTCAAGTAGTCCTCTGTTGTTCTTGTTGTTAAGCGCCATTGAGTCGTAGTATTGACTCATGGTGACCCTGTACAGGGTTTTCAAGGAGTGGGTGCTGAGTTTGAACTGTGGACCTTGCAACTGGCAGTCCAATGCTTAGCCTACAGCACCACACTAAGAACCTGTATTCTATAACACTCTGACAAGGTCATGTTGATTCTTTCACCCATCATGATTACACTTAAAAATGCCCCATATTTGTCCTGACCCTCCAAAAGCAACCTGGCATCACTTAAGTGCTATACTTGTCAGAGTTTTGTGGGATCACCAAAGAAAACACAGTTCAATGAGATTCCATCTCCAGTTCATCTATCTTCTAACAGTCTCAATGGTATTGCCTTGCAAATGCCCAGCAGTTCAATTCTCTTTTCAAAAAATTGTTTAGGGCAGATTGGATGGTCTAAAACACAGGTTCAGATGCAAAAGACAACCAAAACCAATTCATGGGCTCTGGAGTGGTGTGCTGGTGATGCTCCAGCATATAGGAGAAAATGAGGGCTTCATAGTAGCCCCCGTGCTTCTTCAAGAAAAATCAGTTTCCATCAATTTGATTCCATCTCATAGTGACCCCGTGTGTGTTAATGTAGAAGGGTGCCCCATAGGGGTTTTCAATGGTGCTTTTATGGAAGTAGATCTCCAGAACTTTCTTTTGAGGTGTCTCTCTGGGGAGATTTGAAATCACCCACCTGTCAGTTATTAGCTGAGCATGTAATCATTGTACCACCCAGGGACTCCAAAAGAAAGCAATCTTGTGTAGCCAGTTGCCTTTAAGTTGATTTCTAAGTGTGTGTTTTTACCTTGCAGTAGATTGCTTCCATAATGTGATGAGAACCCAAGGGGTCAGCCTTGAGTAGGTTACCTTTAGGATAACTTCTGGGTTGTAATAAGATTCACAATGTCCTTACCTGATTAAATATTTCATCAAAAGTTTGCTGTTGTTCTGCAACCTCAGCCCAAGGTTGTTTTAAAAACACTCTGGAGGTACGAATTCAGATGTGACCACTGTCTATACACAGGACGAGGCTTCTTAAGTCTATTTATGATTTCTCTCCAGATACAAGAAGAGAAAGTCTTGCAAATCATAGAGAAAGCACAAAGATTCGGCAAAGGTAATTGAGTTTTAGTAAAGAAAGGAAATGGCCAGGAGAAAACACAGAAAGGTCATATCCTTGCTTTCTCATTAACCAATAAACAGTTGCCATTGTCCTGATTCTAACTCATGGTGACTATATGTGTGTCAGAGTATAACTGTGATCCACAGGAGTTTCAATGATTTTTTTTTTTGAGGGGGGCTTTGTTGATCCTCTATATTTTTCTATCCATGAATGTCTATACTTTATTACTTCCTTGCTTTGGTTTTTTAAGGAACTTATCATTGTTCTAACTTTTTATTATGAATTAATTGAAGGTTTACATATGAGATCACCAGTTTCATAGTCAACAAATCCTACACTTGGTTTCCTGGCAATTGCAATCCCCTCAATGTGACATCACTTATCCTTTGCTTTCCTTCTGTGTTTATTGTTTCCTTTCTCCTTCTTTACCTACCCTTCTGAATTTTGTCCTTAGGTAAATGCTGCCTATTTGATCTCAAATAAGTGACCATTTGATGATGCGCATACATCACTAGTGTTGTCGTTCCCCGACTCCCACCTCCACCAATATATCTATGTATTACTTGGCTGAAAATTGAGCCATGGAGGTGAATTCAGTTCCAGACCTGAAGGGTGTCTAAGAGCCATAGTCTTGGGATTCTACCAATCTCTACTTGACCAGTAAACCTCTTTTTGTGTGTGTTTGTTTGTTTGTTTTTTTGGTGGTTTATGATTTTGAGTTTTGTTCCACTCTATCCAGGACCTTCTAATGTGATCCCTTTCAGAAATGTTCATAGTGGTAACCAGGCACCATCTAGTTCTTCTTGTCTCAGGGCCCTGGAAATTGATGTTCACGTGGTTCATTGGTTCAGTGTACTCATTATTTCCAAGTGTCTTCAATTTTCATCAGTCTTCTTTCCTCTGGGCAGGGAGAGAGAGACCAATAGTTGCACCTTAGATGGCTGCTCATGAGCTTTTAAGATCCCAGTCACTACTCACCAAAGTAGGATGTAGAACATTGTATTTGTGGAATATGTTATGTATGGCTTATTTTTTAAAGTATATCGCCAAAGTTTTCATTTAAGGTGCCTCTGGGTGGACTTGAACCTCCAACTTTTCAGGTAGTAACCAAATGTGTTAACCGTTTGCACCACCCAGGGACTCCTGCTTACTAATTGTTGTTGGTGTTGTGTGTCATCTAGTGGGTTCTAGCTCAGCAACCCTATATAGGTTTTCTGAGGATCGACTGGTGGGTTTGAACCTCCAACCTTGCAGTTAGCAGTTCAATGTTTATCCTACAGTGTCACACCAGATGAACTGAATATAAATCTGAGAAAAGGCTGTATTGGTCAGTTTGGGGTGGGGTAGGAAATTAATCAATTAGACTGTTGGTATCATTTAGGCATAGGTATTTTTATTTGTATTATTTTTGCAATGTAAAAACTTTATTAAACAAAACTGACAGGTAAAGTTCAACAGGCACTTATATGTAAGAAGAAAACTGACTGATGGGTTTGGGGTACTTGTTTGGGAAGTTCTCTGGGTAACATGACATGCCTGTACTCGTAGTACTCACTGAAGTGTTTGTCTGAGTATATATCTGCTTATAGGCTATCCTGCCAGTGGCACAGTGGGGCAGGTAGGTCAGGAATGCAAGGAAGGGGAGCAACAAAGTAGATGTCAGTGCCAGGATGCCACAAGTGGACAATTGAGGTCAACCGACCGCAGGCCCAACCTGATTATGCTAGGTTTTAGATGTAGCCTGTCTGATGTCACTTCTAAGGCTACATTTTTAAAGATCTGTGTCCCTTCACCAATGTCAAATAGTCTCAGCCTTCCAATCCCCACAATAGGCCCATTTAACCCTCCATGCAGACCCAGTCTCAACCCATGTCTAGATTTGGGGCCCTGACTGGTCCCTAGGCAAAAGGAATGGAAGAGCTCAGGCAAGTAGTTCTGGCTGTTGATCCTTGAACTTCACTTTTAGTGGGACATTTATTATATACCAAACTAGGGGCTGAGCACTTTGCATGCATTATTTAATTTCATAATACAAACAGAGAAGTCGATACAATTATGTTCATTTTGGCGGTGGTGGTTCCGAATCAGCTCTAGTAGCATAGTGGTTAAGAGTCAGGCTGTTAACCTCAAGATCAACAGTTCGAAACTACCAGCCATTTTGCAGGAGAAAGATGAGGCTTTAAGCTCCTATAAAGATTTACAGCCTTGAAAAACCTGTACAGGGTCTCTATGAGTCAGAACTGACTCCAGGGCACATAGCCACCACCACCACTGAGGCTGTCAATGATGATGGGGGCAGAAAACCTCATCTGTCTCCCATAAAGTGTCTGGTAGATTTGAACTGCTGACCTTGTAACAAATTGTAATAGCCCAACTTGTAATCCACTACACAGCCAGAGTCACCGAGAGATTAAGTAACTTGCTTGAAGTCACATGGCTAGTAAGTGACAGAGTTCAAATTTGAAATAAGGCAGTCTCAATCTACTATATTTCCAAATGTCTCGGCCCTCAACTGGGAGGTCCTAAACTCCCTATTTAGACTCAACAGCCATTAGTGACCAGAGATGTAAATCAAGCAGGATAACCTTTTTACAAAAAGAAAAAAACTCCCTGACAGCATGAGAAAATAGCTTGCCACCTTTGTACCTATTGCCACATACTTGGGCCTCAAAGTGATATCCCTGCTTCCAGCCTTCCAGTTGGTTCCGACTCATAGTGTTCCTAGGTACAATAGAACGAAACACTGCCCAGTCCTGCCTAACCTTCTCAAAACTATTAGGACTACATTAACCTGGCCATGGCATTCTCTTGCTCAAAAGCCATCCATTACCCACAGGATATAATCTAAGCTCTTTAACAAAGTGCCTAACTATGTCTCCAGGCTCATTAGTCCCATTCCCACCACCTCCAACTCTAGCCTTTCTTGCCCCACCAGGATGCTGTCCTCACCCCTGCATTGACTGTAACACCCCAATAGTGCTGCATTATACCATAGTCAGTGCCTCCTTGCCTCCAAGAAAGAATTTCAGCTGCTATTTTTGATATCTTAGATCCTTTAACCCAAGTCTGCCTTTGCCAGTAAATGTTTCTCCATTACAGCACCCTGGCCTGAGTTGCAATAGAACCCATGGGAATGAATACCTTGGCATGCAACTACCCCATCTACTCTCTAGCAGAGGGAATCTTTATCCCTTTCTCAGAATACCATCAAGTTAAATGGGTCACCTCTCTTCTTAGAGTCAGCATGATTCGAGCCCTTGGAATTCTCATAGTCCATTTAAGGAGGTAAGTAATGTCAGGCAATGGGATAAGTGCTTTCACAGAGCTATATGCACAGGTGAGCACAGAGGATGGATACCTGGCTCACACTGAAGAGGCCATAGAAGGCTTCCCAAGGTAGGTGACCCAAGTTGGATGCAGAGGAGGTTGGGGTATTCCAAGCATTCTGAACAGCATGTGCTAAGGGACAGAAGTTTGGGACAACATGATGCTTTCAGGACATTGCCCTCATGGGATTTAGATAAAATATGTGGAATGTACACTTAAGAGAGTTGGTTAGGGGCTAGAGTGTGCCTTATTCATCATGTGGGGAGTTTGCACTTCATTTAATATGTAATAGAAAACAGTTGGAGGGTTTAGAACGGAGGAATAAAATAGAACCTTGAGTGAGGTAAAAGCTGGGGCTTGGGGTGCTTTTGCAATTTTAAAACTTTGTATTTTGAAATAAATTTACACTTCCAGAAAAGTCGCAAAACAGTACAAAGAATTTTTGTAAACCCTTCACTCCATTTCCCCTAATGTTAGCAATATACATTTATACATTAATTGTACCTAGCACAGTTATTGGAGTCCTGGTGTGGCACTGTGGGTTAATGCGCTAAAGTGCAAAGTCGGTTTGAACCACAAGGTTGGTGGTTTCAAGCTCACCAGCTGCTCCTCAGAAACCCTATACAGAGTCACTATGGGTTAGAATAAACTCGATGGCACTTAACAACAACAACAAATGGAGTTATCAAGGACCCCTGGTAGTGTAGTGGATTATGAGCTAGGATGTTAACTGCAAGGTCAGCAGTTTGAATCTGCCAGTCACTCAGTGGTAGTAAGCGGAGGTGTTCGTCTCCAGTAAAGATTTACAACCTAGGAAACCTTATATAGGGTTGTTATGAGTCGGAAGTGACTCTACAGCACACAACCACCAGCCAGTACAGTTATCAAAGCTAGGAAATTAACATTGGAAAATTTAATCAATTTTCTCCCTGATGTCCCTTTTCTGTTCCACAAACCAATTCAGAATCCCACATTGCATCTATTTGTTGCATCTCAGTCTTTTCCAGTCTCATTCTTTCCTTATCTTTTATGACTTTGGTATTTTTTTTTGATGAGTAATGGCCACTTATTTCGTAGAATGTTTACCAAGTGACGTTTGCCCATTGTTTTCTCATGAATCTATTGAGGTTATACTTTTTTTTTTTTTTTTGCAAGAATACCGTGGAGGTGGTGTTGTACCGTTCTCAGTGCATTATACAAGGGCTACATAATGCGGCTGTGTCCTCTTACAGGTGATGGTCACTTGGAAAACTTGGTTAAGGTGGTTTTCTACCAGGATCTTCTCCTTTTGAGCTTACTATCATTTCCTTTGTAGCTAAGTAAGAGACGTGTGGAGACATACTTGGAGAATGTGTAAATATAGTGATTCCCCTCAAACTTGTGCTTAACTATTTTTATTAACATTAATGGAGCTTTCTGATAACCATGTGTTTTGATGAGAGATGAGAATGGAAGCCTGGGAGTTGTCACCGGAAAAGGAGCATCAGGAAGGATACTGAAAAGTTTTGTTAAGGAGTATATCAAATCAAAGAAGGAGAGGGGCTGCTAAGAAAAAAGACTGCCATTGGTACTGCAGACCCTTGGCTTGTATCACAATCTGGGGTGGGGGGATGACAAAAAAACAACTGATTGGTGGGAGAATTTCTCCCAGACGTCTAAAGCTTTATGGGTCTAAAGTCTCACCTGCCCACAACATGGGCAGCTTGAAGACTAGTAAGCTGTTAGCACAAATCCATCACTGTGTTCGCTTTTCTGGAGAATCACAGCAGCCTGGCTTGGCCTGATGATCTGGGTCATGGTGGGCCCCTGGTGGCCTTTTCACACCTCCTGTTTGCCTTTAGCAGACTAATTCATCATGCAGAAGGGGATGCCCTGGATCATCACTCCTTGCATGATGATGGCAGGTCTCCTGCAAAAGAGCCAAACCTGTTGCCCCTTGAGGCTCTCAATAGTTCAGGGGCTGTTCACAGCAACTCTGAAAAGAAAACATTGTGTTATGAATACAGCAGGAATGACTGACAACATCTACAATGTCCTCAAGGGCTCCGATTGTGCTGTTTCATTGACTGCTTTACGAGTCCAACTGGTAGGCTAGTGCCCCATGGGGTCTGAATGTATGAATTTCAGGAATTAATGCACAGAGAAATCATACTAGTCTCCCCAAGCTAGGATCATGCAGGCAGAACCAGCAGAGGTGTGAAGCAAGGCCACGGAACTCAAAGTAGACAAATTATCTGGTGCTTGCTTTGTGTCTCTCTTGAGCCTGCAAGTAACAGTTGGCAGACTGCCAGGGAAAGGCGAATGCACTGCCAGACTGGTTGCCATGGATTTGCTGTTTGCTGAGATCTATATATGTCTGATAATTTGATTGTGCCAGGGCTCAGGGATTCACATGATTTTTTTTCTCCAGGTCCTTTCTAAGAGGAGTAGAGGATCCTCAGGCCTCCTCTGTTCCTTGCACAGCTAAAAGGTGCGGCAGTTCCTTCAATTCCATTCTGTAAATATTTACTGAGGGTCTACTGTGTGCCAGTCACTATGCTAAGTGCAGGGGTGGTGTCAGAGATGAATCAGACCTAACCTTTTCCCTTGAAGTGTTCATAGACCAGTGGTAAGACAGATATTACAAGGGAGTTCGTGAGAAGGCCCCACAGTGTAGTCCAGGGAAATGAACCCGATTAAAAACCAAAACTGAGTGCCCACTGCCAGGCTCTGTGGTATGTCAGGCCCCATTGACTGTGCTTTCAGGGAGTTTATGGCAGTCAGAGGCAGAAATGTTTCAGGAGGACATCTTAAACAATTGAGAAAGAAATACACGTCAACATTATAATCAAAAGTTAGTGGAATGTTTAAGCTTCACTTATATGAAATTGCCGTTTCTGTAGGTCTAAAACAGGTGAATACCAGCAACATCATTAGGTTCAAACAAAAATTACTGTGCTGATCAAAATGATCTAGGAAGGCTTCCTGGAAAAGTTAAATCTAAGTGGAACTTGTTAAGAAGGTCAAGGATGAAGCTTCTTTGGAGTTAAGGCCAAAAGGGCTTTTCAGGGAGAGAGAACAGTTCGTGCAAAACAATAAGAGGCTGAAACAAGCATGTTGTGGGTGACGTGACGGGGTGGTGGTAAGCAGATTAGCTTGACTAAAGAGAGGGGCTCTGTTAAGGAATAATGAGAAAGGAGAAATGGGGTTGATGAAGTTGGGGAGGGAGGGTGGCAGGAAGAATGAGGGCAGAAGGTGAGAGGCCCTGAGGGCTAAATGAAGGCATTTGGATTGAATACAAAAGGCAGTAGGGGTGCAGGAGCTGGAAAGAAATTTGATGAAAGCAGTACTCAGGAAGATTAATCTGGCAACCTGCACCAGCTGGATTGCAGGAAGGAGGCTGGAGACAGGGAGGCCAGCTAGGGAGCTCTTGCAGTAAGAGCCAGCAAGGTGAAAGGGGGCTAAGGTGTGTGTGTGGAGAGGGGGCAGGACAGACACTGGGTACATGGGTACATCCAAAGGTTACAACACAGTGGACAGTGAAAGGGTTGGGGATGAACTCAATGTGTTGGATGAAGGGAGAGTTGTAGTAAATAGCAGGCTGACATCCAAATAGAGAGGTTGGAGAAGAATGTGTGCTGAGGTTGGAAGAATCAAGGGGAACACAATGGTGAAGTTTTCATCTTGTCAAATTTTGAGTATAGAGAAGGAAATCCAGGAGCCAAGTTCTGATGAATCAGGAAAGAGGGTGAATGACAGATCAGGAAGTGATGCTGGTTTATTAGTGAAACCCAAGAAAGAGAAAGAAACTCATCCCAGAATTCTTCTTTTGAGCTTGTTTTGTTGTTGTTGTTAAACGCCCTCTAGTCGGTTCCGACCCATAGTGACCCTGCATAGGCTTTCAAAGGAATGGCTGGTAAGCTTGAACCACCGACCTTGCAGTTCAAGAGACTTTGCAGCCCAGTGCATTAACTCACAGTGCCAGACCCCTGATCAAAATGGTGGGAAAAGGAATTCTAGCCTCACTCCAAATTATGTGCCCACCTTCTTTGTCCTCCTGATATCCCCCAACCCTTGATCCCCTACCAGACCACTCAGACCACCTCCCCACCCTCACCCACAGTGAAAATCTCAAATAACACTATAATGGTTTTTCCCTTGTACCCCCCTTCCTAGGACAGACATCTGCCAATAAAACTAAAAAGACTGAAAGATACTTTGGTCAAAGAATACATTTCTGATAAGAGGATTTTAGGTACCATCATTGTGGAAGGGAGGGCATATTTGGGAGCAGAGAAAATGGTATGCTGCTGCTTCTTCCTGGCATCCTCTCTCCCCTAAGCATTAAAAAGCACAAGAAGGGGGAAAGAGGGTGAAACTCTCTGGTAAAAGGTTGGGTGATTAAATACAATCATTACCAAGCAGTATTTTCAGAGAGCACTTACATGTATGCTGTTAATGGCTAAAATGAGGCTTTATCTGCACTATACTTATATAATTGAGAGTGGACAGTAATGAATACACTTAAACCCACCCCATTTCCCCATCTCCACTCTAGAGCCAAGTAAGAGCCACTAGCTACCATTAGACTTGAACTCTTAGGAAAACGAGAAAAAATTACTTTGACTTGCTTTGTATCTGATTAGGCCAATACTAACTCTAAGCCTTGCTATGGTGATAAAATTGACTTTGGAGAGCCACTTTGAACATAGAAATGGGAGACAAGAGACCTGGGTTCAAAAATTGCATAGTAACCATAAATTAGCTCACTGTTCTGGACATGTTTCTCTATCTATAAAATGGAGACTGAATCAGATGATCTCCAAGGGTTTTTCAATTAGAATATTATATTAGTCCTGCCACCTAAGATAAGGAGATAGGTTCCTTGATTATATTTTGTTTCATTCATTCGTTGATTCAATGATAATTAAACCACACCAACAAAGTCCACCTGTCTGTTAGTGTGCCTAACTATGATGGCTTGCATGTAGCTTAGCTATGATGCTAGATGCTATGCCACTAGTATTATCACATACCAGTAGGGTCACACATGATGGGGAGGTTTCTGTGGAGTTTCCAGACTACAACTAAGAAGAAAGGCCTGGCACTATAATGTAGAAAATTAACCAATAGAAACCAAATGGATTATTGTCCATTAATGTCCAACGGAACATTGTCCAGCTAACTTGTTTTGGACACATCATCAGAAAGGATCAATCGCTGGAGGAGAACATTATATTTGATGAAGTAGAGTACCAATGAGGACATGAGCAACCCTTAGTGAGATAAATTGGCACAACAGCCACAGTAATGGATTTGAACCTACAGGAGATTGTGAGGATGACTTAGGACTGGACAGTGTTATATTCTGTTGTACATAAAGTCACCATGAGTCAGTTATTTCAGTAGCTAACAGTATCAACAAAGTATTGTAGGGGTAAGACCCTACAGGATCATAAAGAGAGAAATGCTATCAACATTGCATAAGGTGTCAAGTAAAATCTCTTGAGGAAGGGATATTTATGTTGATCCCTGAGACTGAGTAGAATTTAACCAGACAGAGAGAGTGAAGGGGAAAGTGTTCCAGGAAGAAGGTACAATATGTGTGAAGGTCTGGAGATAAAGGTGAGTCTGGTGTAAACAATTAAAAGGACTTCATCTTGGATGGAACATAGAGACAGAGGGTGAGTGGCTAAGGATGAAAGATCAGAAAGGCCCAGACTTTACATAAGCCATGTAAAGAAATTTGAACTTTATACTAAGAACAGTGGAAAACCATTCAAGGGATTTAGGCTCAGCTGTAATATGGTCAGATTTACAGTTTTGTGTGTGCAGAAATAGATGGAACATTCAACCTGTACTGCAACTTGGAGAGTGACGTAAATGATGACAAAGAGACAGAGCCAGTCTACAGAAAATACACTGCAACTATACTTTGAAGAAAGGATATCATTACTAGCATCATATGAACTTTAGCTGAAAGCAGAGAATACCAGAAAAATATTTACCTGTGCCTTACTGACTATGCAAAGGCTTTCGACTATGTGTACCATGACAAGCTATGGGCAACATTTCAAAGACTGGGTGTTCCAGAACAGTTCATTGTGCTCACAAGGAACCTGTACATAGACCAAGAGGCAGTCATTTGAACAGAACAGGGAGACACAAAATGGTTTAAAATCAAGAAAGGTGTGTGCCACAGTTGTATCCTTTCACCATACTTATTCAATCTGTATGCTGAGAAAATAGCCTGAGAAGTTAGGTTATATGAAGAAGAATGTGGCATCAGGATTAGAGGAAGACTCATTAACAATCTGCAATATGCAGATGATACAACTTAGCTTGCTAAAAGTGAAGAGGACTTAAAATACTGATGAAGATCAAAGACCACAGTCTTTGGTATGGGTTGTACCTCAATGTAAAGAAAACAAAAACCCTCACCACTAGACCAATAAATATCATGATAAATGGAGAAAAGTTTGAAGTTGTCAGAGACTTCATTTTGTTTGGATCCACTATCAATACTCATGGAAGTAGCAGTCAAGAAATCAAAGAACATAGTTCTTTAGGCAAATCTGCTCCATAAGACCTCTTTAAAGTGTTGAAGAGCAAAGATGTCAGTTTGAGGACTAAAGTGAGCTTGAACCAAGCCGTGGTACTTTCAAGACCCTCATTTGCATGTGAAAGTTGGATAATGAATAAGGAAGGCCATAGAAGAATTAGTACATTTGAGTTATGGTGTTGAGAAGAATATTAAAAGTATCATGAACTGTCAGAAGAACAAACAAATCTGTGTTGAAAGAAGTATGACCAGAATGCTTCTTAGACACCAGGATAGTGAGACTTCATCTCTCATACTTCAGACATATTATAAGGAGGGACCAGTCTCTGGAAAAGGACATCATGCTTGATAAAATGGCGAGTCAGCAGAAAAAAGAGGAAGATCCCCCAATGAGATAGATGGATTGGTACAGTGGCAGCAACAATGGGTGCAAGCATAACGCATGACAATGACTGTGAGGATGGTTCAGGACCATGCAGTGTTTCATTCTGATGACTTGTGCTCTGAGTCAGAACCAACTGGATAACACCTAACAACAACAGCAATGCTTTGAATACAGTATTGGTTGGGTGGTAGAATTCTCACCTTCCATGTTAGAGACCCAGGTTTAACTCCCTGGTGTGGCACTGTGGTTTAATGTGCTGGACTGAAAAGTCGGTTTGAACCACAAGGTTGGTGGTTCAAGCTCACCAGCCACTCCTCAGAAACCCTATACAGGGTCGCTATGGGTCGGAACTAACTCAAAGGCACTTTACAACAAGACACCTTTTGTGCAGCTACCATCCATCTGTTAATGAAAGCATATGTGTTGCTGTGATGCTGAAAAGGTTCCAGGGAAGTTTCCAGAATAAGATTGACTACGGAGAAAAGTCTACTCTAAAAATCAGATGATAAAAACCCTATGGATTGCAATAGTCCACCCCAAGAGTGCATGGGGTTGCTAGGAGTCGGGAAGTGATTTGACAGCTGCTAATAACAGCCACTATCCTTCATTCACTCTTTTTTGGTAAACATTTAATGGTTATAAAGTTGCGTTTGTGTTTTCTCATTTGCTTTTACTTTTTATTGTAGTTTGGGTGAAAGCTGACAGAGCAAATTCGTTTCCTTTCAACAAATTACATACATTTTGTTTTGTGATATTGGCTTCTATCAACTCAATGAATAGTGCTTTCCAATTTCCTCCCTGGGTTCTCCATTTCCATTCATCCTTCTTTCCTGCCCCTTCCTGCTTTCTGAGCTTTCTTTTGGGAAAATAGTGCCCTTTTAGTCTAGTATGGTTGATTGTAGTGAGGAGTACATCCCTCCCTGGTGTCATTATTCACTTTAAACGCCTGTCTATTTTTTAGCTGAAAGTTGATCCTTTGGGATGGATTGAATTCCAGACTTGACTGTTGTCTAACAGTCTAGTCAGTCTTATCCTGGAAGCTCTCATTTGTTCTACCAGTTTCTATCAGACCAATAAGTCATGTATTTTTATAATTTGGGATTTTTCTTTCTTCATTTTTTCCTCCCTCTGTCCAGCCCCTTCTACTGTGATCCTGATCACAGCAGTCAGTAGTGGTAGCCGGACATAATCTAGTTCTGGTCTCAAGGTAGTGAACTTTGTAGTTCACAATTTTCTTCATTCTTCTTTGCTCTGTGCAAGGAGAGATCAATAATTACATCTTAGATGACTGTCTGCAAACTTTTAAGACCTCAGTTGCTTTTAACCAAAGTAAGATGTAGACCATTGACTTTGTGTATACTATGTTATACCAGTTTACCTAGATGTCCCCTGAGATATGGCCCTATGTTCCCCATCCCAGAGACTCAGACTCTCAAGATGTTTGATAGTGGCTCAGAAGGCTGCAGAACTTTCCCCCGTATGCACTTCAATATCCTTGGATATATTTATAGCATATATGAGGGGGCTTCAAAAAATTCACAGAAAAGTGGAATTAAAAGATAATGGAATTTTTCCATAAATGTTTTGAAGCCCCCTTGTATGTGCTGCAAATGTTGTCATTGCTGTTAACTGCCACTAAGTCAGTTCCAATTCTTAGCAACTGTGTATAAGATTTCTAAAGCTTTAAATATTTGCAGGAGCAGAAAGCCTCATCTTTCTCCCTTAAAGCTCACTCAAACGACTTACCTTGTGGTTCACAGTCCTGTGGAACCACTGCATTCCCTATGAATTGAAAATATATGTGTAGAAATATCCTCTGTATACTTGCGTATATATGTGTACTTGTGGATGTACTTCCTTTCATATTCCCACACCTGTTCACCTTGTATCTACACTCTGTCTGGACTTCTGGTGTGGTGCTATAGGATTAGCACTGGACTGCAAACCACAAGGTAGGCAGTTCAAACCCACCAGCTGCTCCTAGAAAACCCTACATAAGGTTAATATGAGTTGGAACTGACTCAACGGCACTTAACAACAACAGATGTTATTTATCATTACTATTATTGCAGGATTGTATGTGTAATAGTATTTACCTTTGTTGTCTTTTACTCTTCTGTTTTTCCATTGACTTGGTCACATTGTGCTGGCCTCCCTCTTATATATATTTGTATATTGCCTTTCCCTCCACCCAAATAATACATGTCTACTGGAGTCCTGGTGTGGCTCTGTGGGTTAATGCGCCAGACTTCAAAGCCATATGAACTGTAAGGTCGGTGGTTCAAGCTCACCAGCTGCTCCTCGGAAACCCTATACAGGGTCACTATAGGTTGGAACTGACTTGATGGCACTTAACAACAACAACTCTCTAGTTGGAGTCGTGGTGTGGTGATATGCATTAATGTGCTACACTACAAAATTGGTTGGAACCACAAGGTTGGCAGTTTAAGCTCACCAGCCACTCACTCCTTGGATACCCTATACAGGGTAGCTGTGGGTTGGAACTGACTTGATAGCACTTAACAACAACAACTCTCGAGTTGGAGTCCTGGTGTGGCACTATAGGATAAGCATAGGACCACAGGTCAGTTTGAACCATGAGGTCAGTGGTTCAAACTCACCAGTCGCTCCTTGGAAACCCAATACTGGGTCGCTATGGGTCAGAAATGACTAGATGGCACTTAACAACAGCAGCAATTTTCTAATTAGTGATTTATCTTTCTTTTCCCTCCCACCCCTGGTACCCAGCAAAGAATGTTGCTTTCAATATGTAATCCTTTTCTTGATTTTTAAAAATCGTGGTCTCATACAATATTTGTTCTTTTGCAATTGGCTTAATGAACTGAGCATAATATCCTCCAGATTCATACATGTTATTAAGTGTTTCACAGAGTCTTCATTATTCTTTAATATTGCATACAATTCCATGTGTGTATGTACTACCATAATTTGTGTATCCGTTTATCTGTTGATGAGCACTTCAGTTATTTCTATCTCTTTGCTATTGTGAATAATACTTCGATGAACATGAGTGCACATATACCTATTTGTGTCATGGATCTTATTTCTCTAGAATATATACCTAGTAGTGGGATTGTTAGAGCATATGGTATTTGTATTTCCAACACAGTGCTTATACCATTTTGCAGTCACACCAGCAGTGTAAGAAAGTTCTAGTCTCTTCACATTCTTGCCAGCATTTGTTGTTTTCACTTTGAACTTGTTCTCATTGCTGGAATGAGGGATCTTACTGTTATTTTGATTTGTACCAGTCTCATGCCTAATTGGGGAGTGCAGTGACTCTGTAGGATAAGCACTAGACTGCAAACCACAAGGTTGATGATTCGAGCCCACCAGCCACACAACAGGAGAACGACAAGGTTTTCTTCTTCTGCCTTATCTACTGCCTCAGAAACCTCATACAGGGTTGCTGTGAGTTGGAAGTTATTCCACAGCACTTAAAAGCAACAACAACAATGATGGCTAATTATCATAAGCATTTCTTCATCTATTTGTTGGTTGCCTAAATATCTTCTTTGGTGAAGTGTCTGTTCATGTCCTCTGCTTATTTTTCAATTGGATCACTTGTCTTTTTACGGTGTTGAAGTGTTGAAGTTCTCTGTAAATTTTAGAGGCTACACCCTTGTCCAATATGTCAGTGTTGAAATTTCCCCCCAGTCTGTAGGTTCTATTGTTACTTTTTTTGGAGAAGTCTTTTAAAGCACCTAATTTTTAGGAAGTCCCAGTTGTCTACTTTATATTCTGCTCTTTGTACATTTTTAGTTATGTTGTATAGTCTATGTTGCTGTTATGGGCTATTGAGTCAGCTCTGACTCATAGCAACCCTATGCACAAAAGAACAAAATACTGCTCAATCCTGCACCATCCTTACAATTGTTATATTTGAATTCATTGTTGCACCCACTGTGTCAGTCCATCTCATTGGGGGGATCTTCCTCCTTTTCATGGATTTTCTACTTTACTAAGCACATCCCCTTGATGTCCTCCAGGGACCAGTTCCTCCTGATAAAGTGCCACCATCACTTCTAAGGAACATTTTGGCTATACTTTTTCTGAGACAGAGTTATTTGTTCTCCTAGCAGTCCATTATACCTTTGATATTCTTCTCCAACACCATAATTCAAGTGTATTAGTTCTTCTCCAGTCTTCCTTATTCACTGCCCAGCTTCCACATGCATATGAATTGATTGAAAATACCATGGTTTAGGTCAGGTACACCTTAGATCTCAAAGTGATATATTTGCTCTTTATGAATTTAAAGAGATCTTTTTGCATCAGATTTGTCCAAAGTAGTTATATGTCATTTGATTTCTTGGCTACTGCTTCAATAAGTATTGATTGTGGATTCAATTAAAATAGAATCTTTGAAACTTCAATCTTTTTTCATTTATCATGATGTTTATTGATCCAGTTATGAGCACTTTTTAAGGTTGTAATCTGAAGGCTATATTCTTAGATCATCAGCAGTTGCTTCAAATCCTGTTTGCTTTCAGCACATAAGGTTATGTCATCTGCACATTGCAGGTTGTTAATGAGATTTCCTCTAATCTTGATGCCAAGATTTCATATAATTCTGCTTCGTGGATTATTTGTTCAGCATACAGATTGAATATGTATGGTGAAAGGATACAACCCTGATGTACACCTTTACTGATTTTAAAGCATTCAGTATCCCCTTGTTCTGTTTGAACCTCTTGTTGCAGGTTCTTCATGATAACAAGTAAGTGTTCTGGAATTCCCATTCTTTGTATTGTTATCCATAATTTGTTATGATCCACAGTCCAATGCCTTTGCATAGTTAATAAAACACAAGTAGGAGGCAGGGCTTGATGGCGGCTAGGGTGGAGGTGCAATAAGATTTGCCACCAGCAACACCACAGAATACTAGGCAAAGAAGATTCAGGGCAGAGCTCCAAAACTCGGAACCACATAGGAAGGAATATTTAAAAATTTTGAAGGCTTATAGCTAGTTGAACTTGTAGCAAAAGTAAGAACTCGAGTACTTTTGAATCTGCCAGACTCAGTGGCTCAGAGCTGACAACTTGGGAGAGACCAAATGGAAAGACCAAGCAGGGGAGCAGACAACCATGGAAAAATGCCACAGGAACCTCAGAGCAAAAGTGGACAATACACTTTGTTGGTTTTGCTTTGTTCTGATTTTATTTTTTGGTAACTAGTCATTGCCCCACCCCCCACACTGTTTGTGCACATACATTCTGGTGACTAGAGTGGGTGTCTGAGTGAGTGGACAACCCCCACCCCCACCACTGGTGGGTTATTCTGCCATGCATACTCTCAACCCAAGAGTTGACCCTGACCTGTTTGTTTTATATATGTGTGTGTGTGTGTGTGTGTGTGTGTGTGTGTGTGTGTGTAAAAGGACAAAACAAGGGGCATGGAGAGGGAAAGAGAGTTTAAAAACAAAACAGGCCGAAAATTAAATGAAATCCTGAGGTACAACATAACAACCAACAGTGGCATCTTGAAATCTCTCAGGCAGCTTTGAAGGCAAGAATCTGAAAGAGGACATTAAAGTCATACTCACATTAGACTACAGATTTTTTTTTTTTTTTCCTTTTCTCCCTCCTCTCCCTTTTCTGGGATTATAGACTACAATCTAGATTTTTGTTGTTGTTCTTGTTGTTTTGGTGTGGCTTTTTTGTTCGTAGCTTTTTTTTTTTTTTTTTTTGCTGTTGCTGTTTTGCTGTTTTATGCTCCCCCTTTTACCTTTGGGGGACTCTTTCTCTTCCTGTATTACCCAAGAAGAGACAGTAACTGCTACCATATAGTCAAGCTACAATCACATTCTGTAAAATGCCAAAATCCAGGCAAGAACCAATACCAACTGCCATATACCAGGGAGGCAGATAACACCTGTGAAAGTTACTCTGCGTTAAGCAATAAGAAGAGTGAAAAGGGAAACCCACATCCTGATCACATCTAACTGAAAGCAATAAGAAAGCATTAAAAAAATACCAAAACACAAAGTCAGTTAAGTATTAAGGCCACAGATAAACACTAAACGTTTCCAAGAAGCAAAAGCAGAAGACCATATCAGCACATGTCCAGAAACAAGATAAAAAGTCTGAGACAAATGACCTAGAGGTAGACCCGGGCTACATTCTAGAAGGAGGGCAGACCTTGGAAATGCCTGAGAAGGAATTCAGAAAAATGATTATAAAATGCTTCAAACACTTTACAATGGAGTTGAGAAAAACAAGGAAGAAGTCAGGAAAGCACTACAGGAACAATCAAATAGGATAGATACAGCATTGGAAACAATTCAAAACCTACAGAAAGAGGTCCAAACAATCAATAATAGAATATCAGAAATAGAAAATACACTGAAAGGCCAAAGGAGTAGAAAAGAAGAGATGGAAGGCAGAACCAGTGAGCTGGAAGACAAATATCTCAATACAACTAAGATAGAAGACCAAACAGAAAAAAAGGATAAAAACATTTGAAGAAGGTCTAAGATTCATGTTCAACAACATGAAGAGGAATAACATAAGAATTATCGGCATTCCAGAACAAGAAGAATCACATGAGTCCACAGAGGAAATAGTTGAAGAACTGCTGGAAGAAAATTTCTCTAACATTTTGAAAAGTGAAAAGATAAACATTCAAGAAGCTCAACGAACCCCAGGAAGGATAGACCCCAAAAGAACCTCACCGAGACATATAATAATCAAGCTCTCCAAAATCAAAGATAGGAAACACTCCTGAAATCAGCTAGGGAAAACAGAAGTGTTACATACAAAGGCAAGCAAGCCAGATTAAGCTTGGATCTCTCAACAGAAACCATACAAGCAAGTAAGCAATGGGGAGACATATATAAAACCCTGAAAGAAAACAAAACAAAACAAAAAAACCCGCCAACCAAGAATCCTTTATCCAGCAAAGCTATCAATCAATATGGCGGTGTAATCAAACATTCCAGGATAAACATAAGCTAAGGTATTTTGCCAAAGCCAACCCTGTGCTACAAAACATCCTAAAGGGAGTTCTGTGGACTGAGAACCAACAAGAATAGACAACAACCAGAGATTGACGTACATGGCAGCACCTCCCAGAACTAAATCAACAAAAGGAAGAGTCGAGAGCAGTACAAAACTATAAGAACAAACTCAGAGAATCTGGGAGCTCAGTCTATGATCAAAACAATTGCAATATAAAAGAAGGTAAACATGTAGGAACAGAGATCCAGATGGTGAGAAGGTCAGGTCGATTACAAGATAAAATAGACTGCACTAAATGGAGGGAAAGGTTAATGGACTATATGGTAACCTCAAAGAAATTTAATACTTCACAACATACCAAGAAAATTAAAATTCAAGAAGAACATGGAAACATTAAAACTATGAGGAAATTCACAAGAAAGAACACAAAAAGCATGAACTCAGCAAAGGAAGACACACAGAACAAAGAAAGCAGCTACACCACAAAAAAAACAAACATAGTGGCAGCAATTAAGTCATACCTATCGATAATTACACTGAATGTAAATGGATTAAATGAACCAGTTAAGAGACGGAGGGTGGTAAAATGGATAAGAAAACAAGATCCTTCAATATGCTGTCTGCAAGAGATACATCTCACACACAGAAACAAAAACAGATTAAAAGTCAAAGGATGGGAAAAAAATATACCAAGCTACTTGCAATAAAATATGAACAGCAGTGCCAGTACTAATCTCTGATAAAATAAACTTTAAGGCAAAAAGCAGAATAATATATAAGGATGGACATTATCTCATGATTAAAGGGACAATCGAACAAGATGACATAACCGTAATAAATATCTATGCTTCCAATGAAAGAGCTCCAAAATATGTAAAGCAAACTCCATTAGATCTGAAATAAGACATAGACGAATCTACAATAATGGTGGGTGATTTTAATACCCCACTTTCAAAAATAGATAGAACAATCAGAAAGAAACTTGACAAAGACACAGAAGAACTTAACAACACAATCAGCCAACTGAACCTCATAGATGTGTACAGAACATTCAACCCAACAACAGCCAATACAAATTATTTTCTAGTACACATGGAACATTCTCCAAAATAGACCATGTCTTAGGCCACAAAACGAGTCTCCATATATTTCCAAATATCAAAATACTACAAAGCATCTTCTCAGACCAAAATGCTATCAAATTAGAAATCAACAATTGGAAAACCAAGGAAATAAAATCAAATACATGGAAACTGAATAACACCTACTGAAAAGTGACTGGGTAGTAGAAGAAATTAAACGTGAATTAACAGAGTTCCTAGAAACAAATGAGAATGAAAACACAACATACCAAAATATTTGGGACACGGCGAAAGCAGAGGTACAATTTATTGCATAACTGCACACATCCAGATAGAAGAAAGAAACAAAATTAACACATTAACACAGCATTTACAACAATTAGAAACAGAACAATAGAAGGAACTCACAGCCACCAAAAGAAAAGAAATAATAAAGATTAGAGCAGAAATAAATGAGATCAAAAACAGAAAAATTATAGAAAGAATCAACAGGACAAGAAGCTGGTTTTTTTTAAAGGATTAACAAATTTGACAGACCACTAGCAAACCTAATGAAAGAAAAGATGGAGAAGACAGAAATAACACATTAGAGACCACATGGGTGATGTCACATGTGAACCAAAGGAAATCAAAAGAATAATAACAGAATACCATGAAGAGTTGTACTCTAACAAATTCAAAAACTTAGAAGAGATGGATGCATTTTTAGAAAAAAACACGACCTACCTAAACTTACACAAAGTGAAGTACAAAACCTGAACCAACCCATAACAAAAGAAGAAATTGATCAGGTAAAAAAAAAAAAAAAAAAAAACCCAACCAAAATAAGTCCAGGTCCAGATGGCTTCACTGGTGAGTTCTACCAAACATTCAGGAAAAAGCTGTCACCTATTCTACTCAAATTATTCCAGAATATAGAGGAAGATGGAAAACTTTCAAATACATTTTATGAAGCAAGCAATACCCTCATACCAAAACCAGGGAAGGATATCATTAAGAAAGAAAATGATAGACCAATATCCCTTATGAACATAGATGCAAAAATTCTCAACAAAATCCTAGCCAACAGAATCCAGCAGCACATCAAAAAGATAATACACCATGATCAAGTGGTATTCATATAAGGGATGCAAGGATGGTTCAACATTAGAAATACGATCAACATAATCTACCATATAAATAAGAAAAAAAGCAAAGACTCACATGATCATATCGATTGACGCAGAAAATGCATTTGACAAAATCCAACATCCATTCCTGATAAAAACACTCAACAAAGTAGGAATTGAAGGGACATTCCTCAACATAATTAAAAGCATATATACAAAACCAACAGCTAGTATCACTCTCAATGGAGAGAAACTGAAAGCCTTCCTCTTGCAAACAGATACCAGACAAGGATGCCCTTTGTCACCACTCCTATTCAATATTGTGCTGGAGGTTTTAGCAAGAGCTATACGGCAAGACAGGGAAATTAAAGTCATCCAAATTGGCAAAGAGGAAGTAAAACTCTCTCTATTTGCAGATGATATGATCCTAAAGCAGAAGACGAACTGAAGCTGAAGAAAATAAAAACAAGTCCACAAAAGCCAAAATATGACCTTGAATATATCCCACCTGAATTTAGAGATCATCTGAAGAACAGATTTGATACATGAAGAAAGCAAAAAGTCATTGAGAAGACAAGAAAGAAGGAAAAGGTCAAAATGAATATCAGAAGAGACACTGAAACTTGCTCTCCAATGGAATGCGGATATCATCGGACAATCTCTTTGATATTTCATGCAAGGAAAGTTTGGCTAAAGGTATACAGAAATGACTATAGTCATACATTGACAGAGAAATTCCAGAAGTTCAAGCTGGATTCAGAAGAGGCCCTGGAATGAGGGATATTATTGTTGATGTCCGATGGATGTTGGTTGAAACCAGATAATATCAGAAAGATGTTTACCTGTGCTTTATTGACTACACAAAGACTTTCAATTGTGTGGATTATGACAAGTTATGGACAACATTGCAAAGTATAAGTATCATGGAACACTTAATTGTGCTTATGAGGAACCTGTATATAGACCAAGAGACAGTTGTTCGAACAGAAAATGGGAACACTGAATGTTTAAGAAAAGTGTGCAACAAGGTTGTATTCTTTCATCATACTTATTCAACCTGTATGCTGAGCAAATAATCCGAGAAGCTGGGTTCTATGAAGAAAAACGTGGCATCAGGATTGGAGGAAGACTCATTAACAACCTGCGATATGCAGATGATACAACCTTGCTTGCTGAAAGTCAAGAGGACTTAAAACATTTACTGCTGAAGATCAAAGAGTACAGCCTTCAGTATGGATTATATCTCAATATAAAGAAAACAAAAGTCCTCATGACTGGACCAATAAACCACATTCTTATCAACAGAGAAAAGATTGAAGTTGTCAAGGACTTAATGCTTCTTTGATCAACTATCAACACTCATGGAAGCAGCACTCAAGAGATCAAATGACATATTGCATTAAGCAAATCTGCTGCGCAAGAACTTTTTAAAGTGTTGAAGAGCAAAGATGTCAGCTTGAGGACTGAGGTGTGCCTGACCCAAGACGTGGTGTTTTCAGTAAGCTCATATGCATGTGAAAGCTGGACAGTGAATAAGGAAGACCGTAGAAGAATTGATGCCTTTGAGCTATGGTATTGGAGGAGAATATTGAAAGTGCCATGGGCTTCCAAAAGAACCAATGGATCCGTTTTGGAAGAAGTGCAGCCAGAGTGCTCCTTGGAGGCAAAGATGGCCAAACATTGTCTCTCATACTTTGGACATATTGTCAGGAGAGACCAGTCGTGGAGAAGGATATCATGTTTGGTAAGGTGGAGGGTCATAGAAAATGAGGAAGACACCTAATGAGACGGATTGTCCAAGTGGCAGCATCAATGGACTCAACAATAGTGAGGTTGGCCCAGGATCGGGCAGTGTTTCGTTCTGCTGTGCATAAAGTCACTATGGGTCGGTACCAACTCAGTGGCACCTAACAACAACAACAACAACATGATCTTATACGTAGAAAACCCCAAAGACTCAGTAAAAAAGCTACTAGACCTCATTGGAAGATTCAACAAAGTAGCAGGATATAAGATCAATGTACAAAAATCAGTTGGATTCCTGTATACCAAAAACAACCACACTGAAAAGGACATTAGGAAAGCAATACCATTTACAATAGCTGCCCAAAAGATGAAATATCTAGGAATAAATGTAACCAGAGAAACAAAGGACTTATACAAAGAAAAGTACAAAACATTACTGAAAGAAACCAAAAGAGATCTACAAAAACATAAGAATGTACCATGCTCCTGGATAGGAAGACTTAACATTGTGAAAATGTCAATACTACCCAAAACAATTTATACATATAATGTACTCACAACCCAGATTCCAATGACATACTTCAACGAGATGGAAAAAGCAATTACAAACTTTATATGGAAAGGAAAGCAAAGCACTGCTTAAGAAGAAGAAGGAGGTTAGAAACCTCTCACTCCCCAACTTCAAAATTTATTACACAGCTACAGTGGTCAAAACACCTTAGTACTGGTACATTGAAAGATACATAGAACAATGGAACAGAATCTAGAATCCAGAAACTAACCCATCCACACACAGCCAACTGATTTTTGACAAAGTGCCTAAATATATCACATGGGGAGGTGATATTCACTTCAAGAAATGGTGCTGACAGATCTGGAAAGTGATATGCCTTATAATGGAAAGTGATATGCCTTATACAAAAAGCAACTCA
>NW_006408677.1:218842-226541 GCF_000296735.1 Chrysochloris asiatica | reverse complement strand
GGTAAGATGTAGGGTCAGAGAAAAAGAGGAAGACCCCCAACGAGATGGATTGGCCAGGTGGCATCATTGATGGCATCAAGTGTGGCAGCGGTAGTGAGGTTGGCCCAGGATCGGATATTGTTTCATTCTGCTGTGCATGGGGTCACTATGAGTCAGTTCTGACTTGATGGCACCTGACAACAACAACAGCCACAGTTTGGATGCTAGGGAGTGGGGCAATACACAATAAGAGGGAGGGAAATGGAAGAACAAAGTGGACAGGGAAACAATTAGGTAGGTTTGCATGGGTTAAATGGGACAGATGTAAATAATGATGTATGCACAACCTTTGAACAACAGGGATCTGGGATACAGGGATTGAAACATAGTTGAAATGGGGAAATCATATTAAGATGCTTGGCTGTGCTTTGAATCTTGGTTTCCCTCATACCATTATAAAATAGACACTTGAGGGGAAGAAAAAGGAATAGCCAGAAATATCACCATAGAAAGCTTGTAAGTCCATCTTCTGCCTATAACTGATTGGAATACCTAAAATGGGACTACAACGTGCCCAATGAAGGAGGCTTCCTGTGGAGCCTCTGCATTACATAAGACCATAGCTGGAATCCTGAACCGCATCCAGTATCTTCTGAGGTGGGAATTTTCCACTTGAAAGGACAAGCAGACTAGCCTGGAGTGGCTAGAAGAACAGAAAATACTTCTTGAAGAAAGACCGACAGGAAAAATACAAAACACTATAGGCAAGCAAGTTGCTTGACCAGGAGACATCAAGGCAAGTGGTTGGGTCTCCTCAGGGCAAGCCCCCTCCCAAGACTAAGACCCAATGGGAATACATGCTCTGATTGGTGACCACGTTCGTCACCGATAAGGGGAAGTGAGAGAAAAACAGCAATGAAGCTGAGAGCTAAGCCCTACAATGTTCAATAGACTCCTGTGAACCCTGGTGGAGACCTCGTTGGCTAGCAGTTTGGTAAGACCTGGGGACCCCTGGGCCCAGAGTCAGTGACACAGAGGACTAGAGTGAAGAGTGAAGCATCCAGCTGATAAGGAAAGAGGGCATATGCATACAAACACCCAGACTTTCAGATAATACCCACTTGACCTGGCTTCAATGACTGGATGATCAGAGCTCAACTAGAAGAAGAAAGAACAAGGAAGAAAAGAGTAATCTGATACAATTTAATGAACTTGACCTACACCTATGGATGCAGTAGCTCAAAAGAGGAAACAAATCTTTACAGCTTTACAGCAAGGATCATTCCCACCCCCTCCATACACAGAGTAGACAGGGATGGGCAACTTGGACATTGGCTACCCAAAAGGGGGTGGGGTCTACAAAGGCAAGAAGTGACTGGCTTACAAGCTTTTAAGAGGGAGTCTAGATCCAGAGGGCGTGGAGGAAGGTAGAATCTCCACTGAGTAGTATCCAGTCTGTCTGGGCAGTGTTGATGAAAGGAAATGCAGATAGGTCTCCTAAAACACAATAGTGGATAATTTCTTTGAGGACTGATTGTGAGGCTTGGAAAAGTAAAGGTAGAGGCTTTTATAGCTAAAGGAGGGGAGTGATTGACTTTACAGTCTAGAATCAGAGGTTCCTGGGACCATCAAGGGAGCAAAGAGGAGAGTGGGACCCTACCTAGAGAAGCAATGACACCAGAGATGGAGGCAGAGACAATGACGTGGAGAGATGGAGTGGCTGAGGACTTTAGACCCAGAGAGGGAGAGGGGCTGTGTGCTGACGACCAGGAAGCAGGCTTGCAGGGTATACCCTTTGGTTGGTTGATGATGCATGGAGGAGATTGTAACCATGGCAATGAAAAGATATACAATAGGATGAATGTAATGCTAATATTCTCCCATGTAAACTATCACATAATTTAAAACAAAACATTTTTAAAAAAGCAAGAAACATCTTTCTGTTATTCTCTACTTTCAACCAAGATCTATCCAAGGTCACCAATGACAACCCTCATTCCATATCCTCTTCTGAAACTCACTTGAATTTCTGGCAGCTCCTTGTCAATGAACTTCTGCAACCATTTTTTAATTTTCTTCAGCAAAATTATACCTGTGTGTGATATTAATGATACTGTTAGGTGATTTCTGCGTTCTATTAAGTCACCTTTCTTTAGAATGAGCACAAATGTGGATCTCTTCAGCCTGTTAGGTAGCTGTCTTCCATATTTCAACTACATCATTTAGTTGAAATATATCAATTGGCATTCCGTCAATTTCTGGAGTCATGTTTTTTACTATATCTTCAGTGCAACTTGAACTTTTTCCTTCAATATTTTCATTTCTTAATCACATGCTACCTCCTGAAATGGTTGAAGATTGATAAATTATTTTTGGTACAATGACTCTATGTATTCCTTCAATTTTCTTTTAATGCTTCCTGCAGCATTCAATATTTCCCCCATGTTGTTGTTATTGTTAAGTGTCGTGGAGTCAGTTCCGACTCGTAGTGATCCTGTATAGGGTTTTAAGGAGTGGCTGGTGGGTTTAAACTGTCAACTTTGCAGTTAACAATCTCATGATTATCCTACAGTGCCTTATCCTTTAATATTTCAAGTCGAGGCTTGAATTTTTTCCTTAGTTCTTTCAACTTGAGAAATGCTGAGCGTGATCTTCCCTTTTGGTTTCCTAACTCTAGGTCTTTGCACATTTCATTATAATACTTGGCTTTGTCTTCTCAAGCTACCCTTAGAAATTTTCTGTTCAGTATTTGTACTTCCTCATTTCTTCCAATCATTTTAGCTTTCTATGTTCAGGAACAAGTTTAAGAATCTCTTCTGACATCACTTTGGTCTTTTCTTTCTTTCCTGTCTTTTTATGACCTTTTGCTTTCTTCCTGTATGATGTTTTTGATGTCATGTCACAACTCTTCTAATCTTCAGTCACTAGTGTCTAATGCATTAAATCTGTTCTTGAGATGGTCTGGTCTCTAAATTCAGGTGGAATATACTCAAGGTCATATTTTGGCTCTCCTGGACTCTTTAATTTTCATCAGCTTCAGTCTGAACTTGCATATGAGCCATTAATAGTCTATTCCACACTCTGTCCCTGGCCTTGTTTTGGCTAATGATACTGAGCTTCTTAACTCTCTCTTTCCACAGATGTAGACAATCTGATTCCTGTGTATTCCCTCTGGAAAGGGCCATGTGTATAGTCTCCATTTATGTTGTTTTAAAACATAATATAGGTGATCCTGTTAATATTTCAAACACTAGTGGCTTAGCTTCCAGCATCAGCAACATGAGCGCCACCACAATATGACAAACTGACAGAATGTAGAAAAATCAATGCATTTGCAATATGCTCTTGGCAAAGAATAGTGTAAGTATCATGGACCATCAGAACGATGAACAAATCAGTTTTGGAAGATGTAAGGCTGGATTGCTCCTCACAAGCCAATATGGTGAGATTTCATCTCGTGTACTTCAAACATGTTGTAAGGACATCATGTTTGGTACAGTGGAGGGTCAACAAAAATGAGGAAGAGCCCCAACAAGATAGATTGACACAGCGGTAGCAGTAATGGTGCAAGATGTGAAGATGATGCAGAAGTAGGCAATGTTTTGTTCTGACAACAAAAGTTCCCCTTAATTTTTCTTTGATTATCTTTATAGTTTTAGGTTTTATATTTAGGTCTTTGATCTATCTTGAGTTCATTTTTGTATAAGGTATGAGGTATGGATCCTGCTTCATTTTTCTACAAATGAATGTTATCTCTTATTCATGTTATTTTCAACTTATTTTCCTTTGTTAGATTTGCCAGTTTTTTGCAAAATTTATTAATCCTTTCAAAGAACCAACTTCTAGTCTTATTTTCTGTTTTATTTTGTTCTTATTTTTGCTCTAATCGTTATTATTTCATTTATTCTGGTGAATTTGGGTTTTTCTTGCTGTTCTTTTTCTAATTGTTGGAGTTACTGAGCTTAGGTGTTTATTTTGGTTCTTTCTTCCTTTTTGATGTGTGCATTGAGTTGATCTCTGAACACTGCTTTTGCCATGTCCTAAAGGTTTTATTATGTTGTGCTTTCATTCTCATTCAATTCTGGATTTTCACCCCTCTTTTATTCCTTCTATTACCCAGTAGTTTCAAAGCAGGGTGTTATTCAGTTTACATGTATTTT
Source organism: Chrysochloris asiatica (assembly GCF_000296735.1). NCBI lineage: Eukaryota > Metazoa > Chordata > Mammalia > Afrosoricida > Chrysochloridae > Chrysochloris > Chrysochloris asiatica. The sequence goes on along the minus strand of NW_006408677.1, from coordinate 222,402 downwards.
TTTAAACTTTATTCATCCTATTATTAATTTATAATTCTTTAGCATTTTGATCTGAGAAGTTGCTTTGTACTATTTCAATATTTTTAAAATGTGTTGAGGCGTGTTTTGTGGCCTAACATATGGTCGTTTTGGAGAATGATCTATGTGGGTGGGAAAAAATGTATACTGTGCTAGCGTTGGACAATGTTCTATATATGTCTATTAGATCAAGTTGGTTGATTGTGTTGTTTAGGTCTTCAGTATCTTTGTTGAGTTTCTTTCTACTTGTTCTGCACTTTATCAAATTAGTGTATTTAAGGTCTGATAGTGTAGCAATTACACGTCAGGCTGCTAACGTCAAAGTCAGCAGTTTGAAACTACCAGCTGTTCTATGGGAAAAAAGTGAGATTTCCTGCTCCCATAAAGATCTACAGCCTTGGAAACCCTATACAGGGTCATTGTGAGTCAGAACTGACTCCATGGAACACCACCACTACCACTATCTTTGTATGGAATCCTAGTGTGGTGTTGTGCGCTGGACTGCAAGGTCAGTTTGAGCTGCAAGTTCAGCTGTTCAAGCTCACCAGCCATTCCTCAGAAACCCTTTACAGGGTATCTATGAGTTGGAACCAACTCAATGGCTGGTTTTTTTTTTTTTTTTTTTAGGTCTATTTTATCATTAAATAATATTGTGACTCCTGCTCTTTTTTGGTTGCCATTTACTTGACATATGCTTTTCCATGATTTATTTTTAACTTATTCTTCTTTGTGTCTAAGGTGTGTCTCTTGTAGGAAACTATGGGTCATGTTTTCTTATCCATTCTTCTACTCTCTGACGCTTGACTGGTGTATTTAATTAATTTACATTCAGTATAATAATCAACTGATATGAATATACACCTGTCATTTTGTTGTAGTTTTGTATGTGTGTGGTGTTGATGGTTTATTTGTTCTGTATATTTTTCTGTACTGAGTTCATTTTAAGGAGCCCTGGTGGCACTGTGGGTTAGGCATCACAAGGCCAGTAGTTCATATTCACCAGCTTCTCTTAAGAAGAAAGATGAGGCTGTCTGTTCCTGTAAAGATTTACACTCTCAGAATCCCTGTACAGGATCACTACTAGTAGGCATTGAGTTGATGGCCATGAGTTTGGTTTGGGGTTTCAGTTCATTTTGTTTTAGATTTTCTTTTCATTTTCTTCATTGCTGTTGATTTTTCATTCACAAAGTCATAATGATTTTTTTCTTTTGTTTATATGGTTTATTAATTTTGTTTGTGGTTACCTTGTATTTTCTTTTCCTCTTCCTAAGTTTAAAACAGCCTATTGTATCTTGATTTTTTTTTTTTTTTAACCACCTCGCTCTCCATTTGGAAGTTGTGCATCTTTACTATTTATCCCCTTCTTTTGCCTTGTAGTTTTTTTTTTTACTTACAGATTGACATCTCTGGATCCCTATTTTTATTGTCTTGTAGTGTTATTTTATTTTGTCATGTGTCTTAGTCTCAAGTTGTTGTTTTACATTATTGGTTTTCTGTCTGAAGGATTCCCTTTAGCATTTCTTGTAAGATTGGTCTGTTTTTTACAAATTCTTTTTTTTTTTTTTTTTGTCTGGAAATGACCTAATTTCACCATCATTATTTAAAAGCTTATTTTGCTTAATATATAATTCTTGGTTGGCATGTTTAATTACTTTCTGGCTTTTAAATATGTCATCCTATTACGTTCTGTCCTGTATGCTTTCTGTCAAGAAGCCAGAACTTAGTCTTATTGGTTCCCCCTTTGTAAGTAGCATTTCATCTACTTCTCTCATTAGTCTTTCTTTGTCTTTGTTTTTGGAAGATTTGATTGTGGTACATTTTGTTCATATTGTTTTCAGGTCTATCCTGTTTGGAGTTCATTGTGATTCCTGAATGGTTATTGTCTTGTCTATCATGATATAAGGAAAGTTTCCTGCCAACAAATCACCAATAATTATCTCTGTACTCTTTTTCTTGTACTGAAATTCTGATTATGCATCAATTATTCTGAGAATTCAGCCTCCCATAAGCAAGCTCTCTAAGGTGAAAATACTTCATACCCTACAGATGATATAAACAGATCTTGTTAGCAACTTATTTAACTGTTTTGTGCTTTTAGAGCCACTTTCTGAGCTTCTAAATATCATCAGCAATTTTGATCCAGATTTCTGCCTTTCTCTTATACATGCAGGCGGCCAAAAGAGTTTTTGACAAAAATCAGTGTCTAGCCCTTCTAGCTTTAAAATGTGATGCTTTTATAAAGAATCATATCTTGTGTATATAGAAAACTGTGTATTATTGGTCAATACATTGACATTTTAGATATAAGATGGTAGCAGTGGTTGTGGTGGTGTGCCATTGAGTAGATTCTGACTCATAGTGACCCTGTGTAAGATTTTGAGGCTTTAAATCTTTACAAGAGCAGAAAGTTTCATTTATCTTCCTTGGAATGGCTAGTAGATTCAAACTGCTGACCTTGCTCTTAGCAATCCAACACATGACGCCCTGTGCTACCAGGGTTCCTAGATATAGTTGTTGTTGTTGTTGTTAAGTGCCGTCGAGTCGGGTCCGACCCATAGCGACCCTGTACAGGGTTTCCGAGGGTGTAAATCCTTACGGGAGTAGAAAGCCTCATCTTTCTCCCGCGGAGCAGCTGGTAGTTTCGAACCGCTGACCTTAAGGTTCGCAGCCCGATTCGTAACCACTACGCTACCAGAGCTCCTTATATAGTATGGATCCATATATATATAATTGCCAAGAATTTGAAGATTCTGATTGCCCCCAACAGATGTAGTCTAAATCTTCATCCACTATTGGCAGGAATGGAAACTGGTACAGCCTTTTAGGAAGGCATTTTGGCAATACCTGTTAAAGTTTAGGAGAACATTGTGGCTCTGTAGGATAAGCACTCAACTATAAATAACAGTTGGTAGTTCAAGCCTACCAGTTGCTGCACAAAGGAATATGAGGCTTTCCACTCCCAGTAAGATTTATAGCCTTGGAAATCCTATGCAGGCTTGCTCTGAGTCAGAATTGACTCGACAGCACTTAACAACAGCATCAATATTTAAAGTATGCATATTCTCTATAGAAAGTCTTCTACATGTGCAAGAAGAGACCTATATGAGAATGTTCATTATAGTTCTGCTTTATAATAGTATACAATTTGAAATACCCTGTAAATATCTATCAAAAAGAAACTGGTTCAGCTGTGTTAGACCTTACTATGGAATTTTCTGCTGCAGTTACAAAGAATAAGATATATATATAAGATGTATTCGTGACAGAGAGACATCTATCTCTAAGGCATAAAATAATATTAATAGCAAGTTGTAGAACTATGTGACAACATGTATATTAAAAACAAAGTAATCTAAGTGAACAAACAAGATGGTGGATCGGGTGGAAGTGCAATAAAGGAGCTCCGCCAGCAACAACACAGAATATCCGACCGAGCAGGCTCAGGTAATGGTCCCAGAACTCTGAACCACATATAAAGGAATATTTAGAAGGTTGGAAGGCTTACAGCTGGGGGAATTTGTGGCAGAAGCAAGAAATCTATT
>NW_006408677.1:187405-214452 GCF_000296735.1 Chrysochloris asiatica | reverse complement strand
CTCTACCCAGCAAAGCTGTCAATCAAATACGATGGTGTAATCAAAACATTCCAGGACAAGCAGAAACTAAGGGATTTTGCCAAAGCCAACCCTGCTGTGAAAAACATCCTAAAGGAAGTTCTGTGGACTGAGAACCAACAAGAACACATAACAACTACAGAATGACGTACATGGCAGCATCAACCGAACTCATTGATGTACTCAAGCGTGGCAACATAATGACGTTGGCCCAGAATTGAGCAGTGTTTCGTTCAGCTGTGCATAAGGTCGCTATGAGTCAGTATTGACTCAATGGCACCTAACAACAACACATAAAATTTTTTTAAGAAGAGGAAAACCAAAATAATGTAGTAAACATTAACATAACATTAGTTAAGAAAATTCATAAACAAAATGAACTCAGGACAGAAAACTATGTGGAACTTAGAAACCAACAGTACCATGCACACACACACAAAAAAAAACACACAGCAATATATCCACAAGAAATAAGAGCCAGATACATGCACACAGATGTTCATCACAGCACTATTCACAATAACAAAAAGATGGAGATAGCCTAAATGCCCATCAGTGGAAGAATGGATAAAGAAATGTTGATACCTACTGCCCATTAGTGGAAGAATGTTTAAACAAACATTGGTTCCTACACATAATGGGACACTATGCAACGTTGAAGAAGAACAATGAATATGCGAAACACCTCATAAAATGGATGAACCTGGAGGACATTATATTGAGTGAAATTAGTCTATCTTGGCAAATATTGTATGAGACATGACTATTATAAAAACTCATGAAAATATTTTTGTACTAAAAGAAACAGTCTTTGAAGATTGCCAGGGGTGGGAGAGAAGGGAGAGGGTAGACACATGTTAATTCAGGTAATGAGGAGGACAATATACAAAAAGAAGGCAGTTAGCAGAATGATGAAGATAGCTGAAGACACAGGGAGATATGCAAGGGCTAAACGGGATAACGGTAACCAGTTATATATACACAACCTTGGAAAACATTGTTCTGTGTGTAGATAAATGGGCAGTGACACAGACTGAATAGACATATGAGGAAGAGGGGGCTATATGCATATTTATATATCCCACACATATATAAGAGTTTGAAAGGATATTTGTACATGGGTAATCACGAGGAAGCGGGACAACTGTTGTTGCATGAAGGGGATTGTAATCATTGAGATGAAACAAAGTGTATAATTTTTTTAATGTAAAACTGATGATCTTGTCTTTAAACCTTCACTCAATTGACAATAAAGTTTTTTTTTTAAACACAGCAAAATGACAGCAATCAATTAATACCTATCGAAAATAGCACTGAATTTAAATAGATTAAATGCACCAATCAAGAGACAGAGAGAGCTGAATGGATAAGAAAACAGTATCCTTCAATATGCTGTCTTCAAGAGACACATCAAAAAGATAGAGACAGCCTAAATACTCATTAACAGAAGAATAAACAAACTTCGTACCTATGCATAATTGAATACTGTATAGCACTGAAGCATAAGGATAAACCTGTGAAACACCTCACAGCATGGATGAACCTAAAGGACTTTATGTTAAGTGGAATTAGTCAATCACAAAAGGGCAGATACTGTATTGGACCAATGTTGTAAAAAGTTTTAAAAATGTTTCTTAATAAAAGAAAAAAATCAATGATGGTTATAGGGATAGTGGGGAGGGAAAATCTTTCATGGGCTAGAGGGTAGATGCTTGTTAACATGGGTGACAAGACAAGAAATATACAACAAGAGGGAGGTTAGCAGAGGAAAGATGAAAGTAGTGTGAGACCATAGGGAGGAATGCAGTAGCTAAAGCGAGCAGAGGTAAACACTGTTAACTGTTGGTACATGGAGGGAATTGCAATCATTGTAATGAAGCAAAGTATATGATTTGCTGAATGTAAAACTGATGATTTGCTCTGTAAACCTTCACTTAATTCACAATAAAAAAATTTTAATCAAATGACACGTTGCATTAGGCAAATCTGCTGCACAAGCCTCTTTCATGTGTTAACAGCAAACATCAGTTTGAGGTCTAAGGTGGACCTGACCCAAGCCATGGCATTTTCAGTAGTCTCACATGCATGTGAAAGTTGATAACAGTGAATAAGGAAGACCAAAGAAGAATTGATGCATTTGAGTTACAGTGTCAGAGAACATTATAAGTACCACGGACTGCCAGAAGAACAAAAAAAAAAAGCTGTGTTGGAAGAAGTACGACCAGATGTTCCCTAGAAGCCAGGATGGAGAGCGTTCATCTGGCGTACTTTTGGCATGTTATCAGGAGGAATCAGTTCCTGGAGAAGGACATCATGTTTGGTAAAGAGGAGGGTCAGCAGAAAAGAGGAAGTTCCCAAAACGAGATGGATTGGCACAGTGTTAGCAGCAATGAGTTCAAGTATAACAATTGTGATGATGGCTCAGGACCTGGCAGTGTTTTGTTCTGTTGTGTATAGGGTTGCTGTGAGTCGTAACTGACTTGATGGCACCTAACAACAACAACAAAATATAGGAAAACAAATTTGGCCATGGAGAACAATAATAAATTTAAGTTGGGACATGTTGAGAATGAGGTGCTTACGGAATATCAAGGCAGAACTATTCCAAAGAGAGTTGGATATTCAGAGGTTGAAGCTCAAAGGAGAGATCTAACCTGGATAGATAAAATTCATGAATTGTAAGCATGCAAATGAAATCATGGGAGTGGATGAGATTCAGTCAGAAAAGTATATAGAATAAAAAGAGAGGTGGAGAATATCAACATTTAAAGAATGGGAAAAGGAAGACCTGCCTGTTAAATTATTTATTTATGAGAAGCCAGAGAAATAGGGGAGAGATTATTCAGAATAACATCATGAGCACAACAGAAAGAGCTTCAGGAAAGTGAGATAAATATCAAAGAGTTAGTGTCTATTAGATTTGACCATCAAGAAATTTTCCATTGGAGAAACTTATCCTACAGGTATGCTCAGATAGATATACAAAGATATATATGAAGGCAGTGGTGGTAGCATGAATGAATGGTGGCAGTGGTGGTTATGTGCCGTGGAGTCATTCTGACTCATAGTGACCCTGCACAGAGTTTTCAAGGCTGTAAATCTTTACAGGAGCAGAAAGCCTCATCTTTCTCCCACAGAACCCCTGATAGTTTCAAACTGCTCACCTTGAGGTTAGCAGCCTGACTTGTAACCACTACGCTGCCAGAGCTCCTTGTATGAAGAGGGGGAAAAAAAGAAATATAAACAAAAATAAAAATAAAGGAAGAAGAGGAAAAGGGTAAAATATTAATAAAAAGGAAGGAAGAAGCAGTAGAAAAATTAGAGAGAAAAATTAAAAGGTGGTATAGCATTGGGCGTATGCACTTCTAAGTCTACCTCTGACTGCAGAGGCAGCAAGTGCTTGACACAGTCTGCATGAGTGCATGACCCAGTCACAGGGGAAGCATTGTAACAGTAGGTGCAATGTGTCATCCGTGAGACTATGCAATCCTGACCACAGAGGAGGTGAGCATATAGCATGTGATGCATGAGAGCATGCCCCATCGACTGAGGGAGCACATCTCAGTTCATTGGGGGCATGGGTGATAGGATGCTGTGGGTAAAGTGGGAGAGGTGGTCCAATCAAACCAAGTTGGGGGAGATCACTGACCAGTGGGTTGGTTGGGGTTGGGTGGCCTCATCCTGGTCACAAGGATGGTGTGGATATAAAGCAGAATAACATATTTTTGCCATCACTGTTTACTGGCATACGCCCAGTGCACTCCTTGGCAAGTGCAGGTGGTTATCTAGTTTCTGGCCCAACACAAGCAAGTGGCAGGGGTGGGGGCTGGTTATCCAGAGTCCAGTGTCTCCAGCTACTACCTTGCAGGCTTCTTCTCTGCTTGGGCTCCCAGGCCAAATGAGTGGTTTATAGTGGCTCTCTCCCTGCTCTGTAGTCACCTGTGCCAATGAAGTTCCATTCTGCTTTCCAGCACTTTCCTTTCTTAGATCTAGCTGGTGTTCTGCTCACATTGCTTCATTGCAGATTTGTTCACACTGTGTCACTGTCTTATTGGTGATTCTATGACATTAGCCTCTCCTCACCCATGTAAGTACCAAAAAGGCCACCCCGTGCTGGGCCTCAACTCTGTCTCTCTCCTCATTCACTGTTTTTGTGCTGCTACTTTTCCTAATTGGTGTTTAATCTGATTCTTTATCCTTTCATTTGGTGCTTAGAGTTCCATGATCATCATCTCTATCTGTTTTACTTGTAAAGGATGGATTGTCTCACCAGGATGCCATCTAATATTATATTTTCATATTTTGATAATTATACTGTGGTGGTTGTCTAAAGTAAGATCTTTGTAACACACAGGGAAGTATCTGGAGGTAAAAGGGAATAATGTCTACAATTTATTTTCAATTAGCAGGAAAAAATAGACACAATATGTAAGTACAGAGTGATGAAAAGCAACAGGGGAAAATTTAAATAATTGCTTAATCTGGGTAGGGTATACAAAAGTTCCTTGAATTATTTTTATAATTTTCCTGTAACTTTGAAATTATAAGTTACAAAAAAAAATTTTTTTTAATGTCATGGCCACACTGATTCTTCCTTCCATCTCATCTATTCTACTCTTCTGCCCTTTTAGGGGAGTAGAATAGATGCAATGGAAGGAAGAATCAGTGAGCTGGAAGACAAGTCTCTCAATTCCACTAAGATAGAAGAACAAACCCAAAAAAGGGTAAAAAATTCAGAGGGAGTTTTCTATTTCTGCCATTTTGTTGTTAATTGTTTGGACCTCTTTCTGTAGGTTTTGGATTGTTACTAATGCTGTTTGATTGTTCCTGTAGCGCTTTTCTGACTTCTTCCTTATTTTTCTCAACTCCATTGTAAAGTGTTTTGAAACATTTTATAATCATTTTTCTGAATTCTTTCTCAGGTATCTCCAAGGCCTGCCCTCCTTCCAGCATGGAGAGAAGGTCTACTTCTGGTTCATTTGTCTCAGATATTTTATCTTTTTTCTGGACATGTGTCGATATGGTCATCTGCTTTTGCTTCTTGGACATGTTTAATGTTTATCTGTGGTCCTAATAATTAATTATGTGTTTTGGTAATTTTTTATGTTTTCTGATTACCTCCAGGAAGATGTGATCAGAATGTGGTCTTCCCTTTTCACTTTCCTTATTGCTTAACTCAGAGTAACATTTTTGGGCCTCAGTTAGGCCTGGGCCTCAGCGGCGGGCCGTTTGGGCCTCAGGCTGGTGGGTTGAGCCTAGAGCGGGCGGTTTGGGCCTCTGGGGGCCTGGGCGTCAGTGACCGGGCTGCAGGAGGTTTGGACCTTGGGCGGGTGGTTTGGGCCTCGGGCTGGTGGTTTGGCCCTTGGGTGGGCAGTTTCGGCCTCAGGGGGTCTGGGTATCAGCAGCTGGGCACCGGGCAGCTTGGGCCTCAGGGGGTGGGGTGGGCAGATTGGGCCTCGGGGGGCCTGTGCCTCGGGGACCAGGCTGAGGACGGGTTGGGTCTCAGGGGCACTGGGCCTTGGCGACCAGGCTACGTGGTGGGTTGGTCCTCCGGGGCCCTGGGCCTCTGGGGCCCTGGGCCTCAGCGACCTGGCTACATGGCGGGTTGGGCCTTGGGGGCCCTAGACCTCGGCGGCAACCGAGCTGTGGACTGCCTGGGCAGTGAGGCGGCTAGGCGATTTGGGCCTTGGTTGGGCCTGGGCCTTTGTGACAGTCTGTGGGCGGGTTGGGCCTCAGGGCAGGCCTTGTCCTCAGTGGGCAGGCCTGTGCCTTGGGCATTCCTGAGCCTTGGTGGCTTGGCAGAGTGCTGGTCTGGGCCGGGGCAGTAGAGGGCTGGAGGCAATGGCTGCAGGGAGGTAGTGTCCGTATTTGATGACGTAAAAAATGCCTCTCAGTCTCTCTGTACAGTGGGTACCCCGAATTTCCTGATATCTGTGCCGATATCCCTCTCTATTTGTTTGGTTTTGTTAGTTTATGCTTCCTTTTCTCTGGAAATGCAGCCTTCTAAGTGGGGTTGCTATAGCCCTGCATTCCAAGGTCTGCAGGGGGCAGAGGCACTCGCCGGCACGGGCGCGGAAGCGGGAGCTGCGTTCAGGCAGGCAAAAGCTCAAAATGCCTGTAATTCCTTAGCAATTTGATCTTTTAAAAAAACGAGTTCAGAATGTTGGAATATAAGATCTAATGTTTGTTCAAAGGCTGTCTATCTGCTAGACAGTGGTTTCTTATGTGCGATTCTACCCCTTTTCCCCAAGACTGCCCTACCTGAGCTGCCTGGTCAGGGAAGCACCCCTACAAGTCTTTTAAGGGCTCAAACTTCAAGGAGTCAAGATTTGAAATGGCTCAGGAGGGGTTGTCATTACCCCTGCCTTAACTACAGGTTGCTTTCTTAATTCATCCAGGGACTCTGTGCATAATTGGTGAGGTTGGGGAAATAATCACTTTTCTTATGGAAGCAGACATTACCAGAATACTTTTCCAGGTCTGGCAACTGCAGGCTTCAAAGATTATGGAATATTTGTGCTGTGGGTTAACGCACTGGACTGCATGCTTGGTTTGAACTGCGAGGTCAAGCTCACCAGCCGCTCCTCGGAAACCCTATGCAGAGTCTGAGTCTGAACGTACTCAATGGCACTTAATGACAACAACTTAATAATAGTCACAGTACCTACCATTGTACCAAGAAATGTGCAAGGTGAGTTACATGTATTATCTCTTTCAATCCTCAACCCTAGGAAGTGGACTTTAATATACTCCTTTTACAAATAAGATAACGAGGCTCACGGAGTTTAGGTGACTTTCCCTAATTCATCCAGCTCTTAAGTGGTAGAGCACAGATTTGAATACTTCATGTCTCTTTGACTCCAGAGCCCATCTTTTCACTTTTGCACTACATAGTTGTACCACAGAAGTAGCAACCTTGCAGTTTCCAAGCATTGATTTGTTAAAAGGGGTCTTCCTAAACAGCTAGTGACTTTGAAGGAAATTTTATTTCAGCAGAAATTTATATATATGAGAATTTCTTATACCATTTCAAATGCATCACTTACACTTGATTTGATGGACTTAATGTCTCCAAAATCTCTAGAGGGGAACCTTTTCAGCCATACCCAGTTACCCTAGAAAGAAAAGGTGGAGAGTAGTGATGAGATTTAGTTGTCAACAGCCTTAGAGCTATGTCTCTTCCACATGAAGGGTTTATAGTTATACCATCAACACAAACAGGCTTCTTTCCTCTTCTGTTATCCTCCACCCCATGGACATTCTGTATTCTGAACAACAACAAAAAAGATGTGCATTCTGAGCTAACAACAGAGAACTTAGCGTTAAAAATTCCAATTAACTCAAGATAGGGAAATCATTGCAGGTATGCAGCCCCCTGAAAAGTAATGACAGCACTCTCTGCAATGCCTCCCTTAACTAACTGCAGAAACTGCTGGGTCATCTCACTTATTCATAGCTAAGTGATGTAGCACCAGGTGCCCTGTGATTAATGGGGATGGTGATGGTTGCAATTCCTGCTGCCTTGAGGCATCTATGGCTGGCCATGTCGGATAGCAAATGTAGTGCGGCAAGTGTTTCCTGCATTTACCTGCATCCATTTTTCTCTTGTGGGACAGACCATTTGGGGATGGAGGAAGGCCTCTTATGCTTTAATCACCAACTGATTGGCTTAGAGGTAAACAATGTATTATTTATTTTGATGCACAAATACATTATCATAGTAATATGAGTCACCTTATATTTGTTTTTTTTTTTAAAAAGTCTTTTTTCAGACTGTTAAAGTGTCAAACCGCTATTTCTAAGGCTTCTATCAAGTTAAAAACAACAATTATTTTCATTGCCTTCACTTTAGCACCAGTGCCTGATAGATCATTTTCTTCACTGTGCATGGCCTCAAGGATTCATCACTCATCAAGCCTTATTTAGTTTCGGTTCAACCCAAATTCTTTTTTTAAAGGCAATACAGATACAGATTCCTTTTCCTCTGTAATAATAATAACGCCTTACAATTCCGCAGCGCTCTTTACTCTTCAAAGTGCTTTCACATCTATTATCTGTAGCCTAGAGATTCCATTTCAGACTGCACCAATTTGTCATCAAGTAGAGATAATAAAGCAGAGAGCTCTGTGCAGTCAAATCCTGAGAATAAGAGAGTATAGTCACTCTCTTATTAAGTAGTATATCCAGCTGTGGCATTGTATCTGGAAACCTGCCTGAGGTAAAGGCTAATGGAAGCTGCCGATATCTGAGTTACTCGCCAACACTTTGTGTTTAGTGAGGACCTTCTAGCCAAGGAGCTCAAAGCCTTCTAACTAGGGTAGGGGTGGGGAACATTTTTCCTGCCAAAATTTATAACATCATTCCTGGGCCATACAAAATTATCTATCTAAAAATTAGCCTGCTATATTTGGTGAGACATTTAATTACCTCACCCCTAATGTGATGACTCACCAGCCACTCCTCAAAAACTCTATACAGGGTCAATATGAGTTGAAATCTATTAGAAGGCACTTAACAACAACAATGTGATGAGCCAGATGTTCCCTGCCCCTGACTCTCAGAGGCGTTCAGTGGCTGAACAAACTGTACCAGCCAGACTCAGTGGCCATGGAGCTCAGAAGGCTAGTCCAGGATCAATGTCTGCCTGCAAAAGAATGACCAAAGCACCAAAATCTAATTTCTCAGACTCTTGCCTAACAAATCTCCAAGCACAATCCTCCAAGCATGGATATCACCTGGGAAGCGAGTAGAAATGCAAATTCTTGGGCCTTATCCAAAACCTCTGCGTCAGAAATTTTGGAGCAGTCTCTGTTTTAACAGGCCCTCCAAATGATTCTGATGCATGCTCAAGTTTGAGCATCGGTCCTACTTTCCTCATTTCTGTGATAGTCTCCTCTACATTAACCTTTCACCAAGTTTTTCTCATCAATATCTGCTCTCAGCTAAGGAGCTAAAACTCACTTGTAAAGTGTATGAGAGAGCCTGACACCAAATTGAACGTTTATCCTTCAGAGGACTTTGCCCTTTAGAGGGAATAAAAGCTAAGGTTTAAACTGAAAGAATAAAATTCTAACTGGAAATTTACAAAATCAGTCAGTGTGTGGGATATGTTGGTGGACAACAAAACCTTACCAACGTTCTTGCAATTATTTAACTCAGCCTATGGTCACTGCTAGCTAGTATGGCCCCTTTGCACTGATTAGAAAAGAGTGCCCTCCCTCAAGTTAAAAAATAATAATAAATTATGTGAGTGTATGATTGAACAACCCTTGGCAGTCCTATGATGGCAAAAAACAGCCCTAACTCTATACATGTACATGCACGTACCCACTCATCCTCCAAGACACCAGCGAATACATCCACTAGCAGCACACAGAACTGCACCCTACCAAATTCTGACTGTCAGAGATAAGACCTCTGTCTGTTTGGGAGTCAAGGTAGGAAGGAGTGGGACGTTGGAAACGGGCCTCCAAGAAAACTAGGCAGAAGAGAGCTGCCACCTCAGAGAATTCCTGGGCATGCTCGGGATAGCACATAACTAGGTGCATTTGTCTTTCACAGTGACTTTACATGTACCTGATCAAGTGTGCAGGTATCAGTATCTACATGAGAAGGTTCCACTCTCCACGATCCAGAACTGGCTGGGAAACCCAGAATATCTGTGCCCACTCATGCACCTCTATCAGATAAATTACTATGGCTATGATATGAAGTCCTAATGTGGTGCTGTGGGTTAATGCGCCAGACTGCAAAGCCGTTTGAACTGCAAGGTCGGCAGTTCAAGCTCACCAGTTGCTCCTTGGAAACCCTATACAGGGTCGCTATGGGTTGGAACTGACTCAATGGCACTTAACAACAACAACAATGTGAATAATAAACCTATCTGTGAAATGCACAACCTGAGCATCAATACTAGCAACCTTGACTGTGCCAATTCCTATCTGCTATTATAAGGTTTTCAGTGACTAAATATTCAGAAGTAGTTTGTCACTCCTTCTTCCTAGTCTGTCTTAGCCTGGAAGCTCATCTGAAACCTGTCCACCATGGGTGACCCTGCTGGTATTTAAAATACCGGTGGCATAGCTTTCAGAATCACAGCAACTCACAAGCCACCACAGTACGACAAACTGACAGATAAGTGGTGGAAAGCAGAGAATATCAGAAAGATGTTTACCTGTGTTTTACTGACTACCCAAAGGCTTTCGGTTGTGTGGATCATGGCAAGCTATGGACAACATTGCGAAGTATGAGTATTCCAGAACACTTAATTGTGCTCATGAAGAATCTGTACCTGGACCAAGAGGCAGTTGTTTGAACAGAACATGGGAACACTGAATGGTTTAAAATTAAGAAAGGTGTGCGACAGAGTTGTATCCTTTCACCATACTTATTCAACCTGTATGCTGAGCAAATAATCCAAGAAGCTGGGTCATATGAAGAAAAACGTGGCATCAGGATTGGAGGAAGACTCATCAACAACCTGCGATATGCAGATGATACAACCTTGCTTGCTGAAAGTGAAGAGGACTTAAAACATTTACTGGTGAAGATCAAAGAGCACAGCCTTTGGTATGGATTACATCTCAATGTAAAAAAAAAAAAAAAAAAAAAAAATCCTTACCACTGGACCAATAAACAGCATTCTTATCAAAGGAGAAAAGATTGAAGTTGTCAAGGACTTCATTCTTCTTGGATCAACTATCAACACTCACGGAAGCAGCAGTCAAGAAATCAAACAATGCATTAGGCAAATCTGTTACACAAGACCTTTTTAAAGTGTTGAAGAGCAAAGATGTCAGCTTGAGGACTAAGGTGCACCTGACCCAAGCCATGGTATTTTCAATAACCTCATATGCATGCAAAATCTGGACAGTGAATAAGGAAGACTATAGAAGAATTGATGCTTTTGAGTTATGATGTTGAAGGAGAATATTGGGAGTGCCATGAGTGGCCAAAAGAACCAATAGATCCGTTTTGGAAGAAGTGCAGTCAGAGTGCTCCTTAGAGGCCAAGATGGCCAAACTTCGTCTCTCATACATCAGACATATTGTCAGGAGGGACCAGTCGCTGGAGAAGGATATCATTTTTGGTAAGGTGGAGGGTCAGAAAAAAAGAGGAAGGCCCCCAATGAGATGGATTGGCCAAGTGGCAGCATTGATGGACTCAAGCGTGGCTACAGTAGTGAGGTTGGCCCAGAATTGGGCAGTGTTTTGTGCTGCTCAGTACTGACTCAGTGTTTTGTGCTGCTCGGTACTGACTCAGTGGCACCTAACAACAACAACAACAACCTTCTTCCTGGAGTCGGCCCTATTTCAAACATGGGTTAGCTTTCTGTCTGGCTTATTCATTTCCACCAACAACTTAACAGAACTTTTCCCTGTCAAAAGCAAAATAAAGCAAGCCCACTACTGTCAAGTCAATTCTGACTCACAGTCACTCTACAGAACAGAATAGAACTGCTCCCCAGGGTTTCTGAGGATGAAAATCTTTGGTCAAGCATACCACCTCACCTTTCTCCTGCAGTGAAGCTGGTGAGTTTGAATGAAATCGCTGAGCTTTCAGTTAGTAGCCAAGTGCTTAACCCACTGTACCACCAGGAGGCTGAAAGACTAATAGGCAGCCCTAATCTACTCCTTTCATGGTTTGAGAAGGAAACTGAAGCCTGCAGAGATTAAGTGACTTGTCGAAGATCAGAAAGCTAGGGTAGTAACAAACCCAGGACCTTTCAGATCTTCCAGCTCCTACTTTGTGTCTTTCATTTATTTGGGTTCTTTTTGGTTTGGAGAATGTGTGTATAGTTTTTTTAAGAATTGAATAATTCTCACAAACTTTATAAGGTTTAAAAAAAATATTATTTAGTCTATGTGCATCCTACTTCATGAATAATAAGGGAAGAAATGGGCAGGTTTTATCTTCACTATACATGCACTATTTGTTTTGGTTTTCTTTTAAGAGAGAGAATGATAAAATACTTCACTCATCACTCACTTTTTAATTAAGAAGAGGAAACATCAAACTCTAATCACTGAAGTTTTTTAAAGTAATTTAAAGTCCATTGGTTTTGCATTAAGGCTATGGTGTATTGACTAAGAGTCAAGAGAGCAAGGTCCTTGAACTGGTCAACCTCAAACTCAAGGTTGGCCTTAGGGCAGCTGCTAAACCAGTCTGAACTTTTGTTTCCTCAATATTAGAGTTAGGCTCTCTAGATGATGTCTTACGTCCTTTTCAGTTCTGACCATCTATGTTTCTGTGATGGGAAAGAAGATGGTTCATGGAAAGGAAAATGGGTGGGGAGAGAGCTATGAGGACTATAGAAATAGGTGGGGAAATGGGGGTGGGGAAGGTTCTGGAGGAAGGAGAGGAATGGGAGACGGCGTGCAGGGAGAGAGAAAGGTGAGACAAAGAGGACAACCTGGAGTGGCAGAGAAGCAGATGGAGCCTGAAAATGAAGATGGATGAAGTCAGTAGGCTCTCACTGGGTGTGTCAGGCTCAAGCTGCTCACCACCTCATCCCTCAGCCCCTGGACTGTGGCTATTAGAACAGATCAGAATGTGCTCCCACTGCATCTGCCATTCATAGCTATTTCTGCTGGCACTCAGCTCATTGGCCTTTTCTTTCACATTTTGAAAGGTATCTATGAAATAAAGTACGAGTTTCCTGTATAATCCCGGAGGTTTGGTATAATATGTGAATTTATGTCAATGTAATGCCATGTGATGACACATCTTGCAGAAGCCTGTTCTTTGCTGTTAGGTGTGCTACTTCAGACACATGATCTGAGATTTACAGATCTTTCTATATCAATTCTTATTAAAATTTGTTGTATTAAAAAAAAAAACAACCCAGAAACTAAATGATAAATTGAGGACCATTGTGTTTGATATGCCAACTTAAGTTCCCTCCCAGAACCCTCTTCAGTTCTAGTCAGTTTTCTAGCCTCGACTGTCTTACTTGACACCCATCCATCAACCTAATCTTGACTGTTTAATCCTCACTGACCCCTTCCTTTTGTACAGATAAGGGCCCCCTTTGGCCTACACAGTTCAGAAATACCCGCAATCAATCTGACTGAGCAACAGTCATTCTGGGAACTAACTCAACTGTCTACCTACTTCTAAAACAAGCAATTATCTGATAGATTCTTAAAGGACAGTTAGATACAGATATTTACTTTTCCCCTTTTGATTCTATACTATACCCTCCCAAGCCCACCAAAATAAAACATACCAGAATTAAGCATAAAAATTAATCTATGGAATCAGAGAACTATAGTATAGCCAAGTCAAAAGAGACTTTGTTGTTATTGTTAAGTGCCATCGAGTCAGTTCTGACCCATAGCGACCCTGTATAGGATTTCCAAGGAGCAGCTGGTGAGCAGCTGGTGAGCTGAACCATCGACCTTGTGGTTCAAAGTGACTTTTCAGTCACTTTTTAGCCCACAGTGCCACACCAGGACTCACAAAAGAGACATTAGAGATCTCAAAAGAGACTTTAGAGATCCAGCACTTCTCAACCCTGGCTACACAGATAGGGGAATTTATCCTATCAACTGAATCCAAGCCAACCCCAGAGAAATTGGGGGTGTTTAGTCTGAGTGTGGGGATTATTTGTTGTTCTTTTTTTAAGTTTTTCTAGGAGGTTCTAATGTGCAGACATATTAAGAACCACTGCTTAATTCAACAGTTTATCTTATAGATTAAAAACAAAATAACAAAACAAGGCAATGCCTCTGCTTTTGAGATTTCCTTTAGTATATTGTTGTTAAGTGCTGTCGAGTCGATTCTGACCTATAGCAACCCTGTATAGAGTTTCCAAGGAGCAGCTGGTGAGCTTGAGCCGCCGACCTTGCAGATCAACCCAACTTTGTAGTCCAGTGCATTAACCCACAGTGCCACACCAGGTGTCAATACATTGACATTCCAAAGCTATATGATTACCTTGTCTTTGGTCTTTCAAAGAAGCAAGCTGCTGATTCCCCAGTACTTCTAGTTTACATTTGAAGTACATTTTCTCTCTGATTAAATCAAGTCTAAGGCAAGATCTGAAAATATCCTGTCACTAATTTAAGTCAAAGCACTCAGGTACACTGAACAAATATATGATACTATCTTGGCATTAAGGAGCTCTGGTAGCGTAGTGGTTACGAATCGGGCTGTGAACCGCAAGGTCAGCAGTTCAAAACTACCAGCTGTTCTGCGGGAGAAAGATGAGGCGTTCTGCTCCCGTAAAGATTTACAGCCTCGGAAACCCTGTATAGGGTTGCTATGAGTCGGAACCGACTCCACAGCACATAACAACAACAATATCTTGGCATTATAATCCACTACCCATTACTTATACAATGGAAGAAAGCATTAACCTGGAAAGTCCAAAAGGGTAGACAATTCAAAAATCCATTCCTGCTTTGGACTTTCTTTGTAGTTGCTGTTGAATTTGAAAGTGTTTGCAGCTCTTGGGTATATCTTCAAACAATAGAAGGAAACCACACTGGGAAAGCCTTACTTAAGAGGCACAAAGAGACAGTCTAGTTTCCCTTTTACCCCCTGCTTAACTCTTTCCTGATGGGAAGAAACAGTTGATCTCTCCAGCTGATTCAAAATTTGTTCTAGTTACCAAATTCAGTATCTTAGAACAACGGGTTAGGGGGTAGCCTCTTAATTTAAAAAAACAGAAAGCTAAGTGAAATAAAAATAATTTCTAGATCATATAACAGTAAGCAACCTGAAATGCAGTCTGAGAAAAGTTAACGAATCATTTTTAAGAGGATCAATAATATGAAAGAAAATCAATAGTATAAAAGAAATAGGAAGAACAATTAGAATATGAAGGGAAGTAGAGACCCTACCCTGCACAAACATGTCTCTGTACATCTCACCACAGACAATTAGCACAAAGAATCATTTCTTCTGTTCTTGTATTTATATTCTGGAATGAGTGACCTAAGTGTTTCGGTCTCAAGGATTCCTTTCCCACATGCACAGCAAATATGGAGCTGAAAGACCAATGAAGTTATAAGAAAGATACGTTGCTGAGGAAAATCATTGTCAAAAATGTTAAACAAATAAGTAGATATAGACAAGGAACTGGAAATACTTGCTTTAAAACATCAATATTCTCCCAAGACTAACTCCTCTAAGTCACTGCCTTGCTTTAAAACCCAAGAAGTTTACAGCTATCCTACCTCATAAATCGCTATGTTGGAGTTTTCATCTATAGCTGGAGCTAGACTCCCTGAAGAAAAGAAAAGTCTTGGGAACCTCCCACTTTGGACCTCTGAGGTGATCTGGAAGCTTACATCGTCACAACTGCCTATCTGTAAAAGGATGAGGAAATAAAAGTTATGAATACAATTCTCTAAATTTAAAACAGAGCATTGAGTTATGGTATAAATTATGTGTTTTTCTTCTTTGTCTTCCTATTCCTAAGAAAGTAACTGTAAGAGTTGAATCCTATAACATAAGATTGATCCATTTTCACAGTTGATGCCTTGTTTTGTCTCCATATACAATACAAACACAAAAAAGTTAAGGCTTGTAGATGCTTCTATTTGCTAAAGAAAATTAGAGTCATAGATTTAGATAGTAAGAAAAATCATAATAATCTAGTTTGGGGTCCCCATTTTAGAGACAAGAAACTGAGACCAAAATAAGTTCCCCATATGATTGTTGTTGTTATGTGCCGTGGAGTCAGTTCCGACTCATAGTGACCCTGTATAGGCTTTCCAAGGCTGTAAATCTTTATGGGAGCAGAAAGCCTCATCTTTCCCCCGCAGAACAGTTGGTAGTTTCGAACTGCTGACCTTGTGGTTCGCAGCCCAATTCGTAACCACTACGCTACCAGAGCTCCTTTCCCCATATCATATACCTAGTCAATTATATAGTTACAGGATGTCTTATTTATAAAAATCTAATATTTTGAATAAAATCTGTAGCAGAACTAGAACAGAGTCCCAAACTCCTTACTCTCAAGCCTGACTCTTTTCATTTTTATCATTCTAAATGACATTATTTTTTGTGCTTACAAGATTAATGGCAGAAGGTATCCCAGAAGGCAACACAATAGTGGACAGTGATTAGATCATCTGTCCATGATTTATGAGTCTGATGCATAAGTAGGCCAAATTCTCAATTCTTTGATTTTTCTAACTGGTATATATAGTCTCCTATATATATGTATATACATGCTCCATTGTATTCATGGACTCCTGGTGTGGTGTTGTAGGATCAGTACTAGACTACAAACTACAAGGTTGGTAGTTCAAACCCACTACCTGCTCCTTGGAAACCCTATATGGAGTCTCTGTGAGTCAGAACCAACTCGACGGCACTTAACAACAACAACAAATACATAGTCTGGTAAAAGAAGGCTGAAAACTGCACAATAAAATGATAAGAGGAACAGTTATCTGTAATCTGTGTTAACTTTTATATTTGGAACTTCTTTATCTTCAACTGAACCAGCAAATCAGTGCTGTTGTTGTTAGGTGTCTATGCACCATAGAATGAAACACTGCCTGGTCCTGGGCCACCTCACAATCATGCTATGTTTGAGCCAATTGCTGCTGCTACTTTGTCAATCCCTCTTGTTGGGGGTCTTCCTCTTTTTCTCCAACCCTCCACTTTACCAAACATGATATCCTTCTCCAGGGACTGGTTCCTCCTGGTAATATGTCTGAATTATGAGAGACGAAGTCTGTCCATCCTGGCTTCCAAGGAGCATTCTGACTATACTTATTCTAACACAGATCTGTCTGTTCTTTTGGCAGTCCATGGTACTTTTAATATTTTCCTCCAACTCAAATGCATCAATTCTTCTATGGTCTTCCTTATTCACTGTCCAACTTTCACATGCAAATGAGGTTATTAACAATACCATGGCTTGGGTCAGGCAGACTTAGTCCTCAAAGGGATATCTTTGCTCTTAAACAGTTTAACAATGTCTTGTGCAGCAGATTTGCCTAATGAAATATGTCATTTGATTTCGTGACTGCTGCTTCCATGAATGCTGATGGTTGATCAGAGCAAAATGAAGTCTTTGACAACTTCAAACTTTTCTCCATTTATATGGATGCTGTTTATTGGTCCATTGGTGAAGATTTGTGTTTTCTTTACATTGAAATGCAACCCATACTGAATACTGTGGTCTTTGATCTTCATCAGTAAGTATTTTAAGTTCTCTTTACTTTTAGCAATCAAGGTTGTATCATCTGCATACCACAGGTTGTTAATGAGTCTTCCTCCAATCCTGATGCCTTGTTTTTCTTCATATAATCCAGCTTCTCAGATTATTTGTTCAGCATACAGATTGAATAAGTATGGTGAAAGAACAACCCTGGTGCACACCTTTCCTAAACCATTCAGTGTTCCCTTGTTTTGTTCGAACAACTACATCTTGGTCAATGTATAGATTCCTCGTGAGCACAAAACAATTAACTGTTCCAGAATACTCATTCTCCCCAGTGTTGTCCATAGCTTGTCATGATCATGCAATCAAAAGTTTTTGCATAGTCAATAAACCAAAGATAAATATCTTTCTGGTATTCTCTGCTTTTCAGCCATCTGACATAAGCAGTGATATCTGTCTTTCCATTTCCTCTTCTGAATCTGGCTTGAACCTCTGGAAGTTCTCTGTCAATGTATAGATGCAGCCATTTTTGTATTATCTTTAGCAAAACTTTACTTGCATGTGATATGAATGATATTGTCTGTTGATTTCCACATTCCACTAGGTCACCTCTCTTTGGAATGGACACAAATAAGGATCTCTTCCAGTCAGTAGGCCAGGGAGTTGTCTTCAAATTTCCTGATATACATGGGTGAGTGCCTTCAGTGCTGCATCAGCTAGAAGATTTCAATTTGTATTTCATTAATTCCCAGAGCTTTGTTCTTTGCCAATGTCTTCAGTGCACCTTGGACTTCTTCCTTCAGTATCATTAGCTCTTGATCGTGGTTGAATATGCTACGTCTTGAAATGGTTGAACATCAACCATTTCTTTTTGTTACGGTGACTGTATATTCCTTTCATCTTCTTTTAATGCTTTCTATATCATTCAACATTCTGATCATAGAATCCATCAATATTTCAAGTAGAGGCTTGAAACTTTTTCTTTACTTTCTCAACTTGAGAGATGCTGAGCGTGTTTTTCCCTTTTGTTTTCTAACTCCAGGTCTTGGACATTTCTTTATAATATTTGATTTTGTCTTCTCAAGTTGACCTTTGAAATTTCCTATTCAGCTCTTTTACCTCCTCATTTCTTCCATTTGCTTTAGCATCTCTACATTAAGGAGCAAGTTTCAGAATCTCATATGACATCCATTTTGGTCTTTTCCTTCTTTCTTATCTTCTTAATGATCTTTTGCTTTCTTCCTGTATGATGTTCTTGATGTCATCCCACAACTCTTCTGGTCTTCGGTCTTTACTGTCTAATGCATCAAATCTGTTCTTAAGATGGCATCTTAATTCAGGTGGGATATGTTCAAGGTCATATTTGGTTCTCATGGACTTGTTTAGTTTTCTTCAGCATATGAGCAACTGATTGTCTGTTTCATAATCTGCCCCTGGCCTTGTTTTGGCTAATGATATGGAACTTTTCCACCATCTCTTTCCACATATGTATTCAATTTGATTTCAGTGTATTCCATCTGGTAAGGTCCATGGGTATAATCACCTTTTATGTTGTTTAAAAAAGGTATTTGCAATGAAGAAGTCATTGGTCTTGCAAAATTCTATCATGCGATCTCCAGAATCATTTCTGTCACCAAGCCATATTTTCAAACTACTGCTCCTTCCTCTTTGTTTCCAACTTTTCAATTCTAGTAACCAGTAATTATGAAAATACCTTGATTGAATGTTTGATCAATTTCAGATTGAAGAAGTTGGTAGAATTCAATTTCACTATCACTGGCTTTAGTGGTTGGTGTATAAATTTGAATAATAGTGGTATTAACTGGTCTTCCATGTAGGCATATGGATATTAGCCTATCACAGGCAGTGTTGTACTTCAAGACACTTCTTGATATATTCTGTTTAATAATGAATGTGAGGAATGTCATTCCTCTTCAACTTGTCATTCCTAGCATACTAAGCCATGTGATTCTCAGATTCAGAATGACCAATAACAGTCCATTTCAGCTCACTAATGCCTAGGATAGCTATGTTTATGTGTCCTATTTAATTTTTAGCAATTTCCAATTTTCCTAGATTCATCCTTTGCACATTCCATGTTCTGATTATTAATGGATGTTTACAGCTGTTTCTCTTCATTTTGAGTTGTGCTCCATCAGCAAATGAAGGTCTCAAATGCTTTACTCTATTCGCATCATCATGGTCAGCTCTACTTTGAGGAGGCAGCTCTTCCCTAGTTGTATTTTGAGTGCCTTCCAACTTGAGAGACTCATCTTCCAGCACTATATCTGACAATATTGTGGTGTTCTTCATCATGTTCCAATATTCAATATTATGGTGCTGAAAGTGTTACACTGCTATTCATAATGTTTTCATGACTCAATATTCAGAAGTAGTATGTCTCTTCTTCTTCCTAGTCTTTGTCTGGAGCTCATCTGAAACCTGTCCACCATAGGTGACCCTGCTGGTATTTAACATATCCATGGCATAGCTTCCAGAATCACAGAAACATATAAACTATCACAGAACAACAAACTGACAGATGAGTGGAGGAGTAAGCCAATAGGTTCCCTATATTCTTTTCCATGTCTCCAAAAGTGTCTTTCTTAGAATTATAGCAATTCAGAGCTAGTAATTATAGCCTTAAGGAGAGTTGGTGTTGCAATGGTTAACAGTTTGCCTGCTAACCAAAAGATTGGGAGTTTAAACACACCAGTCTCTGTGATCGACTCTCATAAAGATTGAATCAAAGATAACTCATTGCCATTGAGTCTATTCAGACTCATAGTGATCCTGTAGGACAGAGTAGAATTGTCCCAAAAGATTTCCAAGACTGTAATCCTTATGGAAGTATACTGCCACATCTTTCACCCAAAGAGCAGCTGGTGGGTTCCAACTGCCAACCGTTTGATTATCAGCTGAGCACTTTAACCATTGTGCCACCAGGCTCTTCTGTAAATATCACAGCCTAGGTAACCCTATGGGACAGTTCTACTCTGTCATATGGGAACACTATGAATTGAAATCAACTCAGTGGTACCTAACAATATCCAACACTCTCATTTCACAATGAGGGATCAGGGACCTGGAGGGGGATATGAGGCTGCAACAAGCATCTAGGTATTACATTTTCTGATCCTGTGCTCTTTCACCACATCATACTTTACTTCATTCTTGATTATCAATAAAAGTTCATCTTAAGTACTTCCCAACACTCTGTCCTTAATGCTCTTTAATCAATTGAAAGTCACTAATTGATTTAGTCCTGAGTTAAGCACAATATATCAAGACTATCACAGATAAATTTCCAAGTCAATAGTAAACTATACCCAGCCCCCAATATAATGAAATCTTAACAGTTCAAGGTTCAGACAAGATGTAAAAATTGATTCTTCACGTAACCCTTGCCTCAACCTGAACACTCCCCAACAGAACAATGCCAGGCAGGAATCTACTTCTCTTTCATTCTTTTATTTTCATATCTCAGCAGGAACATCTATATCTGTATGTTGAGATATAGACCTCTCCATGAAGGGCAAAGGAGAAAGCAAAAATATCTGCCAAAATCTACATACATTTAGACTTCAGCTTCACTTTCTTCTAAAAACTTCCTTTTCTATCCTGACTTTCCTGACCTGCCAATTTTTCTAGACTGAATCAATTTTATATTCACTAAGAGTTTACACTTTGAGACATTCCATTTGGATGGAATTCTTGGCTTGGGTTTTTGACTGATTAGACACAGCCAGCTGCAAGTTTGTGACTACACAGCAATTAAGGAAAATGTACGCTTCCTCTATCTTTTCCTATCAGAACCCCTGATACAAGCCAAAAATGAAGAAGGATCTGAAAGGCCTTCTAGGGCAATGCCATCCTTTTCCGCCTGGGCCAAAATAGTGAAAATGACAAGAATGTTCTCTATATGGCTACCAATTATTGTTACTATTAATTTTTTTCACTCACATGGTGAAAAGCAATGATAATTTTTTTTACTCCCATTATGTCAAAATGTACACACAAATGTAATAAAAGGTCTAGCATCATGATCAAGTTCTACACACCCCAGGCACTCTGTTCATTTTAATGTCACAAGAGAAAGATGAGGCTTTCTACTCCCGTAAGGATTTACACCCTCGGAAACCCTGTACAGGGTCGCTATGGGTCGGAACCGACTCGAAGGCACTTAACAACACAACAACAACATCTACTATTTATGGTGATTTTGTTAGAACTGATATGCTTTAGTTACCCAGATATAGTTTATGTCTCAGTACAAAAGAAGGAGGCATAGATAGAGGTTTTATACACTTCAGTAAACCGTGGGGGCATGACCTACAATTAAAAAAAAAACCTTAGTTGGCTCCAAATTTACCTACATTTATTGTTTTGATACTTTAAATCCAAAACATTGAAACAATTGACATGGAATCATCAAAACAATAGGAATTTTTTTAAATGTGTTATTGCTTTTGACCATTGGCTGCATTTTGACAATGACTTCTAGTCATCTACTTTTACTACTGTTTATCCACTTCTGAATAAAATGGCTTGTCATAGAATTGAATACTCTTTTTTCTTTGCATTGGTTTATGTACTGGGATTACTTCAGAGTTTAGACCTCAGTGTTTACTATTTTTGTTGCAGTGGGCATATTGAGTATATCACAACCAGAAAAATTCTACCATCATGAGTCCTAGTGTCCTCTGGTGGCCTCAATGGAGACTAATATCAGTAAGTCTTCACTCCATGAGGGAAAAACATAGCTTTCAGTTACAGTGATAATTTTGCCTTTTAGCAATGCATTTCCAAGAAAATTATATCAGACTGATAAAATGGCCTGATGATTTGAAAAAAGTAGGAAGCAAAGTTATAATTGAGAAGGAAATCAAACAGATGAACATCATTACAACTGTGTAAGGTATTGCCATGTACTATAATTTTATACAAATAGCATACACAATCTAAGTTTATTTGCCAGCTGCACTTGTACTCTGCTGCCCCATATTTATGTAACCATGCTTTTCCATTTTTTAACAAGCTACTGTAAAAAAAAAAAAAAAATGGCATAATGCTCTTACTAAGATACCTGGGGATGGGTGGTGAGGGGAGGATTCTTATCGAGTCGATTAGTTAAGTATGTTTTTTTCAGTCTCACCTTTAGATAAATGACCAAGTGGGTAACAGAGATAAAAATTCTCAGAGCTGATATTATGCGGTTGTTGTGGTTAGGAGCCATCGAGTTGGTTCCAACCCATAGTGACCCTATGTACAACAGAATGAAACACTGCCCGGTCATACACCATCCTCACAATTGCTGATATGCTTGAGCCCATTGCTGCTGGCACTGTGCCAATCCATCTCATTGGGGATCTTCCTCTTTTTCTCTGACCTTCCACTTTACCTATTCGAGGGTATGTCCTGATAATATGTCCAAAGTATGAGAGACTGAGTCTGGTTATCTTGGCTTCTAAGGAGCATTCTGGTTATACTCTCTTCTGGAAGTCCATGGTACACTTAATATTCTTCTCCAACACCAGGAGCTCTGGTAGTATAGTGGTTACATATCAGGCTGTGAACCGCTAGGTCAGCAGTTTGTAACTACCAGCTGTTCTGCGGGAGAAAGATGAGGCTTTCTGTTCCTGTAAAGACTTACAGCCTCAGAAGCCCTGTACAGGGTTGCTATGAGTTGGAACCAACTCCATGGCACATAACCACCACCCAACACCATAACTCAAATGCATCAATTCTTCTACACTCTTCCTTATTCACTATCCAACTTTCACATGCATATGAGGTTACTGAAAATACCACAGCTTGGGTCAGGCGCACCTTAGTCCTCCAACTGACACCTTTGCTCTTCAACACTTTAAAGAGATCTGTGCACCAGATTTGGCTAATGCAAAACATCGTTTGACTTCATGACTGCTGCTTGCATGAGTGTTGATAATGGATCGAAGCAAAAGGAAGCCTTGCACACCTTCAATCTTTTCTTAATTTATCATCATGTTATTTATTTATCCAGTGGTGAGGATTTTTGTTTTCTTTACATGGAGGTGCAACCCATACTGATGACTGTGGTATTTGATCTTCATTACTAAGTATTTAAAGTCCTCTAAGAATACAACCCTAGTACACACCTTCTCTGATTTTAAATCATTCAGTGTCTCCTTGTTCTGTTTGGTCTATGTACAGGTTCCTCATGAACACAATTAAATGTTCTGAAATACTCATTATTCGTAATGTCTTCCATAGCTTGTCATGATACACACAGTAGAAACCCTTTGCATAGTCAGTAAAGCATAGGTACACGTCTTTCTGGTATTCTCTGCTTTCAGCCAAGATCCATGTGACATTTGAAATGATAGCCCTCCTTCCATGTACTAGTTAGAATCCAATTTGAGCCTCTAGCAGTTCCCTGTCAATGTACTATTACAGGCATTTTAAAATTATCTTTGGAAAAGTTTATTTGCATGTGATATTCATAGTATTGTCCAATGATTTCCACATTGGATCACCTCTCTTTGGAACGGGCACAGATATGAATCTCTTCCAATCATCTGTCTTCCAAATTTCTTAGCATAGATGTGAGTGACTCTAGTGCTGCATCAGTTTGTTGAAATTTTTCAGTTTGTATTCTATCAGTTCCTGGAGCATACTGCTTTGTCAATGACTTCAGTGCACCTTGAACTTCTTCTTTCCATTGACCTTGAAATGGTTAAATATTGATCATTTCTTTTTGGTACCGTGCCTCTGTGTATTCATCTTTTTTGATGCTTTTTGTACCATTAAATACTTTGCCCAAAGAATCCTTTAGCAACACAAGTTGAGGTTTGATTTTTTTTTTCCCCCTTCATTTCTTTCAGCTTAAGAAATGCTAAGTGTGTTCTTCCCTTTTGGCTTTCTAACTCCAGATCTTCGTATATTTCATTATAATATTTGACTTTGTCTTCTTGAGCTGCCCTTTGAAATGTTCTCTTCAGCTCTTTTACCTCCTCATTTCTTACCTTTGCTTTAGTATCTCTACCTCATAGAGTAAGTTTCAGTATCACTTGACATCCAACTTGGTCATTTCTTTCCTGTCTTCTTCCTATATGATATTTTTTATGTCATCCCACAACTCTTCTGTTTTCAGTCATTCGTGTCTAATGCATCAAATCTGTTCTAGAAATGATCTTTATATTCAGATGGGATATGTTGAAGGTCATATTTGGCTCTCATTAATTTGTTTTCATTTTCTTCAGCTTCAGTCTGAACTTGCTTATGAGAACTGATGGTCAGTTCCAGAATCTGCCCCTGGCCTTGTTTTGACTGATGATATGAAGCTTTTCCACTGTCTCTTTCCACAGAAATAGTCAATTTGATTTCCGTGTATTCCATCTGGTGAGGTCCATGGGTATAAGCATAAGAGAGGAAGACCCCTAATGAGATGAGTTAGCACAGTGGCAGCACCCATGGTCTCTAATGTAACAACTGTGAGGATGGAGAAGGGCTGGACAGTGTTTCATTCTGTTGCACGTAGTGTCGCTATGAATTGGAGCGGACTCAACAGCACCTAACAACAACAATAACTATGTCTCTGTCCTGGCCACATATATGGGCATAGGGTGATGCACGTCCTCATTCATAGTCATGTTTAGCAAAACTTTCCCCTATCATGGAATCCTTCCTCTTCTCCAAGCTTCTGTTTGTGACCTTTTTTGCCCAGAAGTCCTATGCGGGCCAGGCATTCAGTATTAAATAGGTCAAATGAGCTGAGTATAAGACAATAAAGAATGTCAAACTGCAGGCAGCATGCCTTTTCCAAAAAGAGCAACTATTACTAAATTCTAACCGTAGGTTGATAGAACAGTCAACATTTAAAGAAAAGCCAGAAACCCAGATTTTTATGTGAGATCTCTCCGTCTGTAAATTCTGGCTAATATATATATATTTTTTAACTGTGAGGGTCAAATAAAAGTGGTTACTAGTTTGTGACTTAACCTTCTTTCTTTAAAACTGTAGTCTCTAAAAAGCCTTCCTCTACTAATCTGCCTCTTCTGGAGTCCTACAATATTTCTAGTTTCTTTTGAGCAATATGGTACATATTCACGCCCTTGTGTGGTATGATTTGTCTCTCTACCTTGACATTAACCCCCTTGAAGGCAGGGCCACAAATCATCTCTCACAAAGGCTAGCCCAGGGCTAGGACATAGTAGCAGGCACGTTGTGAAGATCGCTTATTACAATACTGTCATGAGAAATGAAATCCAGATGAAACTCAACTCTCTTTCATTTGTGGATTATATACACCAATTCTTTACAAACACCTGGTGTGGAACTTTATGATAAACACTGGATTGCTAGCCATAAGGTTAGCAGTTCAAACCCACCAGCCACTCCTCAGAAAGCTTATACAGGGTCATTGTGAGTAGGAACTAACTTGACAACACTTAAACTAAATTAGTCTAATTAGAGTCCTGTTATGGTACTGTAGGATAAGGACTGGGCTGCTAACTGCAAGACTGGCAGTTCAAACACACTAGCTGCTCCTTGGAAAGCCTGTGCAGGGTTGTTATGAGTCAGAACTGACTCAAAGACACTTTAGCAACATCAACAACATAAGGCAAATTAACTTGAAATCACCTAACAGCACACAACAACAACGGCACTATAAGTTACATTGTGATATAGATGGTAAAGCACTCAACTGCAGCTCCATGTAAAAAACACTTGGCATTCTGATTCCATAAAGATCACAGGTTAGAAAACCATAAAGTCAGTGGTTCAAACTCACCAGCTACTCCTTAGAAACCCGATTCACCATCCCTATGAAGCGGAACTTAACAACAACAACAATAAGCACCATATCCACCACTCGTTTGTCAGTTTGTCATAATGTGGTGGCTTCCATGTTGCTGTGATGCTTGAAATTATGCCACCAGTGTATTAAATGCTGGAGTCCTGCTGTGGTGCTGCAGGATAACGCACTGGACCTCAAGGCCAGTTTGAACCGCTGGGTCGGTGGTTCAAACGCACCAGCTATTGCTTGGAAACCCTATACAGGGTTGCTATGAGTTGGAACTGACTCAACAGCACTTAACAGTAACAACAATATTAAATGCCAGCAGGATCAACAATGGTGGACAGGTTTAAGCAGAGCTTCCAGAGTAAGACAGACTAGGAAGAAAGAGAGAAGGACTACTTCTTAATGGTTAGCCACTGAAAACCTTAAGAGTGGTGGCAGAAAATTGTCAGGGAGAATGCAGGAAGATGAAAACATTATGAATAGCTATGGAACATGGTCAGATATAGTGCTGGAAGAACAACCCCATGGGTTGTAAGGCACTCAAACTATGATTGAGGAAGAGCTGCCTCCCCAAAGTTGAGTTGACCATAATGACACGAATGGAACAAAGCTTTCAGGATCTACATTTGCTGATGGAGCATAACTCAAAGTGAGAAAAAAAATAGCTGTAAACATCCGTTAATAATCTGAACAAAGCATGAATCAATGGAAACTGAGGATTATTAAAATGAAATGGAACTCAAAGATCAGTGTCCTAGGCATTAGTGAACTGGAATTGACCACTTAAAATCAGATAATCATATGATTTACTATGCCGGGAACCTCAAATTCAAGAGGAATGGCATCGAATTCATTGTCAAAAAGAAGATATCCAGATCACTCATGGGGCACAATGCTGTCTGTGATAGAATAATATCCATGTGCCTGTAAGGAAGACCAGTTGATACCATACTGAAAGTGCCATGGACAGCCAAAAGAACCAATAGATCTGTTTTGGAAGAAGTGCAACCAGAGTGCTCCTTGGAGGCCAAGATGGCCACACTTCATCTCTCATACTTTGGACACATTGTCCGGAGAGAACAATCACTGGAGAAGGATGTCATGCTGGGTAAGGTGGAG
>NW_006408677.1:181988-187305 GCF_000296735.1 Chrysochloris asiatica | reverse complement strand
AAGGTGGAGGGTCAGAGAAAAAGAGGAAGACCCCCAAAGAGATGGATCAGCCAGGTGACATCATTGATGGCGTCAAGTGTGGCAGCTGTAGTGAGATTGGCCCAGGATCGGACATTGTTTCATTCTACTGTGCATGGGGTTGCTATGAGTCGGTTCCGACTCGATGGCACCTGTCAACAACAATTCAAATTTACCCACCAACCACTACAACCAGTGATGCTGAATTGAAAAAGTCTACCAAATTCTTCAGTCTGTAATTGATCAGACATGTTATAAAGAGGTTTTGCTAATTTCTGGTAAATGAAATGCAAAAATTAGAAACAAAGAGGAAGGCTCCATAGTTGAATACCATGGCCTTGGCGTGAGAAATGGTGCTGGAGATCAGAAAATAGAATTTTGCAAGACCAACGACTTATTAATTCCAAATACCTTTTTTAAACAACATAAAAGGCACATCTATTTCACCTCATAGAATACTAAAGAATCAAATTGATTATATCTGTGGGAAGAGATGATGGAAAACCTCAATATCATCAGCTAAAGAAAGGCGATGAGCAGACTATAGAATACACCATCACTAATATGCAAGTTCAGAATGAAGCTAGAGAAAATGAATACAAGTCCTTGAAAGCCAAAATATAATGTTTTGAATAAAGAAAATCATACAACAATTGAGTATATTCACCTGAATTTAAAGACTCTCTCAAGAACAGATATGATGCATTAGACACTAATGAAATCAAGAACATAATACAGGAAGAAAACAAAAGGTCATTTAAAAAATAAGAAAGAAATAAAAGACAAAAATGAATGTGTGGTACAAACACACAATGGAATACTGTGCTACCTTGAAAAATAACAAGGAAGCTGCAAGCCACCGCTTAACATGGATGAACCTTGAGGACATTATGTTGAATGAAATTAGTCAGTCACAGAAGGAGAAATACTGCATAGAACCACTACTGTAAAAGACAAAGAAGAAGAACCTATACTAAAGGGGGGTGGAATCTTTGCTGTTTGCTGGGATTGGGGGGTGGGGGAGATAGAGCACAGGGCAAGAAATAGACACAGGATAGTTTGGGTGCTGGGGAGGGGGCAATATACAGGAAGGGAGAGGGAGATGGAAGAACAAAGCAGATGGGAGAACAATTAGGCAGGTTTCCATGGGCTAAGTGGGACAGAGGTAAATAATGATGTATGCACAACCTTGGAAAAACAGGGCTCTGGGATACAGAGCTTGAGACATGGTTGGAATGGGGGAAAGGGGGGAATAATGTTAAGATGCTTGGCTGTCTTTTGAATCTTGGTTTCCCTTGCATTATATTATAAAATAGACACTGGAGGGGGAGAGAAAGGAATAGCCAGAAACATCACCACAGAAAGCTTGTAAGTCGATCTTCTGCGTATAACTGATTGGAATACCTAAAATGGGGCTACAACGTGCCCAGTGAAGGAGGCTTTCTGCAGAGCCTCTGTATTACATAAGACTATAGGTGGAAGCCTGAACCGCATCCAGATCTCCAGAGATGGGAAATTTCCACTTGAAAGGATGAGCAGACCAGCCTGGAGCAGCTAGAAGAACAGAAGATATTTCTTGAAAGAAAGACCAACAGGAAAAACACAAAACAATATAGGCAGACCGACTGTTACTACAAGAACAAGCAAGTTGCTTGTCCAGGACACATTAAGACAGGTGGTTGGGTCCCCTCAGTGCAAACCCCCTTCCAAGAGTAAGACTCAATGGGAATACACGCTCTGATTGGTGACCACGCCCATCACCAATAAGGGGACGTGAGGGAAAAATAGCAATGAAGCTGCAAGCTAAGCCCTACAATGTTCAATAGACTCCTGTGAACCCGGGTGGAGACCTGGTTAGCCAACAGTGTGGCAAGACCTGGGGACTTTTGGGCTCAGAGTCAGTGACATAGCCACAGAGGACTACAGTGGAGAGTGACACGTCCAGCTGATAAGAAGAGAGGGCATATACACAAGAACACCCACACTTGCAGATAATACGCACATGACTTGGCTTCAATGACTGGATGATCAGAGCTCAACCAGAAGAAGAAAAAAGAGGGAAAAAAGAGTAATCTGATACAATTTGATGAACTTGACCTACACCTATGGATGCAGTAGCTCAAAAGAGGGAACAAATGCTTACAGCAAGGATCATTCCCACCCCCTCCATACACAGAGTATACAGCGATGGGCAACTTGGACATTGGTTACACAAAATGGGAGGGGGAGGTTACAAAGGCAAGAAGTGACTGGCTTACAAGCTTTCAAGAGGGAACCTAGATTCAGAGGGCGTGAAGGAAGGTAGAATCTCCGCTGAGTAGTATCCAATCTGTCTAGGCGGGGCTGATGAAATGAAATGCAGATGGGTCTCTTGTGATACAATAGTGAATAATTGTTATCAGGACTGCTTGTGAGGGTTGGAAATGTAAAGGTAGACATTTTGTAGCAAGGAGGGGAGTGATTAACTTTTCAGTCTAGGAGCGGAGGTCCCTGGGACCATCGAGGGAGAAGAGCAGAGAGCAAGACCCTACCCAGAGAAGCAGTGATGCCTGAGATGGAGGCAGAGACGATGACGTGGAGAGATGGAGCAGTTGGGGACTTTAGACTCAGAGAGGGAGGAGGGCCTGTGTGCTGACGACCATGGGCAGGCTTGTAGTGTATAGCCTTTGGTTGGTTGATGATACATGGAGGGGATTGTAACCATGGCACTGAAATGATATACGATAGCATGAATGTAAAACTAATGTTCTCCCATGTAAACTATCAAATAATTCACAATAAAACACTAAAAAAGGACCATAGAACAATTAAACAATTGAGGAGAAGAATATTATAAGTACCATGGACCTCCAAAAACAAACAAACAAATCTGTGTTGGAAGAAGTACAGCCAGAATGCTTCTTAGAAGCCAGGATGGCCAGACTTCATTTATCATAATTTGGACATATTATCAGGAGCAACCAGTCCGTGCAGAAAGACATCATGCTTGGTAAAGTAGAGGGTCAGTTTCAAAGAGGAAGACACCACCCCCCAATGACATGGATTGGCACAGTGGCAGCAGCAGTAGGCTTAAGTGTAGCAATGATTGTGAGGTAGGCACAGGACCAGGCAGTGTTTCATTCTGTTGTGCATAAGTTTATTATGAGTTGGTACTGATTC
This sequence comes from Chrysochloris asiatica, assembly GCF_000296735.1. NCBI lineage: Eukaryota > Metazoa > Chordata > Mammalia > Afrosoricida > Chrysochloridae > Chrysochloris > Chrysochloris asiatica. The sequence continues at coordinate 184,128 of NW_006408677.1, read as the reverse complement.
ACTGACATCTAACAAGAACAACAACAAGCAAACCACAAGGTACATGGTTCGAGCCCATCAGCCACTACTCAGGATAAAGAAGAGGCTTTCTGTTCCCACAAAGATACAGACTGGGAAACTGCCTATGAGTTTGAACCAATTTCACAGCACTTAGTAACAACAACAATTAGTCACATCTACTTCCTGTTTGCCTCTTTGTCATACTGTGGTGACTTGCCTGTTGCTTTGCCACTGGAAGCTATGCCACTGGTATTTTGGATACCAGCAGAAGCATAGTTGATATTTTGGCATAGCTGGTACCAGCGGTCAGGTTTCAACTGAACTTCTAAACTAAGACAGACTAGAAAAAACTGGCCCATGAAATTCTTTTGAATAACAGCAGAACATTGCATGTATGAACAATTTCAGTCTGCAGAAATTGGTTAATAGCTTCAGTTTTATTTATCTTTGGCATTAATGGTTGGCACATAAATTTGAATCATAGTCATATTCATTGGTTTTCCTTGTAGGATGATTTAGGGCAGAATATGAACCCCTCAGATTGGAAGGTACTTAAAATATGACTGCCTCCTAAAAGGAAGAGCTGCCTCCTCAAAGTAGAGTTGACCTTAATAGAGAAAGCTTTCAGGACTTTCATTTGTTGATGTGGCCCTACAAAATGAGCTGCAAATATCCATTAGCAATCAGAATGCTGAATGTACAAAATATGAATCTAAGAAAATTGGAAGTTGTCAAAAATAAAATAGAACACATAAAGATCTCTATATCCTAGGCATTGGTGAGCTGAAATGGATTGATATTGGCCATTTTGAATCAGACAATCATATGGTCTACTTATGCCATGTGTCATGGATTGAATTGTATCACCCCAAAATATGTATCAACTTGGCTGGGCCATATTCTCAGACGTTTGGCAGTTATATAATGATATAATGTGGTAGTTGTATAATCATGTAATGTGGCAGCTATTTAATGATCCCCCATGATGTAATTTGATATGATAAACTACTAAGTGGGCTAAGAGTTGGATGCACAGCCCTGATATGATGATGTAAGGGGAGATCTCCTATGGTGTGGCCTGCAATACTTTTGGCCTTACAAGAGATAAAAAGAGAAAGTAGCAAGATTGGAGGGACCTATTACCAAAAAAAGGAGCTCTGGTAGCATAGTGGTTATAAATCGGGCTTCGAACCTTAAGGTCAGCAGTTCAAAACTACCAGCTATTCCATAGGAGAAAGATGAGGCTTTCTGCTCCCGTAAAGATTTATAGCCTTGGAAATCCTGTACAGGGTCGCTATGAGTCGGAACCGACTCCACGGCACACAACAACAACAACATTACCAAGAAAGAAGATCCTGGAGTGGAGTGAATCTTTTGGACCTGGGGACCCTGCACTGAGAAGCTCCTAGACCCAGAGGAATATTGATGCCAAGACATATGGAGATCTCCAAGGAATGGAATGCCAGGCCTATGGATGCTGAAAGGAGACAAGGGTCTTTGCCCAGAGTTGACAGAGAAAGAAAGCCTTCCCCCTAGACTGGTACTCTGAATTTGGACTTCTAGCCTTTAAAACTGTGAGACAATAAATTTCAATGTGTTAAAGTCATCCACTTGTGGCATTTCTGGTAAAGCAGTACTAGATAGATAATTAAGACACTTGGACTAGAAATTGAAGAAGAATGATATTGCATTCATTATCAAAAAGAACATTTCAAGATCTATCCTGAAGTACAACACTGTCAGCAATAGGATATTATCCATCCTTCTACAAAGAAAACCAATTAATATGACTATTATTCAAATTTGTATACCAACCACTAATGCCACATATGAAGAATTGATGCTATTAACCAACTTCTGCAGACTGAAATTGTTCAAACATGCAATACCGATACAGTGATAATTACTGGTAATTGGAATGTGGAAGTTAGAAATATAAAAGAAGGATTGCTAGTTGGAAAATATAGCTTTAGTGATAAAAAATATATATATATGCATGACATCACATGATAGAATTTTCAAGGAGCTCTGGTAGCGTAGTGGTTACGAATCAGGCTGTGAACCTTAAGGTCAGCAGTTCGAAACTACCAGCCGCTCCGCGGGAGAAAGATGAGGCTTTCTACTCCCGTAAAGATTTACA
>NW_006408677.1:178153-181868 GCF_000296735.1 Chrysochloris asiatica | reverse complement strand
TTCTACTCCCGTAAAGATTTACACCCTCGGAAACCCTGTACAGGGTCGCTATGGGTCGGACCCGACTCGATGGCACTCAACAACAACAACAACAACAATGACTTACTCATTGCAAATAACTTTTTTCCTGCAGCATTAACAGCCACTATGCACATGGACCTTACTGGATGGAATACACAGGAATCATATCTACTACATCTGTGGAAAGACATGATGCAGAGCTTTATATCATCATTCAGAACAAGGTTAGGGGCTAACTGAAGAACACACCATCAATTGCTCATATGCAAATTCAAACTGACGCTTTGTAAAATTAAAATAAGTTCACGAAAGCAAAAGTACAATGTTGAGTATATCTCACCTAAATTTAGAGTTGTTGTTAAGTGCCATCCAGTAGGTTACAACTCATAGCCACATTGTGTACAACAGAACAAAACACTGCTCAGTCTTGTGCCACCCTGACAATCATTGTTAAGCTTGATCCCATTGCCCAGTACTGAGTCATCCTCACAATCATTGCGAAGCTTGATATCATTGCTACTGCCACTGTACAAATCCATCTAGTTGGGTGTCTTCCTCTTTTTAGTTGGCCCTCCACTTTACCAAGCATTTCTTTCTTTCTCTGGGGACTGGAAATGAAGTCTGGCCATCCTGACTTCCAAGGAGCATTCTGGCTGTACTTCTTCCACTGCTAATATTCTTCTCCAACACTATCACTCAAATGCATCAATTCTTCTATGGACTTCCTTATTCATTGTCCAACTTTCACATGCATATGAATCTACTGAAAATACAGTGGCTTGGGTGAGGTATACCTTAGTCCTCAAACTGACATCTTTGCTCTTGAACATTTTAAAGAGGTCATGTGCAGTAGATTTGCTGCCTGAAATAACTTCGGTTGATTTCTTGACTGCTGCTTGCTTGAATTATTGATAGTGGATACAAGCAAAATGAAATGTTGGACAACTTCAACTTTTTCTCCATTTATCCTGATATCATTTATTGGCTCAGTGGTGAGGGTTTTTGTTTTCTTTACATTTGCATTATACATTACATTATTCATCAGTAAGTATTTTAAGTCCTCTTCACTTTCAATAAGCAACACTGTGTCATATGTGTATCACAGGTTGTTAAGTCTTCCTCCAATCCTGATGCCATGTTCTTCTTCATATAACCCAGCTTCTTGGATCATTTGTTCAGAGTACAAATTGATCAAGTATGGTGAAATAATGCAACTATAGTGTACACCTTTCCTAATTTTAAACCACTCAGTGTCCCATTGTACTGTTCGAACGACTGCCTCTTAGTCTATGTACAGGTGCCTCATGAACACAAATAACTGCTCCAGAATACTCATTTTCCTCAATGTTGTGCATAGCTTGTCATGATCCACACAATTGAAAGTCTTTACATAGTCAATAAAGCACAGGCATGCTCTGCTTTTTGCATCTGGCGTCAGCAATGATCTCCCTCATTCCACATCTTTGTCTGAATCCAACTTGAACCTCAAGGTATTATTGCAGTCATTTTAACAAAATTTTATTTACATGTGGTATTAATGATATTATCAGATAATTTCTGTATTCTATTATATCATCTCTCTCTGCAATGGGCACAAATATGAACCTCTTCCAATCAGCTTTCTTTCAAATTTCTTGGCATGGATGAATGAGTGCCTCCAATGGTGCATCAATTTGTTGAAATTTTTCAATTTGTATTCCATCAATTCCCAGAGCCTTGTTCTTTGCCAATACTTTCAGTGCACCTTAGACTTCTACCAAATGCTCTTGATCATATGCTATCTCTCAAAATGGTTCAACATCATCCATTTCTTTTTGGTACAGTGATTCAGTGTATTTGTCTTCTCAAGCTGCCCTTTGAAATTTTCTGTTCAGCTCTTTTACGTCCTCATTTCTTCCATTAGCTTTAGCATTTCTATGCTGGAGAACAAGTTTCAGAGTCTCTTCTGAAATCAGTTTTGATCTTTTCCTTCTTTCTTGTCTTCTTAATTTTTTTTTTCTTTCATAAACAGAAATTTATTTTCTCACAGTTTAGGAGGCTAGAAGTGTAAATTCAGAACATCCACTCTAGAGGAAGACTTTCTCTGTCAGCTCTGGTGGTAGGTCCTTGTCTCTTCAGCCTCTGCTTCCTGGTTCCTTGGGTTTCTGGATCTCCATATGTCTTGGCATCTATCTTAACCCATCTGTCCTCTGTTTTTTTCTTGTTGTTGTTGTTGCTGCTCTTGCTTTTCCTCTGGGGTTTTTTCTTTTAATTTTATTGTGAACTGAGTGATCGTTTACATGGGAGAACATTGGCTTTACACCATCGTTTCTTTGCAATGATTACAATCAGCCTCCGTGCATCATCATTCAACAGTATTTGCTTCATTCCAGTTTTTTGGTGGTGGTGGGGGCATGTACACAGAAACACTCAGGAACATATAATTTAAACAACAAGAGGACACAGTCTGCAAGACTGCCTCCTGGCTGCCAGCACTCAGTCCTTCTCTTTCCATGAGTCTAGAATCCTCAGCTGCTCCCTCTCTCCATGTCCTCATCTCTGCCTCCATCTCTGGTGTCACTGCTTCTCTGGATAGGGGTCCGCATCCGCTTGTGCTCTTCTCCTTTGATGGTCCTAGGGTTCTCTGTTTCTGGACAGTAAGATTAACTACTTCCCCATTTTGTTACAAAACTTCTACCTTTATAGTTGTTACAGTCACAATTAGTCATCATAACAATCACACACTATTGAATCATAAGAATCTTATCCCCATCTCTTTTCACCAGACCCATCTAGACAAGATGAAAACTATTCAGTGGGGACTCGATATTCCCCTGCACACTCGTAAACTAAACTCCCTCTTCATGCCTTTATAGCCCCCTCATTTTAGGTAGCCAATGTCTAAATTACCTGTCCCTATTTACCCTGTACACAGAGGGGATAGGATTGAAACTTAATGTGAAGATTCCTTCCCTCTCAGTTCATATTTTGAGCTACTACATCCATAAGTATAGGTCAAGTTCACCAAACTTATACTCATTTCTTTATCAAAAAAAATTTTTTTTAATCTTCCTCTAATAGAGTTCTGATTATCAAGCCATCGAGACTAGGTCAAATGGATTATTATCTGCAAGTTTGGTTGTTCTTTCATTTAATTTTTCTAGAAACTTTTTGAAGTCCCCTCATGTATATGTAAGGCTCTTTTAATTATTACTTAAATCAAATCTATTTTGGACAAGGAGTACTTGTGGGATTTGGGGGAGATTGGTAGCAGGTAACTGGAGTTGTGAAACTGTAGCACAGAAATTGGGATTAGTGCCAAACAAAAATGCAGGGATTAACCCCAGAGAGTTCCAGTTGTGAGAGGATGAGACACTCCAGGAAGAATATATATAGAGAGAAAAGGATATACACCTGCCAGAAGATATACTTACAACACATGTAACGATAGTTAAACATTAAGGGAAGAATTAGGACACAAGAGGAACAATTGCCACCATGGGGTAAATAAAAAAAGTGATATAAAAAGATGAAAACTAAGGAAAAAGCACTAGACTAGGCTAATCTCAAGAGTAATAGGAAAGAAAGAGAAAAGAAAAGAAATTTAAAATAAAAATTAATATGGTTGTTGTTGTGAAGTGCTGTCAAGTCAGTACCAACTCTTAGTGACCCTGTATAGGGTTTTCGAGGAGCAGCTGGTGAGCTTGAACCACCA
>NW_006408677.1:141030-177368 GCF_000296735.1 Chrysochloris asiatica | reverse complement strand
TGATCTTCATCAGTAAATATTTTAAGTCCTCTTCACTTTCAGCAAGCAAGGTTGTATCATCTGCATATCACAGGTTGTTAATGAGTCTTCCTCCAATCCTAATGCCACGTTTTTCTTCATATCACCCAGTTTCTTGGATTATTTTCTCAGCATATAGGTTGAATAAGTATGGTGAAAGAATACAACCTTGTCGCACACCTTTCTTGATTTTAAAACATTCAGTGTTCCCGTGTTCTGTTCAAACAACAGCCTCTTAGTCCAGGTACAGATTCCTCATGAGCACAATTAAGTGTTCTGGAATACTCGTACTTCGCAATGTTGTCCATAGCTTGTCACAATCCACACAATCGAGAGCATTTGTGTAGTCAATAAAACACAGGTAAACATCTTTCTGATATTCTCTGCTTTCAGCCAAGATCCATCAGACATTAGCAATGATATCCCTCGTTCACGGCCTCTTCTGAATCCGGCTTGAACCTCTGGAAGTTCTGTGTCAATGTATGCTTGCAGTCATTTCTGTATTACCCTTAGTAAAACTTTAGCCACATAGGATATCAAAGAGATTGTCCGATAATTTCTGCATTCCGTTGACTCACCTCTCTTGGGCACAAATACAGATCTCTTCCAATCAGTCTTGGCAGAGACTAGTGAGTGCCTCCTATGCCGCCTCACTTTCTTGAAAGATTTCCATTTGTATTCCATCAATTCCTGGTGCCTTGTTCTTTGCCAATTTCTTCAATGCACCTTGGACTTCCTCCTTCAGTATCATTGGCTCTTGATCATAAGCTACTTCTTGAAATGGTTGAACATTAACCATTTCCTTTTGGTACAGTGACTCTGTGTATTCCTTCCATCTTCTCCTTATGCTTTCTGCATCATGCAATAATTTACCCAGAGAATCTTTCAATAATGAAAGTCAAGACTTGAATTTTTTCTTCAGTTCCCCCAGGTTGAGAAATGCTTTTTGGTTTTCTGACTCCAGAGCTTTGCACATTTTGTTGTTATATTTGGCTTTATCTTCTCGAGCTGACCTCTGAAATTTTCTGTTCATCTCTTGTACCTCCTCATTTCTTCCACTTGCTTGAGCATCTCTACACTGGAAAGCAAGTTTCAGTGTCTCTTCTGACAATCATTTTGACCTTTTCCTTCTTTCTTGTCTTATTTATGTCTTTTTGCTTTCTTCATGTATGATGTTCTTGATGTCATCCCACAACTCTTTAGTGTTTAAAGTATCAAATCTGTTCTTCAGATGATCTCTAAATTCAGGTGGGATATATTCAACATCATATTGTGGCTCTCATGGACTTGTTTTCATTTTCTTCAGCTTCAGTTTGAATTTGCATATCAGTAATTGATGGTCTGTTCCACAGTCTGTCCCCGGCCTTATTTTGATTGATGGTATGGAGCTTTTCCATCGTCTCTTTCTGCAGATGTAGTCACTTTGATTTCTATGTATTCCATCTGGTGAAGTCCATGTATATAGTCATTTCTTATGCTGTCTAAAGAAGGTATTTGAAATGAAAAAATAATTGGTTTTTCAGAATTCTATCGTGTGTTCTCCAGCATCATTTCTATCGCCAAGGCCATATTTTCCAACTACTGAGCCTTCCTCTTTGCTCCCAACCTTTGCATTCCAATCACCAGTAATGATCAATACATCTTGATTGCATGTTTGATCAACTTCAAATTGAAGAAGTTGGCAGAATTCCTCTATTCCATCCTCACTGGCTTTACTGGTTGGTTGGTGCATAAATTTGAATAATAGTGGTATTAACTGGGCTTCCCTGTAGGCACATGGATATTATCCTATCACAGACAGTGTTGTACCTCATGACTGATCTGGATATGTTCTTTTTGACAATGGATGCCGCACCATTCCTCTTCAATTTGACATTTTGGGCTTAGTAAACCATGTGGTCATCAGATTCAAAATGGTCAATACTAGTCCATTTCAGCTCACTAATGCCTAAGATATCGATGTTTATGCATTCCATTTCACTTTTGACAACTTCCAATTTTCCCACATTCATACTTCGTACATTCCATGTTCCAATTTTTACTGGATGTTTACAGCTGTTTCTCTTCATTTTGAGTTGTGTCCCATCAGCAAATGAAGGTCCCATGGCTTTTCTCCTTTCAGGTCATCACGGTCAACTCTACTTTGTGGTGGCAGCTCTTCTCCAGTCACATTTTGAGTACCTTCCAACCTTAGGGGCTCATTTTCCGGCACTATATCTGACAATTTCTCTGCTATTCATAAGGTTTTCAGTGACTAAATATTCGGAAGTAGTTTGTCACTCCTTCTTCCTAGTCTGTCTTCATATGGAAGCTCATCTGAAACCTGTCCACCATGGGTGACCCTGATGGTATTTAAAATACCGGTGGCATAGCTTTCAGAATCACAGCAACTCACAAGCCACCACAGTACATTTGAGGTTGGTGGAATGGACCTTCTCGCTGCCCATCACCTGGAGGAAGGTCCTCGTAGACTCCGCGTTCTTCTCGAAAGGGCAAAACTGAACATGAATCTGTTTGACAGAACGGAGCCGATGCCAAGCCAAGGCCTCCGCCATTATGACCTCCGCCCAGGAAGGCTTCTTAATGACCTTTTGCATTTTTTCCATGTGATGTTCTTGATGTCATCCACAACTCTTCTGATCTTTGATCATTAGTATCTAATGCATTAATCCTGTTCTTGAGATGATCTCTAAATTCATGTGAGATATGTTCAAGGTCAAATTTAGGCCCACATGGACTTGTTTTAATTTTCTTTAGCTTCACCCTAAACTTGCATATGAGCAATTTATGGTGTTTTCCATAGTCTGCCCCTGGGCTGGTTTGGGTTGATGATGAGCTTTTCCACTGTGCCTTCCCACAGATGTAGCCAATTTGATTCCTCTTTATTCCATCTAGTGAGCTCCATATGTATAGTCATATTTTATGTTGTTTTGAAAAAAGGTTTTTAACGTTCTCCTGTTGACCTTGAGGTGAGAGAGTGAAGAGAAAGGCCTGGTTGGTCCAAAATTTGGGAAGACTTGGGAACTCTTGAGACCATTGACCTAGCCTAGGAGGGCTAGAGATGAGAGTGAATCATTCAGCTGATATGAAGTTGAAGGAGACACACAAGAACCCCCAAACTTGTAGATAGTACCCACTTGATCTAGCTTCAATGGCTTAATGACCGGAGCTCCATTAGAGGAAGATAAAGAAATTCCTTAAAGGCAGCAAGTGTAAATTGCTATAATTTGATGACCTTGACCTATACTTATGGCTGTGGTGTTGGTTATGTGCCGAGGAGTTGGTTCCGACTCATAGCAACCCTGTACAGGGTTTCCGTGGCTGTAAATCTTTATGGGAGAAGAAAGCCTCATCTTTCTCCAGTGGAACAGCTGGTAGTTTTGAACTGCTGACCTTGAGGTTAGCAGCCCGATTTGTAACCATTATGCTACCAGGATGTAGGAACTCAAAATGCCAACCATGAGGGAAGGAGTCTTCACATCAAGAATCAAGTCTATCCCCTCAGTATACAGAGTGACAGGGATTGGTTACCTAAAGTGAGGAGGGGGCCTCTCAAGGCACGAAGTGGTTGGCTTACAAGTTTTCAAGAAGGAGTTTACTTTTAGAGTATGTTGGAGAAGGTAGAATCCCCACTGAATATATTTCATCGTGTCTAGACGGGTCTGGTGAAAGGAGATGGGGATAGGATTCTTTTGATTCAATAGTAATTGTTATCATGAGTAATTGCAATTGTCTCAACTATAAAGGTAGAATCTTTGTAACATAAAGGGAGAAGTAGTTATTCTTACATTCCAGGAATAGAGGACCCTAGAACCATCAAAAGAGAAGAGCATGAGCAAAGCGTGGGACCCTAACCAGAGAAGCAGCAACACTACAAATGGAGGCAGAGGCGATGGCCTAGAGAGATAGAGCAGCTGAGGACTCTAGACTCATGGAAAGAGAAAGACTGTGTGCTGGTGGGCAAGAGGCTGGCTTGCAGAATGTGTCCTTTGGTTGTTTAAATTATTATATATTCCCGAGTGTTTTTGTGTGCATTAAAAAAAAAAAACACACACACACACAGCCAAGGGAATAGAAGCAAATATTGTTGAATGATGATGCACGGAGGGGATTGTAATCATTGCAATGAAACAAAATACAATTGGATGAGTACAAAACTGATGTTTCCCATGTAAACTATCACTCAATTCACAATAAAAGCTGTTTTTAAAACTTTTTATTGTGAATTATGTGTCAGTTTACATGGGTGAACATTATCTTTATATTCATCCTATCGTACTCTCTCATTGCAATGATCACAATCCCCTGCATGCATCATCAAACACCCAAAGGGTAAACCCCACACTCCTGGCCCCAAGCTTCCAGCACACAACCCCTCTCCCTCCCTGAGTCCAGAGTCCACAGATGCTCCTTGTGTCCACGTCATTGCCTCTGCCTCCATCCCTAGTATCACTACCTCTCCGGACATGGTCTCGCACTTCGCTTATCTCCCTTGATGGTTCCAGGGAACTTCGCTCCTGGACTACAAAATCAGCTCCTCCCCTCCTTTTGTTACCAAACATTTACATTTACCTTTCCAACACTCACTGTCAGACCTGATAGCAATCATGCCCTATTGAACCACAGGAGTCCTTTTCCCCTCACCTTTTATCAACCCCGTCCAGACAGGTTGGAAACAATTCAGTGGAGGTTCTACTCTCCCTGTATCCTCTAGAGCTAGGTTCCCTACTGAAAGCTTGTAAGCCAGTCATTTCTTGCCTTTGTAGCCCCCCCATTTTGGGTAGCCTGTCGACCCTGTGTACCAACGGGGTGGGAATGATCCTCACTGTAGAGATTTGTCCGCTCCTTTGTCATACTGCATCCACAAGCATAGGTCAAGTTCATCCACTTATAGTGGGTTACTCCTTTTCCCCCCCTCTTCTTTCTTCCTCTAGTTGTGTTCTGATCATCCAGCCACTGATGCCAGGTCAAATGGGTGCTATTTGCAAGTGTGGGTGTTCTTATACATCCCCCCTCACTTTATATCAGCTGGATGCTTCACACCCCGTTTTCTAGTCCTCTGGGGCTATGTCCCTGACACTGGGCCCAGGAGTCCCCAGGTCTCATCATACTGCTGGTTAACTAGGTCTCAATCCAGGTCAACAGGAGTCTATTGAATATGGTCAGACTTAGTTTATAACTTCATTGCTATATTTCTTCCACTTCCCCTTACCGGTGACCAACGTGGTCAGCAGCACTGCTAGTGTATTCCATTTGAGTTTCAGTCTTGGAAGGGGGTTTTCCTTGAGGGGACCTGACCACTTGCCTTGATGGCTCCCTGGGGAACAACTTGCTTGTTCTTGTAGTAGTCAATTGGACTGCTATTATTGTTTTGTTTTCTGCTGGTCTTTCTTTCAAGAAGTATCTTCTGCTCTTCTAGCTGCTCCAGACTGGTCTGCTTGTCTTTTCATGTGGGAATGTCCCACCTCAGAAGATTTTGATAAGGATCAGGATTCCACCTAGGGTCTAGTTCAGTGCAAAGGCTCTGCAGGGAGCCTCCTTCACTGGGCAAGTTCTAGCCCATTTTAATTATTCCGAACAGTTATAGGCTGAAGACAGACTTACAAACTTTCTCTGGTGATGTTTCTGGCTATTCCTTTCTCTACCCTTCAAGTGTCTATTTTACAATAGTAGGCAAGGGAAACCAAGATTCAAAAGACAGCCAAGCATCTTAACATAATTTCCCACTTTTACCCATTCAAGCCATGCCTCAATCTTTGTATCCATGAGCCCTGTCTCTCCACATTTGTGCTTAGATTGTTATTTACCTCTGTCCTATTTAGTCCATGTAAACCTGCCCAGCTATTATCCCATCTGCCTTATTTTTCCTTTCCACTTCCCCTTCTAGTGTTTTGCTCACCCCCCAGCTCCAAACTATCCTGTGTCTATTCCATATCCTGTGTTCCACTATCCTGTGCCTATTCCCTACCCTGTGCTCCACCTTCCCCTCCCTCCCTCTCTCCCCACCAATAAAAAATAATAATAATAATTAAAAGAAAAAAGATTAAATTTCCCCCTTTTAGTGTGGGTGCTTATTCTTAATCTTTTACAATAATGGATCTATGCCGTATTTCTCCTTTTGTGACTGACTGATTTCACTCAGTATAATGTCCTCAATATTCATCCATGTTATGTGAAGGCTTGCTGCTTCCTTGTTATTCTTCAGGGTAGCATACTATTCCATTGCGTGTATGTACCAAATTTGTTTTATCTATTCTTCCATTGATGGACACATAGGCTGTCTTCATCTTTTTGCTCTTGTAAATAGTGCTGCTATGAACATTAGTGTGCATAATCTACTCGCATTATATAATATGCATATATCTACTCATATATCTTGTGAATAAATACCAAGGAGAGGAATTACTGGATCATAAGATATCTCTGTTTCCAACCTTCTGAGGAAGCTCCATATTGTTTTCCAGAGTGGTTGGACCATTTTTCAATCCCACCATCAATGTAGGAGTGTCACAGTCTCTCCACATCCTTACCAACACTTATTGTCCTCTACTTTTTTGGTCTTTGCTATTATTGCTGGTGTGACATGATATCTCATTGTTGTTTTGATTTGCATCTCTCTAATGGCTAGTGATCGTGAACATATCTTCATATATTTGTTGGCTGCCCAGATCTCCTCCTTGGTGAAGTGTCTGTTCATGTCCTTCGCCCATTTTTAAATTGGGTAATTTGTCTTTTTTTTGTAGAGGTGTTGTAGGTTCCTATAATTTTAGAAATGAGTCCCTTGTCTGATGTGTCATTACAAAAGAGTTTTTCCCTTTCTGTGGGCTCCCTTTTTACTCTTTTGGTGAAGTCTTTTGATGCACATGTGTTTTTAAGTTTTAGTATGTCCCATTTATCTAATTTTTCTACTTTTGTTTTATGTAGTTTTCAAACTGTTTGGTAGTCTGTGTATGCCCTGTATTAGAGCTCTCACATTTTCCCCTATTTTTTTCATTGATGGCCTTTGTAATTCTGGGATTTACATTTAGGTCTTTAATCCATGCTGAGTTGGTTTTTGTATAAGGTGTGAGGTAAAGGTCTTATTCCAGTCTTTCATATATCGCTTTCCAATTCTGCTAGCACCATCTGTTGAAGAGGCCATCTCCTCCCCATATAATATACTTAGGTATTTTGTTGAAAATCAGTTGGCTGTATGTGGATGGGTTAATTTCTGGATTCTCAGTTCTGTTCCACTGATCAATATATTTTTCATTATACCAGTACAAGGCTGTTTTGTCCACTGTGGCTGTGTAGTAAATTTTGAAATCAGAGAGTAAGAGGCTTCCCACCCTGTTCTTCTTCTTCAGCAGTGCTTTGCTTATCTTGGGTTTCTTTCCTTTCTATATAAAGTTTATAATTGTTTTTTCCATATCCTTGAAGAATGTTGTTGGAATCTGGATTGGGATTGCATTATATGTGTAAATTGCTTTGGGCAATATTGACATTTTCACTATGTTAAGACTTCCTATCCAGGAGAATGGTACATTCTTCCATTTTTGTAGGTCTCTTTTGGTTTCTTGTAGTAGTGTTCTGTAGTTTTAGGTACTTTGCTTCTCTGGCTACATTTATTCCTAGATATTTCATCCTTTGGGTGGCTATTATAAATGATACTGTGTTCCTAATTTCCTTTTCAGCACTGTTGTTATTGGTGTAGCAGAATGCAATTGATTTTGGATGTAGATCTTATACCCTGCCACTTTGCTGAATCCTCCAGTGAGGTCTAGTAGCTTTTTTACTGAGTCTTTGGGGTTTTCTATGTATAGGATCATATCATCTGCAAATAGAGAGAGTTTTATTTCCTCTTTGCTAATTCGGATGCCCTCAATTTCCTTATCTTGCTGTATAGTTCTGACTAAGACTTCCAGCACAATATTGAATAGGAGTGGTGACAAAGGGCATACTTGTCTGGTTCCTGTTTGCAGAGGGAAGGCTTTCAGTTCCTCTCCATTGAGAGTAATATAGGCTGTTGGTTTTGTATATATGCTCTTGATTATGTTGAGGAATTTCCCTTCAATTCCTACTTTGATCAGTGTTTTTTATCAGGAATGAATGTTGGATATTGTCAAATGCCTTTTTTGCATCATTCTATATGATCATGTGGGTTTTTTTCTTTTTTCTTGTTTATATGGTGGATTACATTGATTGTTTTTCTAATGTTGAACCATCCTTGCATCCCTGATATGAATCCCACTTGGTTATGATATATATATATATTTTTTTATATGCTGCTGGATTCTGTTGGCTAGGATTTTGTTGAGAATTTTTGTATCTATGTTCATAAGGGATATTGGTCTGTAATTTTCTTTCTTAGTGATGTCCTTCTCTGGTTTTGGTATGAGGGTTATGCTTGCTTCATAAATTGTATTAGAAAGTTTTCCATCCTCCTCTATATTCTGGAATAATTTGAGTAGAATTGGTGACAACTCTTCCCTGAACGTCTGGTAGAACTCACCAATGAAGTCATCTGGACCTGGACTTCTTTAGGTTGGGAGTTTTTTGATGACCTGATCAATCTTCTCTATTGTTATGGGTCTGTTCAAGTCTTCTACTTCACTCTGTGTGAGTTTAGGTAGGTCGTGTTTTTCTAAAAATGTATCCATCTCTTCTAAGTTTTCAAATTTGTTATTCTGTTATTATCCTTTTGATTTCCTTTGGCTCCATTTTGACATCGCCCATGTGGTTTCTAATGCATGATATTTGTGTCTTCTCCCTCTTTTCTTTTGTTAGGTTTGCCAATGGTTTGTCCATTTTATTAATCCTTTCAAAAAAAACCAGTTTCTTATCCTGTTGATTCTTTCTATAGTTTTTCTGATTTCTATCTCATTGATTTCTGCTCTGATCTTTATTATTTCTTTTCTCTTGGTAACTGTAGGTTCCCTTTGTTGGTCTGTTTCTAGTTGCTGGAGATGTTGTGTTAATGTGTTAATTTTTATTCTTTCTTCTTTTTGGGTGTGCGCATTTACCATAATAAATAGTCCTCTGAGCACCATTTTCGCCGTGTCCCAAAGATTTTGGTATGTTATGTTTTCGTTCTCGTTTGTTTCTAGGAACTTTCTGAATTCACATTTAATTTTTTCTATTACCCAGCCACTCTTCAGCAGAGTGTTATTCAGTCTCTATGTATTAAACTTTATTTCCTTGGTCCTCTTATTGTTGATTTCTAATTTTAAGGCATTGTGGTCTGAAAAGATGCTTTGTAGCATTTTGATGTTTGTAAATTTATGGAGGCTTGCTTTGGGACCTAACACATGGCCAATTCTGGAGAATGTTCCATATGCACTGGAAAAGAATGTATATTGTGCTATTGTTGGGTTGAATGCTCTGTATACGTCTGTGAGATCAAGTTGGTTGATTGTGCTGTTTAATTCCTCTGTAAGTTTGTTGAGTTTCTTTCTGGTTGTTCTATCCCTTTCCAAAAGTGGCCTATTAAAATCCCCCACTATAATTGTAGATTTATATATTTCTTTCTTCAATTCTAGTAGGGTTTGCTTTATATATCTTGGTGCTCTTTCATTTGGAGTGTAGATGTTAATTATGGTTATGTCATCTTGCTCAATTGATCCTTTAATCATGAGATACTGTCCTTCTTTATGTCTTATGCTGGTTTTGGCCTTAAAGTTTATTTTATCAGATATTAGTATTGCCACTCATGCTTGTATTTTATTGCTGTTAGCTTGATATATTTTCCATCCTGTAATTTTAGTCTGTTTTTGTATTTGTGTGTAAGGTGTGTCATTTGTAGACAGCATATTGAAGGGTCTTGTTTTCTTATCCATTCAACCATTCTCTGTCTCTTCACTGGTGCATTTCATCCATTGACATTCAGTGTAATTAGCGATAGGTATGGATTAACTGCTGTCATAATGTTATTTTTTTGTAGTGCTGTTTGTCCCTTTTTTTCTGCATGCCTTCTTGTGCTGTGTTCATGTTTTTTATGCTATTTCTTTTCAGTTTCTTCTTTGTTTTAATGTTTCCTTGTTCTGCTTGGATCATCATTTTCATGGTAAGTTGTGAAGTATTAATTTTTTGAGGGGTTACCCTATAGTCTGTTAAGTTTTCCATGCATTTAAGACAGTCTATTGTATACTGGAATATACTCGACCTCCTCACCACCTGGATCTCTGTTCCTATATTTTTCCCTTCTTTGACATTGTTAATATTTTGATCTTTGGTGGGCCTCACAGGTCCTCTGAATTCATTGCTGTAATTTTGTTCCGTTCTGAACTCTGCTATCCATTGACCAAGTTCCAGGTGGTGTTGCCACGTCTGTCAATCTCTGGTTGTTGTCTATTCTTGCTGGTTTTCATTACAAAGAACTCCCTTTAGGATGTTTTTCATAACAGCATTGGCCTTGACAAAATCTCTTAGCTTCTGTTTATCCTGGAATGTTTTGATTGCACCATGCTATTTGATTGACAGTTTTGCTGGGTAGAGGATTCATGGTTGGCAGTTTTGTGTTGTTGTTGTTGTTTTCTTTCTTTCTTTCTTTTAGGGTTTTATATATGTCTCCCCATTGCCTTCTTGCCTGCATGGTCTGCTGAGAAATCAGAGCTTAATCTGATTTGATGCGTTTGTAGGTAACACTCCTCTTTTCCCTGACTGCTTTTAGGATTCTCTTCTTGTCTTTTATTTTGGAGAGCTTGATTATGACATGACTTCGTCTTTATTTTCCTCCACCCCTTTTTGGAGCATTTGAATTTGTTTCCAAATGATTCTTCTGAATTCCTTATCAGACAGATGCAGAGCCTGCTCTTCTACAAGAGAGTCTGTGTCTGCTTTCAGCTCATTTGTCTCAGTTACTTTTTTTGGTTTTGGACATGTGTTGAGATCTCTAATTGTGTTTTCTTGGACTTTTTCAACAGTTATGTGAGTTTTTAATGCTTAAATGAAGGTATGCTGCTTTGCTGTTAAGTTTGCTGAGCGTCTCCTGGTGGATATGATCTGAAGATTGGCTCCCCTTTTCACGTGTACTGCCTAACAGCTGGTTTTGGCTCTTCTCCAGATGTTGGAGTATTACAGAGTATGCTTGTAGCTTGGCTATATGGACATAGTTGCTATCTTTTCTTTGGTAAGTTAGGTGGAGAAAGCTCCAACCCCTGGGAGAAAAGTGAGGCCAAAAGGACCAAAGATAGAAACAGCATAAAAGCAGAGACAGAAACCACCGATCAAAAACAAAAATAAAATTGTGATTGACAGTGTCCACTAGCCTTTGCTGTACAAAGGGTCCCACCTAGGTAAACTTTGGGGTTGGTTCCCAGGGTCAAAAAATTATAAGAAGCAGCCTGCAGGTTTCCTCTCTGTGCCATTGGAAAACTGTGGGTGCAATGCTGGACCCTTTTGGGGGTGTGCTCCTGCCCACTGGAAGGCATGTGGGCTGTCCAATGAGGGCACAATCGGGTTGAAGAGGAGAGATATATGAAAAATGAAATGTGAAAGATGAAAAATTGGTCACACCTCTCCCTCCAGAAGCACTGCTCCTTGGCTTCTAGCACTGCGTCGCTGCCTCCATTTGGCTGCAGCCCCACCCTCTGGCCTGAGGACTTCTGGCTCTGACTGCTGCAGCTGGATCAATTCAGAAATCATCATATTTTGCTTCCACAGGCAGACTTCTTCTCAGTGGGCATGGGAAACTGGCACCCGGAACCTTAAACAAGATCCAAAGCGCCGCAGTTTTACTGCGGACTGCTCTTTCTCTGCTTTTTTTGGGTTTTGGCAGAGGAGTTTTCACTGTCTGTCTCTGTTTTCCATGCCCCCAAACCGGAAGTCACAATAATAGCTTTTTTAAAAAGTGTTTGAAATGAAGACGTCATTGGTCTTGAAAGATTCTACCATGCAATCTGTAGCATCATTTTGTTCATCAAGGCCATATTTTCCAACTACTGATCCTTCCTCTTTGTTTCCAACCTGTGCATTCCAGTCACCAGTAATTATCAATACATCTTGATTGCATGTTTGAACAGTTTCAGACTGAAGAATTTGGTAGAATTATTCAATCTTATCATCACTAGCTTTAGCGGTTGGTGAGTAAATTTGAATAATAGTTGTATTAACTATGTTGGTGGTGGTGGTGGTGGTGATTATGTGCCGTGGAGTCTGTTCTGACTCATAGCGACCCTGAACAGGGTTTCCGAGGCTGTAAATCTTTGCGGGAGCAGAAAGCCTCATCTTTCTCCCACGGAACAGCTGGTAGTTTCTAACTGCTGATCTTGCAGTTCACAGCTCGTTTCATAACCTCTACGCTACCAGAACTCCTTATTAAGTATGGTAGGCATATGGATATTATCCTATCACAGAGAGATCTTGAAATGTTCTTTTTGATGATGAATGTTAAGCCATTCGTCTTCAATTTTTCATTCCTAGAATAGTAAACCATATGATTGTCAGATTCAAAATAGCAAGTACCAGTCCATTTCAACTCACTAAAAGGAGCTCTGGTAGCATAGTGGTTACGAATTGAGATGCGAACTGCAAGGTTAGCAGTTCGAAACTACTAGCTGCTCCGCAGGAGAAAGATGAGGCGTTCTGCTCCCGTAAAGATTAACAGCCTCGGAAACCCTGTGCAGGATCGCTATGAGTCGGAACAGACTCCACGGCACATAACACCAACAACAATGTTATCTCAATAATAGATCAGATGCACTGAACACCAACGACCAAACACCAGACAAGCTGTAGATAACATCAAGGACATTATACACAAATAAAGCAAAAGGTAATTAAAAAGATAAGA
Organism: Chrysochloris asiatica; assembly: GCF_000296735.1. NCBI lineage: Eukaryota > Metazoa > Chordata > Mammalia > Afrosoricida > Chrysochloridae > Chrysochloris > Chrysochloris asiatica. The sequence continues at coordinate 164,581 of NW_006408677.1, read as the reverse complement.
AAGAAAGAAAAATGAATGTCAGAAAAGACTCTGAAACTTGCTCTTAAACATAGAGAAGCTAAAGCAACTGAAAGAAACAATGAAATAAAAGAGCTGAACAAAAGATTTCAAAGTGTGCCTCCAGAGACAAAGTAAAGAATTATAATGAAATGTGCAAAGACCTGGAGTTAGATTAGCATTTCTCAAGCAGATAGATTTGAAGAAAAAATTCAAACCTCAAATTGCAATGTTAAAGGAGTTTATAGACAAAGTAAAGAATCATACAGTAAGCATCAAAGGATGGATGAATTACACAGTCATTGTACCAAAAAGAATTGGTAGAAGTTCAACCATTTCAGGAGGGATTGTATGATCAAAACCTGATGGTACTGAAAAAATAAATCCAAGCTATACTAAAAGCAATAGCAAAAAACAAGTCTCCAAGATTTGACTGAATACCAACTGGGCTGCTTCAACAAATGCAAGCAGTGCTAGAAACTCTCACGGGTCAATACAAAGTAATTTGGTACCTGGTCAACTGACTGGACGCGATCCAGATTTGTGCCCATCCCAAAGAAAGAAGAACCAATAGAATGTGAAAATTAGCAAACAGTATCATTAATATCATGAGTCCTGGTGTGGTGCTGTGGGTTAATGCGCCAGACTGCAAATTGTTTGAACCAGAAGGTCAGTGGTTCAAGTTCACCAGTCGATCCTCGGAAACCCTACACTGGGTCGCTATGGGTGGGAACTGACTTGAAGGCACTTAACAACAACAACATCATTAGTATCACAGTAAAACAAAGTTTGGCTGCCATTAATTCAAATGTGGTTGCAGCAATACATTGATAAGGAACTGGCAGAAATTCAAGCCAGATTCAAAATAGGATGTGTAAGGAAACATATGGTTATTGATATCAAATGGGTCTTGCCTCAAAGCAGAGAATGAATGAAAGATGTATCTCTCTATTTTATTGACTATGAAAGGCATTTGACTGTTTGGATCATAACAGGTTATAGATAATGTTACAAAGAATGAGAACTACAGAACACTTAATCATAATCATATGAAACCTACACATAGACCAAGAGGCCGTTGTTGCAACAGAACAAGGAAAACATGGTCTGAAATCAGGAAAGGTATGCATCAAGGTTATCATTTCACTATACTTATTCAATTTGTATGCTGTGCAGATAAACCAAAAAGCTGAATTATATGAAGAAGAACATGGCATCTGCATTGGAAGAAGACCCATTAACAACATGTGATATGCATATAACACAACCCTGCTTGCTTAAAACTAAAAGGACTAGCATCACTTACTGATGAAGCACGGGGGTGGCAGGGTGCGGAGTAAATGGAGAAAAGTTTCAAGTTGTCAAGTATTTCCTTTTACTTTGATCCATAATCAACAACCATGGCAGCAACAGTTAAATTCAAACCCACCAGTTGTTCCTCGGAAACCCTACACAGGGTCTCTATGAGTCAGAACTGACTCAACGGCACCTAACAACAACAAGAAGTCCTTGGAGAAGAATATCATGCTTGGTAAAGTAGAGTGTCAACAAAAAAAGATGAAAACCCTCAAGGAGATGGATTGACACAGGACTACAACAATGGACTTAAAAAGGGAAGTATTGTCAGGATGGTGCAGGATTGGGTAGTGTTTCATTCTGTTGTACATATGGTAGCTATGAGTCAGAATCGACTTGGCAGCCCTTAACGGTAACAACAGTAGTCATGTTAAAATCATAAAAAGAAGCAGGTGGAGTCAGTTTTGATATTATGTTTACCCCAATGTATCTGAAATGTAATTTCAAAGTGTTACTAATATTTAAAATTGATCAAATATTTCACATTTCATACTAAGTTTTTGAAATCCAATGTATATTTTACTCTTAAGACTAGCCACATGTCAAGTACTCACTATCCAGTGTTAGATTGTGGACAGTGCAATAGTATGGTAAGACAGGGCTGCTCCCTACCTTACTGCCAAAATAGGGATTGACAAATGTCACATCCTCCAAACAGTAAAATTCTGTTGGGTCCTTTAATCAACTGGATTTTGTTAATACAACGCCTGAAATAAACATAAAATCATAGTGGTACAGGGGATTGGATGTTTTGCATATTCCCTAAATCAAAGAAAATCCACTACTGTTGAAGAAATTCCAACTTTCAGCAACCCTATGTGGTGCTGTGGACTCCTGGTATGGTGTGACGGGTTAATGCATTGAACTGCAAAGTCAATTTGAACCACAAGGTCAGTGGTTCAAACTAACCAACCCTATACAGGATTGCTATGGGTCAGAAACAACTTGATGGCACTTAACAACAGATGTGGTACTGTAGGATCAGCACTGGGATACAAACCATAAGATTGGCAGTTCAAACCCACCAGCTGCTCCTTGGAAACCCTATGCAGGGTCACTATGAGTCAGAACCAACTCAACAGCACTTAACAACAACAACGTGGGACAGAGTAGAAATGCCCCATAGGGTTTCCAAGACTCTAAGTCTCTATGGAAACCAACTGATATTTTTCTTCTGCAGAGCAGCTGGTGGGTTCGAACTGCAAACCTTTCACTTAGCAGCCAAGCACTTAACCACTGTGCTACCAGGGCTCTGTTTTGCAAACCCAGGGTTGATTTTCCTTAAGATAGAGGTTAAAGAATATTCAGGATAATTGGAGGATAGCTATGCTTAATACAGCAAAGGGAGGCAGCAATGCTAATCCCTAAAACCTGCAGAGTTACAGACACCAAAAGAGAAAAACAAGAATATGCTTAAAAGGTATTAATAGGGAAGAATGAGAATTCTGCAAAGGGATGGTATCTCAGACTAATAAAATGGTGACTCTCACATCATGTTGTTGTTAAATGCCATTGAGGCAGTCCCGACCAATAGAGACCCTGTATAGCGTTTCCAAAGAGCTGCTGATGAGCTTGAACCACTGACCTTGTGGTTCAAACTGACCTTGCAGCCCAGCGCATTAACACACAGTGCCACACCAGGACTCCTCCCACATCACAGGCACACTCAAAGTGTTGCTGTTGTTAAGTGCCATCGAGTCAGTTCCCAACCATAGTGACCCTGTATAGGGTTTCCGAGGAGCAGCTGGTGAGTTTGAACCGGCAACCTTGCAGGTCAAACTGACTTTACAATCCAGTGCATTAACCCACAGCGGCACACCAGGACATTCAAAAGCATACCTCTGAATTCTTTTGAAAAGCCCAACGCCATTCTCATATGCCATAGTACTTATCCTAACAATAACAGGGCCAAGAATCATTAATCTACATTAAAGAAACAAAAACAAAATCAAGTAAATTGAGTGTGATCTCCTAGCCTGAGGCAGAGCTGGGACTTAGAATCCTTGGTGCCTGGCTGTGGGCCCAGAAATCAGTCTACAAGACCAGTTGTCTTGCAAAAGTTGCATTTAGCGTTGCCAAAGCAACAGGTTGAATAGTGGAAAACTTCAATCCATTGGTTTCTTTGTCTACATGATTCCAAACAAGTGAGCTGACTGATTGTATTTTTTCTTTTACTGAATTGGTCTCTTGTTTGAGCATTACATAGACACAGTTTAAACCTGATTCTCTCCAAACACGTTCATTAATTTGCAGGGAATGTAATTACTTTTAGCAAATCAGTTATTTGACATATAGGAGACTATGTATGATGTCTTCACACACAGCCAGGTAAGTTGTCTCAGTTGAACTGACCAGGCAACTTGAGAACCTGGAAGGAACCTTAGATTAGTCCATGTAGGTATTTTTGTTCTATTTTGTCTTAGGGAGCTCTCTGACAGCTACAACTGGGATTGACTTTTTCCATAACCCCATAATACTCACTCTGTGGAAGTTATTAAAGACAGAGTGGAGAAAACAACCACTGAATCAAAATGCTTTGTCAAATGGCTCCAAAGAAAAGTCTGCAGTGTAGCACTGTAGCTTTAAGTACCAGTAACCAAGTCAGTTTTTCTCGGTGATTCCACTGGTTTGTAAATAAACAATTAATGTGTTTCTAATTGTCTGCCAACAAATATGCCCCTTATCACTGTGGGAGCTCCTGTCCTGCAGAGAAAATTAAAAGAGCTTGTAGTGAATTCTTGGGTAGAGCACATGAATCTTTTGACAAAGTAAAGTATCACTCGCTAACTTATCTGTTTCACATGTGTAATGAATTGTCTTAAAGTAAGCACACCAGTAAAAACAAAATAATCCTGCTGCACAATACACTCTAGTCCTGCACTCTCAATCCAGAGACCTGGGGTACAGTGTGAATTCTGTCATTAACTAGCCATGTCATTTTGGATGAGTAATTTAACCTCTTCACGCCTCAGTGTCCTCATCTATCTAGCAGGATAATAGTCTTTGCATTATTTGCCTTATAGATTTGTTTTGAAAATCAAATGTGATAATCTATGTGAAAGTGTTCTGAAAAGCATGAAGCATTATGAAAGTCTAAGAGCTTATTATTATCATTATCGTCATTAGTATCACAAAGCACAGGAGAGCTTTACAGAAAGGAAATGCAATCTAATTTGGAGGAGTAAGGAAAAAGGAGTGCAAAGAATCTTTTATTTGGGGGTAGTTAGGTTTTTGTACTTTTCTTCCTGAAAAAAAAAAAAATTAAACAATCAAAACACACAGAAAAGGAAGGAACAGAGAGTCACTCTTCTGCAAAGTAATCATCATCTATTACAGAAACTCATCAGCTGCTCAGCTCTTTTGATTGCAGCCATGGAGGGCAGAGAGAAGGGAGGAAGACAGGAAAGAGGGGGCATCTTTGGTGCTTTGTTAGCTGAAGAACCCAGGACCAAGTGACTCGAGGAAATGATGTGCCTCTTGCCCATCCCTGAGTTTTCTTTAACCACTTTAAGTATTGATTGTCTCAAATTCATTTTCCTCTCCAATCATTTCCCTCTCTAATCATGATCCTCTTCAATCATTTTTTTTCTCAAGTCTTCTTTGCCCTTAGCCCACAAGCTCCAAACAAACCCTCCACCCACTCCATTTTTTCCTTCCCTCCCAAAGCATTGCAAGTTGGATTCACTCAGTGCCTAAAGAACCAGTCCATTCAGCAGGAAAGATCAGTAAAACCAGTCATTTGGGGAATTGACAAGCAACATAAACAATGGAGTGACTCCATTTGTCAGCTTTCCTTGGGATGTTTTGGCATTGGGTAGACAGACCCTATTAATCCTTGAATCTCTCTGGATAGAGCAGAATTTTAATTGGATGGCATTTAATTTTTACTAAGTATTTAATGATGTTAACTAAATACTTTATTCTTTGGCAGCAGCTAAGGTGAAGACATTAAATTTCTGTTCTAAGCAGTGATATGTCGAAAGGAAAACTTCCTTGAGGAAAAATCTCTATCAGATGTGTTTTAATAATTGATACAATGTGTGACTTTATTATGTTTCTAATACTGGAGATATTGAATGATAGTGGTTTTTCACAGCAATGCCAATATATTAAAGCACTAAGAGTAACACCTGTCATGGTTTCAATCCAGAGTTTTACAAACTCATAGGAATATTAGAGCTGGCAGGGCTATTGAAACTCATCTAATCCAATTTCTTCATTTCACAAATGAGAAAATGGTGGCCCAAAGGTTAAGTGACTTGGCCAAAGTCACTATAGATGTTCTTCCTTGGAACTTGCCAAAATGGCACCACTTCATTCCCTGTTGTTGTTGTTGTTAAGTGCTGTCAGATCATTTCCAACTCACAGTGACCCTGTATAGAGTTTACAAGGAGTGGCTGGTTGGTTTGAACCTCAGACCTTGTGGCTCAAACTGACCTTGCAGTTCAGTGCATTATCCTGCAAATTAATTGATCTGCTATTGGGGACCTGATGGAGTAAGACAAAGACAAGATAATAATGAAGATTGTTATTGTTATTAAGTACCTTCTAGTCAGCTCTAATTCACAGCAACACTTACAGGGTTTCTGAGTAACTGCTGGTGGATTTGAACCACAGATTTTGTAGTTCAAACCGACCTGGTGTCCTGTGCATTATCCTGAAGTGCCACACCAGGACTGGTGATTAAGTAGGATACCTTTTTCCCAAGGAAGGACAGTCAAAAAACAGAATTCAACACTTTGGGAAAAAGGCATGAGTGTCGAAGTGAGAATCCTGGATTCCCAGGAATCCCAGAGGAGTCCTGTATGCCTAGGAAAAGGTTGAAATTTACCATTTATTGAGCATCTACTATGAAATAGGAGTCCTGGTGTGCTGCTGTGGGTTAATGTGCTAGACTGCAAACTTGGTTTGAACCACAAGTTAGGCAGTTCAAGCTTACCAGCTGCTCCTCAGAAACCCTATACAGGGCCGCTATGGGTCGGAACCTTCTTGACGACACTTAACAACAACAACTATGAAGTAAGTACCATTCTAGTTACTTACTTAAGTTTATTTAATCCCCACTACAAGAGTCCAGGTGTGGCGCTGTAGGTTAATGTGCTGGAGTGCAAAGTTGGTTTGAATCACAAGGTGGGAGGTTCAAATTCACCAGCTGCTCCTGGGAAACCCGCTAAAGGGTCACTATGATTCAGAACTGACTCAACAGAACTTAACAACAACACAGGAGTCCTAAGGAGCCCTGTTAGTATAATGGGTTATGGGCTGAACTTCTAATCACAAGGTCAGCAGTTTGAATCCACCAGCCACTCCGAATGCGAAAATGAAGCTTTCTGCTCCCATTAAGACTTACAGCCTCACATACTCTGAAGAGGGGAAATAATATTAAGATACTTGACTGTCTTATAAATATTAGTTTCCCTTGCCTACTATTGTAAAATAGACACTTGAGTGGGATAGAAAGAAATATCAGGAAATGTGATTACAGAAAGCTTGTAAGCCCATCTTTAGCCTATAACTGATTGGAATACCTAAAAGGGGTTCTAGAACTTGCCCAGTGAAATAGGCTTCTTGCAGAGCCTTTGTAGTGTATAGGACCTTAGGTGTAATACTGAGCCCCATGCAGAATCTTCTGAAGTGGGACATTCCCACTGCAAAGGACAAGCAGATCGGCCTGGAACAGCTAGAGGAACAGAAGATACTTCTTGAAAGAAAGACCAGCAGGAAAAATTCAAAACAAAAATGGCAGTATGATTGGCCACTACAAGAACAAGCAAGTTGTTCACCAGGGACCCATAAAGGTAAGCAATCAAGTCCCTTCAGGACAAACTCCCCTCCAAGACTAAAATTCAGAGGGAGCACATGAGCAGGCATGTAAACTTGCTGGTGACCACATTGGTCTACTGGTGAGTGGAAGAGGGGGGAAAAGCAGCAATGAAGATATGGGCTGAGTTCGACCATGTTACACAGACTCCTGTTGACCTGGAGATGAGAGAGAAAAGAGGAAGGGCTGCTTGGTCCGAAGTGTGATGTGACCTGGGGATTCATGAGCCCATGGACAAGGACATAGCCATGGAAGGCTAAAGCTGAGAGTAAAGCATCCAGCTGATATGAAGTTAGGGGAGATGCACAAGAACACTCAAACTTGCAGAGTATCCTTTTGACCTAGCATCGATAGCTTGATGATTAGAACTTGACTGTTTTTGTTGTTGTTATGTAGCGTGGAGTCGATTCCAACTCATAGTGATCCTACACAGGGTTTCTGAGGCTGTAAATCTTTATGGGAGCATAAATCCTCATCTTTCTCCCACGGAACAGCTGGTAGTTTCGAAGTCCTGACCTTGCAGTTCACAGCCCGATTTGTAACCACTACGCTACCAGAGCTCCTTAGAACTTGACTAGAGGAATATATATATATATTTGATAAAGGAAACAAGTGTAAATTGGTACAATTTGATGGACTTGACCCGTACTTCTGGATATAGTACCTCATAATCAACTGAGAGGGAAGGAGTCTAAATATCAAATATCAATCCTATCCCTTCTGTGTACAGGGTAGATAGGGACTGGCAACTTAGCCAATGGCTACCTAAAATGAGGGGGAAATAAAGGCACAAAGTGACTGGCTTACAAGTTTTCAAGAGGGAGTTTAGTTTAGAGTGTGGGGTGGGGGAAGATAGAGTCCCTACTGAATAATTTTCATCTTGTCTAGACAGGTCTGGTGAAAAGAGATGGGAATAAGATTCTTATGATTCAATAGTAATTGTTATCATGACTAACTGCAATTGTCACAACTGTAAAGGAAGCAGTTCCATAACAAAAAGGGGGAAGTAGTTAATCTTATAATCCAGAAACAGAGGACCCTAGGACCATCAAGGGAGAAGACCCCGAGTGAAATGTTGGACCCTAGCCAGAGAAGCAGTGACCCCAGAGTTGGAGGCAGAGATAAGAACATGGAGAGAGAGCAGCTGAGGACGCTAGACTCATGGAAAGAGAAAGACTGAGTGCTGGCAGTCAGGTGCTGGTGGCCAGGAGGCAGGTTTGCAGAATGTGCCCTTTGGTTGTTTGAATGATTATATATTCCTGAGTGTTTTTTGTACATCATTTGCGCCCACCCCCCAAAAAAATTAATAGAAGCAAATACTGTTGAATGGTGATGCACAGAGGGGATTGTAATCATTGCAACGAAACAATGAGTGTAAAACTGATGCTCTCTGAGAACAAACAAGATGGTGGATTGGGTGGAAGTGGAGTGAGGAGCTCCATCAACACAGAATACCAGACCAAGCAGGCTCAGAGGATTGTGCCAGAACACTGTACCACATATACAGGAATATTTAGAAGGTTGGAAGGCTTACAGCTAGGGGAATTTGTATCAGAAGCAAGAAATCCATTGCTTTGTAATTCAAGATGCTCAGCTGCTCCCACAGCCAACATCTTGGGAGAGACCAAACGGTGGAAGGATCACAGCAGCCACAGATGCCTGACAGAACCACAGAGATAAAGGTGTGGACATTCTTTTTTTTTTTTTGCATCTGTTCATAGGTCTCTTCACTGTCTGCACACCTCCATTCTGGTGACTAGATGGGATGCCTGATAAAGTGGACACTCCACCCCCATCCGGGAAGGTTCTACTATGCATGTGCACAGGTCTCCTCGAAATTTAAAGTGACAGTTTTCACTTAAAACCAAATGGCCACAGCCGGCCCTGAACTGTTTTTAACTAGAAAACAAAGCCTGAACGGGGGTTGTGAAACAGGACAGGCAGACAAAAAAGGAAATAGGCCGAAAATTAAATCCTGAGTTATGCCACAATGACCAACAGTAGCATCTTGAAATTTCTCTGGAAGAAGGGTGAAAAGGGAAGCCCATTCCTGATCACATCTACCTGGAGGCAACCAGAAAGCATTAAAAAAATACCAAAATACACACCCATCTAAGTATTAAGGCCACAGATACTCCTTAAGATGCCCAAAAAACAAAATCAGATGACCATATCAGCACATGTCCAGAAACGAGATAAAGTGACTGAGGCAAATGAGCTGAAAGTAGACCTACACTCCATACTGGAAGACAGGCAGGCTTTGAAAATACCTGAGAAGAAATTCAGAAAAATTATTATAAATTGTATCAAAATATTATACAATGGAGTTGAGAAAAATAAGGAAGAAGTCAGCAAAGTGCTACAGGAACAATCAAATAAGGTAGATATAGCATTGGATACAATTCAAAACCTACAGAAAGAGGTCCAAATGATTAATAATAGAATATCAGAAATGGACAATAAACCGAAAGGGCAAAGGGAGTAGAATTGAAGAGATAGAAGCCAGAACTAGTGAGTTAGAAGATAAATATCTCAACACTACTAAGATAGAAGAGCAAACACAAAAAAAGGATTTTTAAAAATCTGAAGAAGGCCTAAGATTCATGTTGGACAACATGACGAGGAATAACTTAAGAAGTATCAGTATTCTGGAACAGGAAGAATCACACAAGTCCACAGAGGAGACAGTTGAAGAGCTTCTGGAAAAAAATTTTCCTAACATCCTGAAAAGTGAAAAGGTAAGTATTCAAGAAGCTCTACGAACCCCAGGAAGGATAGAACATAAAAGACAATCACCAAGACATATAATAATCGAGCTTTTCAAAATCAAAGATAAGGACAGAATCCTGAAAGTAGCTAGGGAAAAGAGAAGTGTAACATAAGCTTGGCTCTCTCAACAGAAACCATGCAGGCAAGAAGGCAATGGGGAGACATATATAAATCCCTGAAAGAAAAAAACTGCCACTCAAGAATCCTCTTTCCAGCAAAGCTGTCAATCAAATATGATGGTGTAATCAAAACATTCCAGGATAAACAGAAGATAAGGGATTTTGTCAAAGCCAACCCTGTTATGAAAAACATATTAAAGGAAGTTCTGTGGACTGAGAACCAACAAGAACAGTCAACAACCAGAGAATGACATACGTGGCAACATCACCCTGATCTCAACTGACAAATGGAAGAGTCAAGAACAGAATAAAATTATAAGAGGGAAGTCAGTCTATGATCAAAACAATTACAATGTGAAAGAAGGTAAACACAGAGGAACAGAGATTCAGGTGGTGGGAAGGTCAGGTAGATTACAGGATGAAATAGACTGTCTTAAATGGAGGAAAGAGTTAATGGTATACAAGGTAACCACAACAGTAGGGTTGGGGTGGGGGGTTTAGTTCGGGTATTGGGGAGGGCAATACAAGAAGGGGGAGGAGGCCGAAGAACAAGATAGATAGGGTGTATGATTTGTTCAATGTAAAACTGATGATCTGCCCAGTAAACTTTCACTCAATCCACAATAAAAACCTTAAAAACAAAACAAAACAAAGCAAAAAACTGATGCTCTCCCATGTAAACTATCACTCAATTCACAATAAAAACTTAAAAAAAAAAAAAAAAAGTAAATAGGGGGAAAAAATGGGTTTACAGCCTCGGAAACCTTATACAAGGTCACTATGAGTCAGAACTGTCCACAACCACCACAGGAGTCCTGGTGGGGTGCTCTAGGATAAGGACTTGACTGAAAACTGCAAGGATGGCAGTTCAAACCCACCAGCCAGTCCTTGAAAACCCTATAAAGGGTTGCTAGGAGTCAGAACTGACTCGAGTGTGCTTCATAACAAAAATAACAACAGTCTCATAAATTAGTACCCTTATTCTTAGAGCTGGGCTCCTAGCCAAAATCTGCCTAATTCTTGGAACTCACTAATAGCTCTATTCCATTCCCTATGAGTCCATGCCATTGAAAGAAGTAGTGGTTATAAGAGGTTCTGCCAGGAGAAAGGCATCAGAAAGTACTATTTCTCCTATTTTGCTACTGTGTTGAGAAGCAAATCTACTCATGGGTAACAACACTGACAACACAGCTGATAAAATTATTCTTGGCATCATGAAAAGACTTCACACTACATGGGGCAGTGGTGATGGTGGTTGTGTGCCACCGAGTCTGTTCTTACTTACAGCGACATCATATAGGGTTTCCGAGGCTGTAAATCTTTACGGGGGCAGAATGCCTCATCTTTTTCCCACAGAATGGCTGGTGGATTCTAACTACAGCCCAGCTCCTAATCCACTATTTTAGGTCTCCTAAATGGGGCAGTACAAATGGTAAATCACAATGGAAAAAAAGAAAAGAAAATCAGTGGGTCATGTAATGAGGCAATTGTACTGAAGCATGGCTTCCTGGAAATCAATATTAACAAGGTTATTATGGGCTAGTATTTTTTATTTACAAAAAGACCAAAAATTGTACCTTATAAAGTAAGCATATCCATTAATAGACAGAAGGGCTATAAGCAAAGCAAGGCAAACATCACAGCAAAGGCAGGGCCGCTGCCTGTAGAGAGGAAGAGGAAGAGAGAGAGACAGTAAATAAAGAGCATCACAGAGCAACTGCTCATGCTTTCTGGTGACTCTAAAATCAAGCCACATCTACCTAACCTAATTCCATTTTTCTCCAGCACAGTCTGTCTTGTTGACTTTATGGATACGAAAGCAATTTCACTGTTCTGGAGCAAAAGCCACTCACCACTCTGACAATAACAAATCACCATGAATTAAGGCTGACCTGGGTGTTTCTTTGGTAAAAAAAAGAACATGAATCGAAAACTTTGAGTACCTTAATTTAAGTTGGTCAGCAATCGAGTTATTGAGAATAAATGTGTGTTGTCTCACCTGTGAAGGGTTAGTTTATGTGGCTTTCATAAAATAGACTTTTTTCTTTAACCTGATTTCATGGACCTCGTAAGTTATGGATGAAAAACATAGTGCTTGTCTTTCAAGGGTGAGTCTAATTTTGATCATTAGTGCTTTCATCAGGATGTAAATTGGCCTGTGGAAAATCTAATATTGGGGTAGTTTTTACTAAGATTGCAGAGAGAAATATAGGAGAAAGTGAGTAAAAAGTAGTTAGTTGGGTATGTCATGAAAAAGCAAAATAAAAATCAAAACTTATTTCAAATAGAAGGTTTTGGTTTTTGGAGGGGTGTGGCATCTGCTTCCATAGGAATAATATGGGTCCTTCCAAAGTTCACTTGTGACTTTCAGAGATGGATGACAGTTTCTCCTCTTCCACCAGTTAGAGCAGTTCCATCAGTCTGTCAAAATGCAAGTATTTAATTGATGCCTACCATGTTGGGCAGATGGGAAGTAGGGGGTCACAAGAATTATTAGCTGTGGCCCCTAGCCTCAAGGAGCAGTCTATTTAGAGGAAAACAATCAATGCACTAGAAACAACAGAAAAACAATTTTGCGCTGAATTGTGTAGTACAGCCTTTTAATTCAATGGAAGTTCAGAGGAGAGAAGTAGTGTGGATTGTCTGGCCCTGATCAGCAGGATTTAGATATATCATGTAGAATACAGGTGATCTTTCTAGGAGAGGAAACAATCGAAAGTTAAAGCCTACAAAAGATCAAAGAGAAGGCTGAAACCTTCCTCTTATTAGAGTAACCACTATGGGAAAGAATGAACAGGTTTGAAAAACGAGTCAGGGTTTTTCAATTGTGAATGATTATTCAGGCTGCAAACTACCTCTCATTGTCATTATTTTAAATTAACTGGGTAGAGTACCAAGAAGTTTATGCCATTTGAATGCAAATGACTGGTTTTATGAGTATTTCAATATTAAAATATGCCTTCCCCTCTTCCCTTGTAACCCAAGCTGAGCTAAATTGACTACCAATGATTTTCCATTCCTTACCTCCTTGGCAGGTCTTCCCTTCTGCAAACCAGCATTTTGCATCTGCTCGAGGGGACCTGACACCAGGGAAGTAAATGGGGTCCCTCCAAACCATAGCAGCTCCATTTCCATGTCCACAGTGTGGGTACTATGAAGTTCCCATTCTTTCCAGTTGGCGTCCAGAATTACACATTCAGAAATTCCATTTGAATCTGTCCTTATCAACTGGTTGAATCCATAGAACTGTATGTTTTTGGAATGCTGAACCAGGCTGGCAGTCCTAGCCTGTCCATTATTCATGGCTTGTGCGATAAAGTAAATTGAATTGTAGATGGTTCCAAACAACGGTGAAACCTATTTTTTTTAAATTACAATTATCTTGAGCCCTAGTTGCCCTAGAGCGATCTCAGAGTATATTCCAAGCCTGTGTTCATTATTATGGGTTGCACGTCTGAGTGGAGTAGAGCTATGAAGACCCAGAGGGGGCGAAAAATTGTTTCTGAGGACTTGCTTGGTTTCTCCCTTGAATTTTTCTGTTTTTCTCCCCCCAGGCCTTCACATCTTTAAATATATCAAATATGACAATTTTATGAGCAATCCAAGTTATATACAATATATTTTTATGCTCCTAAACTAAGAAAGTGATTTAGAGTTTCAAAGGACACCAAAAAAAAAAAAAAAAAAAAAGTGTGGCCTAGACAAGAGGAGCTCAAAGGAAACCTATCAGGTTAATTACGGGAGCAATATGCATAGTAAAATCATTTTGTGGGCACCACTAGAGTAGTAGGTGTGTGTGGCAAGACTATAAATAATGCATCTTCAAAGTCCATGTCCGAACTCTGTTTCCATTTAAAATGGATGTGTTCCTAGAGAAATTCTCCCCAGAGAAAGTGAACATTCTATTTCATTTTTAAACACAAACCTGTGCACATGCACAGACACATACATTGTCAAATACACCCATAAATACAGAGTCAAATATTGTACTATATGGAGCATATGGCTTTTAGTCAAGAAACTTTATCTAGTTGGTGTGCAGAGCGACAAAGCTTTGGTAAAAAGCCACCATAAAGCAGGATGGCAGAATGACAACACCTGCTAAATAAATATGATAAAAACAACAGTAATTGAACAGTAATTGTGTACTATGCTCTTTAACCTTGTAAATTTATTTTTGGAAGAATCTTTGCATCTTCTTTTTTTTCCCCAAAAAAAGGTAGGGAGAAACGGCAAATAATCTCCTACCTTCACCACCCTGCCCCTCCATGGCTTCATGGTTTTTTATGGCATTTCATTTCCAGGATGAAACTTTTCAAAACTATGGTCATGCAACTTTACTGATCTTCAGAGAAAGCTGATATTTTCTAGTTTGGTTTCATAAGGTCTAAAAGGTTATCTCTCCACTACTCTGTCAGTTTTTCATACTGTGGTGGTTTGCATGTTGCTGTGATGCTGGAAGCTATGCTACCGGTATTTCAAATACCACAGGGTCACCCATAGTAGACAGGTTTCCGTGGAGTTTTCAGACTAAGATAGACTAGGATGGGGGATTTGGAGAGCTACTTCTGAAGAAATTGACTAGTGGAGAACCTTAGGAATAGCCATGGAACATTAGCTGATACAGTGCAGGAAGATGAGCCCCCTCAGCATGGGGTCAAGCATAGAAATGATTGTAAGGATGAGACAGTGTTCTGTTCTGTTGTACATATGGTTTACTATGAATCAGAACAAAACAGCACCTAACAATAGAAAGCTATCATCCTGTAGCAACTTACATCTGAATAAAAAGTGTTTAAAATTGAGTCAAGCATTTTTGTGTTGAAAATAGAAGTCAAGATATAGGGAGGTTTAGTGGTATGGCGCTGTAGGATAAACACCGAACTGCTTACAGAAAGGTCGGCAGTTCAAACCCATCAGACACTCCTTGGAAGCCCTAGCAAAGGTCTCTGTGAGTCGGAACCAAGGCAGCGGCATTTAACAACAACAAATGGTTAACAAGATATTCTCATGCCTTGTTAATGTGAAGCAGAGGGTCTTAAACCCTGGCAGCACATTAGAATTAGAACTGAAGAGTGTCAAAAATACCAGTGCCCAGCCCAAACCAAAACTAACAAAATGAGACATTTCAGGTTGGGAATCCAGTAATCAGTATTAAAAGTATCCTAGGGATTCTAATATATATCCAGATTTAAAATAAATAGCATAGGATAATGCACAGTGGCCTGGCAGTTTACTCCTAACACCAGAATGTTTGAACAAGTCATTTATCCCCTCTCTCTGGACTTCAGGTTTTTCCTCTATAAAATCAGGATACAGAATCATGAATGTTGAAAGGTCTAACTATCTTTATAAATAGGAATGCAAGACCCAGAGAAGTTAAGTGATCTGTCAAGGTCATACTCACTTAGGCATAAAAATTAGGACTAGAACCCAGGTCGCCTATCTCCTAATTCAGCATTCTTGGTTGAACTAGAATGTTCCCGGGGCCCCTTCTAGTTGTGAACTCCCATGAAATTTTCCAACTTCTGTTCTAGTTCAGGCACATGTTTTATCTTGGAGACGTGTTATTCTTATTGTTTTTTTTTTTTTTTTTTAGTTTAGCTAGTATGTGGGTTATCCATCATCTCCTTGACCTCTTAACATTGGAATACTCCAGGGTTAAATCCTTGATATTCTTCTCTATCTAGACTCATTCCCTTGGTTATGTCTTCTGATTTCATATCTATGCCTATAATTCTCAGATTTCTATTTCCAGCTCAGACCTCTCTCCTGAATTCCAGACACAACATATGTTGTTGTTGTTGTTGTTGTTAAGTGCCTTCGAGTCGGTTGCGACCCTGTACAGGGTTTCCGAGGCTGTATATATATATACTCAACAGTCTTCTTGGAAATTTATTTGGATATTAAACTCAACACATCCAAAATTAAGCTCCTGATCATCACCCCAAATCCTTCTGTTCCATCTAGTCTCCCAGTTGCTCACGCCAAAAACCTTGCCCCAGATAACAATAGTAGCTGCTAGCTGAGCAGAAAGCAACATTGTGGTCTCCTGAGTTTTAGTTCAGTGATCTCCCTTCACCACTCTACTTTCATGTGCCTTCTGTAGAAACGGGCATCGTGAATAGATGACATGTGCTGCCACCAAGGCATCCACACTTAGTTGCCTAGCACACACTGAGGTCTCTTAAGAGGTTTTTACTAACTCTCTCTGCTCCACTTAATTGTCTTTAGGATTTCTGCAAGAGTCTGCCTGTTTTCTGGGGCTTTGGAAGGTTATAACAATAAGTGAAGGGTGGAAGGTGGAATATAAAAATCAATACTAGTAAACAAATGAATAAAAACTACAGGGCAGCAAGCTGCTGAAAGCAGGGAGAATACTAGTAATCTGTTTAAAACAGAAAAGAGCCTTCTGGGAAAGAGACGGTTTCTACCTACAGCCAAAAGCAAAGGTAGGAACTCTTAAAAAATAATAAAATTAAATTAAAACCTCCCACCTCTGAGTTATCCTATTCCTTGGAGTTTTCAGCTGGCCAGGCATGTTGCCATTTGTGTTTACAGGTTGGTCTTTGTTAGAACTGACTGACAGCAATTCCCCAAGATTACTGAAGACTGAAGTCTATTCTTCAACCTCCATCACATAGCACACACACACACACACACACACAGGGGAAGAGCATAAATTGTAACAGAAGTATTCAGTTGCAAAAGTATGGCGGCCACAACTGCCCATCCTCACTGTGCTAGTTGGTTTGTGTTCCTATTTCATCCTCTTGAACCCTTCAGCGATGGAAATTGTCCCTTCCTTAGCTGAACGCACACTCTGTTAACATTAGTCACACAAGGTTTCTACTTTCAACTGCTACAAATAATGAGAAAGAGAAGAGGTGGTGGTGATTATGTGCCGTGGAGTTGGTTCCGACTCATAGCGACCCTGTATAGGGTTTCCAAGGCTGCAAATCTTAACAGGAGCAGAAAGCCTCATCTTTCTCTGATGGAACCACTGGTAGTTTCGAACTGCTGACCTTGAGATTAGAGCCCGATTCATAACCATTACACGACCAGTGTTCCTAGAGAAGAGGTAGAGGACGGGAAAGGGAAGAAGCAACAACCTCCAAAACCTTCTTCCTGTTTTCTGATTACAACGCCAAAGAAGCAAGAGAGGATTGGCTAGAAACTCCCATCAAACAGATAACTATGATGAAGCGACGGACAATTAAGTCTATTGGTCAGTCTTGCCTGCTGTATAGACACGCATAAATAAATGAATAGTGGATGAATGAGTGATTATTGAAACTTATTATTGATTGCAGTTCAGTGACCTTTTGGAGCTTGTGTCCCAAGATGACCCAGTGTAGGTCAGGAGCAGAGATATTTAGAATTTGTTCAATTTAAGTTGATCGTCATCAGTTTATATTTCCTATGCCTGAAAAGACACAAAACTAGTTTCCTAAAAAAATGTGTCCTCGGAAGCGTGCATCAAAACATGCCTGGCTTGAAACAACATCACTTTCAGGACAAAATGGCAGAATCATTTTTGAACTAAAAGCCAGGTACATGCAGCGATCAAGAAAGCAGAGGGTAATTGAATTGTTATTAAAGGTAGTACTTCCAGTAGTGCATGATTGGAGTTAGCCAAGAGATGGATAATGGAACAATCTGTCTAATGTGATGTTCATGAGCACAATGCCTTATTTTGTACAGAATGGAGTACAAAGACAATTGTAGCCACTTGGAGCTGCAGGCAACCTTTTTTGAAAACCTGCCTGGTGTGACCTCATCCTGGAATGCTTCAGCCCTAACCACTTCCCCTTCAGCCCAACATCCCCTGGCCAGGCACCCACATTTAGGGTGACAGAAAACAGTAGGTGTATGGAGTTAAGATCCTGTGAACTTTCTAAGAAATCCAGAGGCTCTTCTTTGTTGAATTAAATAAGGCTATTTGGGGGGGAGGGGGGTGGATATATATATATTAAATGTGTGTTCCAGCAGTATGCATTTGTAGCCAACAATAGAATTTCATTGAAAATAAACATTCGTAATACAATGAAAGAGAAAAATGAATTTCCCAAAACCTTATTCCAGAAGTTTAGTTTGTGCCAGAATAAAAAGGTGCTAAGTGATTGTCCTGCCCAATTATCCTGAGACCAAATTAGGAATTTTGTCACTAATGTTTCACAGGCCAATTTCTCCACTCTAATTCATTTGTTCTCTTTCCAAGGGTCGTCATAAAGCCTTGGTTTCTCACACATCAAAGGAAAACAATGTACTAAGTTCATTCCAATCAAAGTGTTAATCAGTGATGTTATTTTGCTTGAATGAAGCATTATACATGGGCACCATTTAATTTAGGAGGGGGCAGGGGAGCAAAGCCTAATGTGTAGTTGAATGGTCAAGTCCTGAAAGCAAAACTGGGATGGAATACTAACTCTACCACTTACTAGTTATATGACCTCAAACAAGTTATCTTAAACCTCAGGTTCATCTCATCTATAAAATGGAGATGCTAATACCTAATCTGTAGGTGTCATCTAAGGATTCAATGGGATCATTTATATTAACCACCTGGAACCAAAGAACCAATGAATACATGACAGCTACTGTGGTGCTGGACAATAAGCACTGGGCCACAAAGTCGGTTTGAACTGCAAAGTCGGTGGTTCATACCCATCAGCCACTCCTCAGAAACCCTATACAGGGTCGCTATGAGTTGGAACTGACTAGACAGTGCTTAACAACAACATTGTCTATACTTCATAAGAGGAACACAATACAGAGTGTAGAGGTCCCATGTTCCAGTCTTACATTTGTGACCAACAAGTACTAGACTCTCAATTTTAGATAGACTTGGTACCCTTACCAAAAAAACCTGTTGTTGTCTCATTGCTTCTACCACACAGTGGCCCTATAAGGAATGGTAGAACAGTTCGTAGGGTCCCAAGGCAAGCAGACTGCCACATCTTTCTCGCAAGGAGTGGCTGGTAGGTTCAAACAACTGACTTCAGTGATGAACCACTATGACACTCTTGGTGGTGCTGTTGGTTGTGTGGTACCAAGTCAGTCTTGATTCATAGCGACCCTATACACACCAGAACGAAACACTGCCCAGTCCTGCACCATCCTCACAATTGTTATGCTTGAGCCCATTGATGCTACCACTGTGCAAATCGATCACATTGGAGGTCTTCCTCTTTTACACTGAACTTCCACTTTCCCAATCATGATGTCCTTCTTCAGGAACAGGTCCCTCCTGATAACATGTCTAGAGAAAGAGAGATGAAGTCTCGCCATTATGGCTACTAAGGATAATTCTGGCTGTGCTTATTCCAAGACATATTTATTTATTCTTCGGGCAGTCCATAGTACTTTCGATATTCACCTCCAGCACCATAACTCAAATGCATAAATACTTCTATGGGCTTCCTTTTTCACTATCCAACTTTCACATGAATATGAGGCCATTGAAAATACCATGGCTTGAGTCAGGCACACCTTAGTTCTCAAATTGATATCTTTGCTCTTGAACATTTTAAAGAGGTCTTGTGCAGCAGATTTGCCTAACACAGTACTTCATTTGATTTCTTGGTTTCCATGAGTGTTGATGATAGTGGGTCCAAGCAAAATGAAATCTTTGATGACTTCAATCTTTTCTCCATTTATCATGATGTTATTTATTGGTCCATTGGTGAGGATTTTTGTTTTCTTTACATTGAGGTCCATATTGAAGACTGTAGTCTTTGATCTTCATCAGTAAATATTTTCAATCCTCTTCGTTTGCAGCAAGAAAGATTGTATCATCTGCATACCACAGGTTGCTAATGAGTCTTCCTTCAATCCTGATGTCACGTTCTTCTTCATATAATCCAGCTTCTCAGATTATTTGCTCGTCATGCAGATTGAATGAGCATGGTGAAAGAATACAACTCTGATTTTAAATCATGCAGTATCCCCTTGTTCTGTCTGAATGACTCTCTCTTGGTCTATGTACAGGTTCTTTGTGAGGATGATGAAGTGTTCTGGAACACCCATTCTTCACAATATTATCCAAAACTTGGTATGATCCACACCATCAAAAGCCTTTGCATAGTAAATAACACAGAGATAAGCATCTTTCTGGTGTTCTCTGTTTTCAGCCAAAACCCACCTGACATCAGCAATGTTATCCCTAGTTCCACTTCCTCTTCAGAATCCAGCTAGAATTTCTGACAGTTCCCTGTCTATGTACTGTTGCAGCCATCTTTGAATTATATTCACCAAAATTTTACTTGCATGTGATATAAATGATATTGTTCAATGACTTCTGCATTCTATTGGGTCACCTCACACTGGAATGGGTCTTTCAAATTTCCTGGCATAGATCAGTGAGGGCCTCCAGTGCTTTATCTGTTGAAAGATTTCTATTTGTATTCCATCGATTCCTAGAGCCTTGTTCATTGTCAATGCCTTCAGTACAGCTTGGACTTCTTTCTTCAGCACCATCAGTTCTTGATTATATACTAACTCTTGAAAAGGTTGAACATTGACCATTTCATTTTGGAACAGTTAACTCTGTGTATTCCTTCCTTTAAAAAAAAAAAAAAAATTATGCTTTCTGCATCATTCAATATTTTGCCCATGGAATCATTCAATATTGCAATTTGAGGCTTGAATTTTTCTTCAGTTCTTTCAGCTTGAGAAATGCTGAACGTGTTCTTCCCTTTTGGTTTTCTAACTCCGAGTCTTTGCACATTTCATTATAATACTTTGTTTTCTTGAGATGCCCTTAAAATTTTCCTTTTCAACTCTTTGACTTCCTCATGTCTTGCATTCACTTTAGAATCTCTATACTGAAAAGCAAACTTAAGTCTTTTCTTTCTTTTATTTTCTTCATATATGATGTTCTTGATGTCATTCCACAGCTCTTCTAGTATTTGGTCATTAGTGTCTAATACATCAAAACTATTCTTGAGATGGTCTCTAAATTCAGATAGGATATATTCAAGGTCATATTTTTTACTTTCATAGACTTGTTTTAATTTTCTCTGGCTTCAGTCTGAACTTGCATATGAGCAATTGATGTTCTGGTCCATAGTCAACCCCTGGTCTTGTTTTGGCTGGTGATATTGGGCTTTTCAACCATCTCTTCCCACAAATGTAGTTAATTTGATTCTTGTGTATTCCATTTGGTGAGGTCCATGTGTATAAACAATCTTTCATGTTGTTTAAAAAAAGGTATTTGCAATGAACAAATCATTGGTCTTGAAAAATTCTATCATGCAATATTCAGCACCATTTCTATCACTATGGACATAATTTTCCAACTACTGATCCTTTCTCTTTGTTTCTAAACTTTGGATTCCAATCACCAGTAATTATCAATTCATCTTGATTGCATGTTTGATTAATTTTAGACTGAAGAAGTTGATAAAATTCTTCAATTTCATCATCATTGACTTTAGTAGTTGGTACAAAAATTTGAATAATAGTGGCATTAGTTGTTCTTCCTTGTAGGTGTATAGATATTATCCTATCACAGACAGTATTGTACTTTAAGATAGATCTTGAAATGTTATTTTTGACAATGAATGCAATGTCATTACTCTTGAATTTGGCATTCCCAGCATAGTAAATCATGTGATTGTCTGCTTCAAAATCGTCAATACCAGTCCATTTCTGCTCACAAATGTGCTCCATTTTTATTTTTTACAACATCCAATTTTCTTAGATTTATATTTCATACATTCCATGTTCCAATTATTAATGGATGTTTGCAGCGATTGCTCCTCATTTCAAGTTGTGCCCATCAACAAATTTAGGTCCTTAAAACCTTACTTCATTCACGTCATTATGGTCAACTCTAATTTGAGGAGGCAGCGCTCTTCCCCAGTCATATTTTGAGTGCCTTCCAATCTGAGGGACTCATATTCTGGCACATTATCTGACAATATTCTGCTTCTATTCATAATGGTTTCATCTTCTGGAACTATATCTAATAATGTTCAAATGTTATTCATAAGGTTTTCATTAGCTTAACATTCAGATGTAGTTTCCCTCTCCTTCTTCCTAGTCTATCTTAGTCTGGAAGCTCCACTGAAACCTGTCTACCATGGGTGACCCTGTTTGCATGTAAAATACTGGCGGCATAGCTTACAGCATCACAGAAACATGCAAGCCACCACAGTATGGTAGTCATATGAGTGATGGTCCTGTACCTTTGTTGCTGTTGTTGTTGTTGTTAAGTGCCATTGAGTATATTCTAACCCATAGTGACCCTGTATAAGGTTTCCAAGGAGCAGCTGGTGAGCTTGAACTACTGACCTTGCAGTTCAAACTGGCTTTGCAGTCCAGCACATTAACCCACAGGGTCACACCAGGAGTCCACTCTTCATATATATTAACTCATTTAATCCTCACAACAATCTTATAAGTGTGTGCTATCATTATTCCCAATTACAAATAAGAGAAACACACACAGCTTATGTAAATTTATGGAAGTCTGCCTTCAAAGTTCATGCTCTTAACCAGTATACTATATCTGGGCCTAGGAAATACTTGCTGAATTTAATAGATGGGCTATGAGTAAATGAACCAATGATAGAATATAGTGTTCATATTTTTGTGACTTTCTTTTTCTTTCAGAATGAAGATAGTAAAATCAAGATGTTTCTTCACTCCCTCTGACTCTTAAACATCACTCCAAAATAACAAGGAGAATAATGAATAGAAACACTAAAGCTCCATCTTGATGGGATTATGAGACATTTGTAAACCTGAAATATGGACTTCTGGTTTTGGCAGCAGCAGACCAGAGTCAGGTAGGACAGGCACAATGGGGGAGGGGCTGAAAACCCAGAGAAGCTGCTTTAACAGAACAGCACCAGAGTTCTGGATCTATCATAAGGTGCAGGACATCAGATTCCCGCACTTGCTGGTGGGAGAATCACAGTATAAAATAAAATATTGTGATTTAGGAATCAGTTGAGACACGGGACTCCCTCTGCAGCCACCCTGCCCAGGAGGAGTTCAGAGAGCGGGGCTACAGACAGACCGGCAGAGTAAACCTGCACTAAAAATGGTGCAGTGACATTTGCAAAAGGATGTGTGGGGGGATTCTACACATTTTTCCTCCTTTTCCCTGTGGTGCCCTCTTTACCCAGACCAGATGCCTTCAGGTGGGTGGGTACACACCCCAAAAAAAGTCCAGCATTGAGCCCACAGTTTTCCCATAGCACAAAGAGAAAGAGCCCCATCCGTTCCAAGGGCAAATTCTTTGGCTGCTGCTTATGACTTCTGCCTCTGGGTCCCAGCCCTAAAGTTAACTTGTGTGGGATCCTTTACTCTGGCCTATCCATTGTAGATTACAGGATACAATAGATTGTCTTAAGTGGAGAGAAAAGTTAATAGATTATAAGGTAACCCCAAAGAAAGTTAATAATACTTCACAATTTACTATGAAAATGAACTTCCAAGCAGAACAAGCAAACATGAAAACTAAAAAAAAAAAAAAAAA
>NW_006408677.1:136985-140930 GCF_000296735.1 Chrysochloris asiatica | reverse complement strand
TAAAGCCCCAACATAAAAGGATGCAACTATTTTGAGAATTATGCTGTGCACATGCAGATACATAACTGACCTTCAGAGACAAAAATTATAGACAATCGTTCTCCCATTAACTTCTCTATATCTGTGCACCTCTACGGTGGTGACTAGAGGAGGGGCCTGAGTGAGCAGGTACCCCCATCCACCACTGGAGTCTTCTATAGTGCATATACACGACCTGTGTAGCAAGGCGACTAGACAGTCGGCCAGTTTTATTTTTGTTTCAAAGTGGTGTTTTTTGTCTCTGCTTTTATATTGTTTCTGTTTTTGGTCCTTTTGATCACACATTTTTCCTGGAGGTGGGAGCTTTTTCTCCCTATGTTACCCAAGAAGAGACAGCAATTGTGGCCATATGACCAAGCTACAAGCTTGCCCCATAATACTCCACCATTGAGATAAGAGCCAATAACAGCTGCTAAGCATTACATGTGAAAAAGAAAGCCTATCTCCTGATCATATCCACCAGGAGACACCCAGGAGCTTAATAACACTTCAACAAACATTCATTTAAGCATTAAAAACCCACATAACTACTATAAATGACCAAGAAAACTCAATAAAAGAGCTCAAAACATGTACAAAAGCAGAAAAGAATAACTGAGACAAATGAGCTGGAAACAGACAAAGGCTTTCCAGAAGAGGAAGAACAGGTTTTGGATTTGCCAGAGAAGAAATTCAGAAGAATGATAGGGAAACAAATTCAAATGCTCTGAAAAGGGGTGGAGAAAAACAAACAAGAAGTCAGGAAAGTATTACAAGAGTAATCAAACAAGATCAATATGCATTGGAAAAAATGCAAAACCTGCAAAAAGAATTCCAGATGATTAATAACAAAATATCAGACATGAACAATACACTGAAATGGAAAAGGAGCAGAATTGAAGAGATGGAAGCCAGAATCAGTGAGCTGGAAGACAAATCTCTCAATACTGCTAAGATAGAATAGCAAGCAGAAAGAAGGATGAAAAAATCTGAAGAGGGTGTGAGATCCATGCTGGATAACCTGAAGAGGAACAAGAATTATTGACATTCTGGAACAGGAAGAATCAGAGAAGTCCACAGAAGAGATAGTTGAAGAGCTTCTGGAAGAAAATTTCCCTAAAATCTTGAAATATGAAATATGAAAAGATTCAAGAAGCCGAATGTACCCCAGGGAGGATAGACCCCAAAAGAAATTCACCAAGACATATAATAATCAAGCTCTCCAAAATCTAAGACAAGGAGAGAATCCCAACAGCAGCCAGGGAGAAGAGAAGTGTTACTTAAAAAGGCAAGCAAATCAGATTAAGTTATGACTTCTCAGCAGAAACCATGCTGGCAAGAAGGCAACAGGAAGACATAGACAAAACCCTAAAAGAAAAAAACCCTGCCAACTGAGAATCGTCTATCTAGCAAAACTCTCAACCAAATATGATGGTGCAATCAAAACATTCCAGGATAAACTGAAGCTAAGAGATTTTTGTCAAAGTCAATCCAGCATTTCAAAACATCTTAAAGGGAGTTCTTTGGACTGAAAACCAACAAGAAGAGACAACAACCAGAGATTGACAGGCTTTACAACACCACCTGAAACTCAGATGATGGATAGCAGAGTCCAGAACAGAACAAAACTACAACAATTAATTCAAAGGAGCTGAGAGGTCAACCAAAGACCAAAATAATATCAATGTCAAAGAAGGGGAAAATGTAGGAACAGAGATCCAGGTGGTGAGGAGGTCAGGTAGATTACAGGATACAACAGATTGTCTTAAGTGGAGAGAAAAGTTAATAGATTATAAGGTAACCCCAAATAAAGTTAATACTTCACAATTTACCATGAAAATGAACTTCCAAGCAGAACAAGCAAACATGAAAACTAAAAAAAAAAAAAAAACGACAAGAAATAGCACACACAAAAAACACAAACTCAACACAAGAAGGCATGCAGAACAAAGGAATGAACAGCACTACCAAAAATTAACATAATGGCAGCAATTAATTCATACCTATCGATAATTACATTGAATGTCAATGGATTGAATGCTCCAGTGAAGAGAGAAAGAGTAGCAGAATGGATGGAAAAAATATATACCAAGCTAACTGCAGCAATAAACAAGCAGGAGTGGCGATTCTAATCTCGAATAAAGTAAACTTTAAGAGAAAAACGAGCATAAGAGATAATGAAGGACACTATCTCATGATCTAAGGGTCAATTGAGCAAGATGACATAACCATAATAAATATCTATGCTATCAATGAAAAAGCACCAAGATATATGAAGGAAACCCTACTAGAATTGAAGAAAGAAATAGATAAATCTACAAATATAGTGAGAGATTTTAATATACCACTTTCAAAAACAGACAGAACAACCAGAGAGAAGCAGAGTGAAGTAGAAAACTTGAACAGACCCATAACAATAGAAGAAATTGATGAGGTCATCAAAAAACTCCCAACCGAAAGAAGTCCAGGCCCAGACGGCTTCACTGGTGAGTTCTACGAAACATTCAGGGAAGAGCTGTCACCAATTCTACTTAAATTATTCCAGAATATAGAATAGGATGGAAAACTTCTTAATACTTTTTATGAAACAAGCATAACCCTCAAACCAAAACCAAAGGACATCACTAAGAAAGACAATTATAGACCAATAGCCCTCATGAACATAGATGCAAAAATTCTCAACAAAATCATAGCCAACAGAATCCAGCAGCACCTCAAAAAATAAATAAATAAATCATGACCAAGTGGGTTTCATAAAAGGGATGCAAGGAAGGTTCAACATTAGAAAAACAATCAATGTAATACACCATATAAATAAGAAAAAGGAAAAGAACCACATGATCATATCGATCGATGCAGAAAAGGCATTTGACAAAATCCAACATCCATTCCTGATAAAAACACTCAACAGAGTAGGAATTGAAGGGAAATTCCTCAACATAATCAAGAGCATATATATACAAAACCAACAACCTACATCACTCTCAATGGAGAGAAGCTGAAAGCCTTCCCACTGTGAACAGGAAGCAGACAAGGATGCCCTTTGTCACCACTCCTATTCAATATTGTGCTGAAATTCTTTGCCAGAGATATAGGGCAAGATAGGGAAATTAAAGGCATCCAAATTGGTAAAGAGGAAATAAAACTATCTCTATTTTCAGATGATATGATCCTATGCATAGAAAACCACAAAGACTCAGTAGAAACACTACTAGACATCATTGGAAGATTCAGCAAAGTAGTAGGGTATAAGATCAACATACAAAAATCAGTTGGATTCCTCTATAGTAACAATGTCAGTGCTGAAAAGGACATTAGGAAAGCAATACCATTTACAACAGCTGACCAAAGATGAAATATTTAGGAATAAACGTAACCAGAGAAACAAAGGACATATACAAAGAAAATTACAAAACTCTACTACAAGAAACCAAAAGAGACTTACAAAAGTGGAAGAACATACCATGTTCCTGGATAGGAAGACTCAACATCGTGAAAATGTCAGTACTGCCCAAAGCAATTTACACATATAATG
Organism: Chrysochloris asiatica; assembly: GCF_000296735.1. NCBI lineage: Eukaryota > Metazoa > Chordata > Mammalia > Afrosoricida > Chrysochloridae > Chrysochloris > Chrysochloris asiatica. The sequence goes on along the minus strand of NW_006408677.1, from coordinate 137,377 downwards.
CAACCCCAATTCAGATTCCAACAACATTCTTCAAAAAGATGGAAAAGACTGTTAAAAACTTTATATGGAAAGGAAATAAACCCAGGATAAGCAAAGCACTACTTAAGAAGAACAAGGTGGGGAACCTCTCACTCGCTGTTTTCAAAATTTACTACACAATTACAGTGGTCAAAACAACCTGGTACTGTTACAATAAAAGATACATTGATCAATGGAACAGAATTGAGAATCCAGAAATTAACCCATCCACATACAGCCAACTGATTTTGTTTTAATGTTTTATTGTGAATTATATGATAGTTTACATGAGAGAACTTTAGTTTTACATTCATTTTATCATATATCGTTTCATTGCCATGGTTCCAATCCCCTCCATGCATCATCAACCGACC
>NW_006408677.1:102423-135535 GCF_000296735.1 Chrysochloris asiatica | reverse complement strand
GGGGAGGGAGAAAGGGGAAGATAGAGCACAGGGTAGGGAATAGACACAGGATAGCTTGGGTGCTGGAGGAGGGACAATACAAAAGAAGGGGGAAGGGAATGGAAGAACAAAGCTGATGGGAGAACAGTTAGGCAGGTTCGCATGGGCTAAGTGGGACAGAGGTAAATGATGATGTATGCACAACCTTGGAGCAACAGGCCTTCAGGATACAGGGATTGAGGCACAGTTTGAAGGGGTAAAGGGGGGAAGAATGTTAAGATGCTTGGCTGTCTTTTGAATGTTGGTTTCCCTTGCCTACCATTGTAAAATAGACACTTGAGCGGGGGAGAAAAGAATAGCCAGAAACTTCACAATAGAAAGTTTGTAAGTCCATCTTCTGCCTATAACTCATTGGAATACCTTAAAGGGGGCTAGAAGTTGCCCAGTGAAAGAGGCTTCCTATGGCACTTTTGCATTGCATATGACCATAGGTGGAATCCAGAACCCTGTCCAGAGTTGTCTGAGGTAGGAAATCTCCACTGCAAAGGACGAGTAGACCAGCCTTGGGTGGCTAGAAGAACAGAAGATACTTTGTGAAAGAAATACCAGCAGGAAGAATCAGAAACAATAACACAGTCTGATTGATTACTGCAAGAACAAGTAAGCTGTTCGCCCTGGAGCCATCAAGGCAAGTGGTCGGGTCCCCTCAGAGCAAACTCCCTTCCAAGACTAAAACTTAAGAGGAATACATGAGCAGGCATGTGGTCTGGCTGGTGACCATGTTGGTCACTGATAAGGGAAAGAAGGGGAAAAAACAGCAATGAAGTTGGGAGCTAAGTCCGACCACATTTAATAGACTCCTATGAACCCAGGCCAGCAGTACAGCAGGACCTGGGGACTCCTAGTCCCAGAGGCAATGACATGGCCACAGAGGACTAGAGCGGAGAGTGAAGCGTCCAGCTGATATGAAGTGAGGGGAGATGCACAAGAACACCCATACTTGCAGATAGTACCCACTTGACCTGGCTTCAATGGCTAGATGATCAGAACTCAACTAGAAGAAGAAAGAAGAGGGAGGGAAAAAAGAGTAACCCACTACAATTTGATGAACTTTACCTATACTTATGGATGTGGTCGCTCAAAAAGGGGAACAAATCTTTACAGCGAGGATCACTCCCACCCCCTCGGTATACAAGGTTGACAGGGATGGGCAACTTAGACATTGGCTACCCAAAATGGGGGCACCTATAAAGGTAGGAAGTGACTGGCTTACAATCTTTTAATAGGGAGTCTAGTTCCCGACGGGGCAGGGGTAGGTAGAATCTCCACTGAATGATTCCCAATCTGTTGAAACTGGACTGGCGAAAGGAAATGGAGATAGGACTCTAATGGTACAATAGTGAATAATTGCCATCAGGACTAACTGTGAGGGTCAGAAATATTGAGGTAGATGTTTTTTGACAAAAGGAGGGGAATGATTGATTTTGAATCCCAGGAACGGAGGTCCCTTGACCATCAAGTGAAAAGAGCGGAGAGTGTGACTCTACCCAGAGAAGCAGTGACACCAGAGATGGAGGCAGAGACAATGACGTGGAGAGATGGAGCAGCTGGGAACTCTAGAACCAGAGTGGGAGAGGGGCTGTTGGCTGATGGCTGGGGGTGGGGGGCAGGCCTGTGGGGTGTACCCTTTGGAGGGGATTGTAATCATTGCAATGAAACGAAATGTGATAGGATGAATGTAAAACTGATGTTCTCCCATGTTGTTGTTGTTGTTGTTAAGTGCCGTCGAGTCGGTTCCGACCCATAGCGACCCTGTACAGGGTTTCCGAGGGTGTAAATCCTTACGGGAGTAGAAAGCCTCATCTTTCTCCCGCGGAGCAACTGGTAGTTTCGAACCGCTGACCTTAAGGTTCTCCCATGTAAACCCACATAATTCACAATAGAAACTTTAAAAAAACAACAACACCTGAACTATAGAAGAAGAAAATAAAAAGCTGATGCAGGAGTGATATTCAATTTAGTGAGTGAAGGCCAGTCAAACCTAAGTGTAAGCAGAGGAGAATATTGAAGAGTAACAGTAGATTTGCCCATGTCATGACCCTGGAAAAGCTTTGGAATTAGAGGCATCAAGTTCTATAGAAGTGAGGGTGAGGTAGAACACTGACAGAAGGGAGCACTCTTCAAAAATCTGTGTAAGTAACAGTTAGACATCCTCCATCCCTACCTCTACCTAGAAAATCTAGGCAAGTCTTGCTTTAGTTCTGCATAAAATAGGCTAAATTGATTCTGAGAAGTTCCAGAGCTGGAACACTGAAGCCAGAAAAAGGTAGGAGTGAGATGGGGCACTAAAAAAAAAAAAAAGTAGTGACATCAAAATCTTAATGGTGAAACTTAATGATGGTCTCATTCACTCTACATGGCTCACAAATTACTGCCAAACAGGAGGTTAGAGAAATATTCTCTGAAAAATGTCACTAATCAAAGAATCAAAACCTACAAATATTGACAAAATAAAACAAATCAAAAGTAACCAGCCTGTTACCCTGTACTGAAAACCCACTGGTCAACATGCCCATCATGCACAAAAAGTGTCAAATCTGCCTTTTAGAATTTCATTCTTAAATATGAATGGAAAATCATGATCACCAGATTTTAAAGAAAGTCTCCAACACAAAATTGGAAGTCTAAAACAAAGAACAGGTAAAAACTAGGAACTGGAAGAAAGAAAGAAAAAAAATAGAAGAATCGGAACATTTTTTTAAAAACCTTCAAAAATTATAATGAATATCTTCAGTGAAATAAAAGAAAACACCTTCATGAAATAAAAGCAGGATAGCATTAAAATAGAATACTCAAATAACAGGAATGAACTCTTAGAAATTAAAAGTATGAAAGCTAGTTTTTGTTGCATTTTTGTTTTGTTGTTTTTTTTTAAATTTAGTAAAAGTATTAGAACATAAAACTGAGTAAATATACCAGAAAAGAAAACTAAAAAAAAAGATATGGACAATGGTGGTGGTGGTAATAATATGAGCCATGGAGTCAGTTCTGACTCATAGCGACCTTGTATAGGGATTCCAAGGCTGTAATCTTTAAGGGAGCAGAAAACCTTATCTTTCTCCCGCGGAACAGCTGGTAGAACCTTAAAGGTTTGCAGCCTGACTCATAACCACTAAGCTCCCAAAGCTCTTTGTATGGACAATAGAAGTATAACACTAAGAAAATTAAAAGTTCAACCCAGGTAGTTCTATAGCCAACTAATAGTATTCCCAGAGAATACAAAGCAAAGTTGTTAAATAAATTAACAAATAAATAACATAAAGAATATTTGCCAAATGGAATGTGTCTAGATTGAAAGTCTAAATCAAATGTACTACATAATACAAAGGTATATGTCAGAGACTTTGATATTATAAAATTTCATAACTTCAGGTTTAAAGAGAAGATCTTCAGTTGTTTGAGAGGGGAAATAAAACATGTTGCATCAAAGGATCAGGAATCCAAAGGACATTAAAGTTCTCAATGCCAAGAGTGAAAAGTAGAAGACAGCATATTTTGTCTTCAAAGTATTTGTTGTTACTGTTGTTAAATGCCATCAAGTCAAGAAGTGTCTGGTGGGTTTGAACCACCAACCTTTTGGTTAGACGTCCAGTGCTTACCCTACAGCATCACACTGGTGGTGGTGGTGGTGGTAGTGATATGCTGTGGAGTTGGTTCCGACTCATATCGACCCTACGTAGGGTTTCCAAGGCTGTCAATCTTTACTGGAGCAGAAAGCCTCATCTTTCTCCCGCGGAGCAGCTGGTAGTTTCAAACTGCTGACCTTGCAGTTAGCAGTCTGACCCATAACCACTGTGCTACTAGAGCTCCTTTAGGACTCCTCAAAGTGTTTAGGGAAATTATTTTTAACCTAGATTTATTTACTCAACCAAATTATCAACCAATTGTTATTGTTAAGTGCTCTCGAGTTGGTTCCGACTCTTAGCAACCCATAGGGATTTCCAAGGAGAGGCTAGTGAGTTTGAACTGCCGACCTTCCAGTTCAAACCAACCTTGAGTTTCAATGTTTATCCTACATCTCTACATCAACCAATAATAGAGAAAAAATAATAACTTTTCACATATTCCACCAAACAACAGAGTAAATAAAGAAAATGAGAATTATAAGATTCATAAACTAGTAGATCCAGCATAGAAAAGAAAGACTTTCCAGGATGATGAAAAGAAAGATCCTAGCATAATAATTGAACGGCAGCCTTAGGGAGCAACATGTTTAAATTGGAATTGGAGGTAAACGGACCCAAGAAAAAAACAGATGAAATTGGTAAAAAATTAAACAGATTTTACAAAGCATAAATATATGTGTTAAGTTTTTCAGTAGTGGAAAGATGTAGAAATCAAGGTGAGCAAATGAAAAAAGAAAACAATTATTAATTCCAAGAAAAATAAAAAGTTATACATAAAATGAATGATAAGAAATATACTGCACAGTTTAGCAACAAATGTCAACATTATTGTTGTTAGGTGCCATTGAATCGGTTAGGAGCACAACAGAACAAAACACCATCCAGTCCTGTGCCATCCTCACAATTCCTGCTATGCTTGAGCCCATCGCTGCTGCCACTGTGTCATTCCATCTAGTTGGGGGTCTCCCTCTTTTGCACTGACCCTTCGTTTTACTAAGCATGATGTCCTTCTCCAGGGACTGGTCCCTCCTGATAATATGTCCAAAGTATAAGAGACAAAGTCTGGTCATCTTAGCTTCTAAGGAGCTTTCTGGTTGTACTTTTTCTAGCATAGATTTGTTTGTCCTTGTGGCAGTCCATGGTACCTTTAAAATTCTTCTCTAACACCATAACTTAAATGTATCAATTATTCTACAGTCTTCTTTATTTATATTTATTTATTATTTATCTGTCCAACTTTTACATGTAGAGGGGAATATTGATAAGCAACAGATTTGCCCCAGTCAATCTTGCCATGGGTTAAAAGCCCTTTAGTCTTCAATCTGACATCTTTGCTTTTCAACACTTTAAAAAGGTCTTGTGCAACAGATTTTCCTAATGCAATACGTCGTTTGATTTCTTGCCTGCTGCTTCCATGTGTTTTAATGGTGGATTCAAGCAAAACGATGTCTTTAACAACTTAAATCTTTTCTCATTTGTCATGATATTATGTATTGGTCCAGTGCCACATCCGACCTTGGCTATTCTCCATGTCCAGTGTGGAGAGATTAAACCTGAGTAGGGGCAATGGGAGGAGCTCTGGTAGCATAGTGGTTACGAATCGGGCTGCAAACCTTAAGGCCAGCAGTTCGAAACTACCAGCAGCTCCGCGGGAGAAAGATGAGGCTTTCTGCTCCCGTAAAGATTTATAGCCTCGGAAACTCTGTACAGAGTCGCTATGGGTCGGAACCGACTCGACAGCACTTAACAACAACAACAACAGGGGCAATGGGAGATTGGAAGGAAAACAAAGACACAAGACACAAATGCATTAAGTAAAAGTGAGGACCAGATGGGATGCAGCACTCTAATGGAGATACTGTGACCCAGACCAAGTGCAGCAAGTTTATTTTATACACACATATAAAGGGGAGGTGTTTGGGGGAGGCGTAGGAGTGCAGGAATCTTGTACAGTTTTTGCATGTAGTAAGCGGAACTTAATCAGAAAAACGTAACTGTGGTAGCTAGCTGTAACACTGATTAGAATGGCAGTGCTAACAGAAATACAGGATGCCTATTTAAGCAAACTGAGCTGAAGGTTTTCTTCATCTAGAGACTTCAGCCTGTTGGCTGGTCCAACTGTTGCTCGAAAACAGGATGATTGAGGACCCCTGGCTCAGCCGCTCCCAACAGTCCAGTGGTGAGGATTTTTATTTTCTTTACATTGAGGTACAGCCCATATTGATCTTCATCAGTAAGTATTTTAAGTCCTCTTTGCTTTCAGCAAGCAAATTTGTATCATCTGCATATCACAAATTGCTAATGAGTCTCCCTCCAATCTTGATACCACACTTTTCTTTATAATCTGGCTTCTCAGATTTTTTCCTCATCATACAGACTGAATAAGTATGGTAAAAGAATACTGCCCTGGCACACCTTTCCTGATTTTAAATCATTCAGTCTCCTTTTTCTTTTTGAATGACTTCCTCTTGGTCTATGTACAGGTTACTCATGAGCACAATTAAGTTTTCCAAAATACTCATCCTTCACAATGTTGTACATAGCTTGTTATGATCCACACATTCAGAAGTCTTTGCATAGCCAATAAACCTCAGGTAAACATCTTTCTGGTATTCTCGGTTTTCAGCCAAGATCCATCTGAGGTCAGCAAAGATAGCCCTCATTCCACATCCTGATCTGAATCAGGCTTGAACTTCTGGCAGTTCCCTGCCAATATACTCTTGCAGCTGGTTTTGAATTACCTTTAACAAAATTTTACTTGCATGTGATATTAATGATTTCCACATTCCAATGAGTCACTTCTCCTTGAAATGGGCACAAATATGAATCTCTTCCAATCAGTTGACCAGGTAGTTTTCGTCCAAATTTTTTGGCATAGATGAGTGAGTGCCTCCAGTGCTGCATCAGTTTGTTGAAAAATTTCAACTTGTATTCCATCAATTCCTGGAGCCTTGTCCTTTGCCAATACCTTTAGTGCACCTTGGACTTCTTCCTTCAGTAGGATTCTATCTTGATCACATGCTACCTCTTGAAATGGTTGAACACTGACCATTTATTTTTGGTACAGTCACTCTGTGTATTCCTTCCATAGTTTGTTGATGCTTTCTGCATCATTAAATATTTTGCACATAAAATCCTTCAATATTTCAAATAGAGGCTTGAATGCTTTCCTCAGTTCTTTCAGTTTGAGAAATGTTGGCTGTGTTTTTCCCCTTTGGTTTACTAACTCCAGGTCTTTGCACATTTCCTTATAATGTTTGACTTTGTCTTCTCAAGCTGCCCTTTGACATTTTCTATTCAGTTCTTTACCTCCTCATTTCTTCTATTTGCTTTATCATCTCTACACTGAAGAGAAAGTTTCAGAGGCTCTTCTGCATAGGAGCAATTGATCTGTTCTACAGTCTACACTGGATTTTTTTTTGGTTAATTATATGGAGCTTTTATACCATATTTTTCCACAGAGGTAGTCAATTTGATTTCTGTGTATTCCATTTGGTGAAGTCCATGTGTATATTTGCCTTTTATGTTGTTTAATAAAGGTATTTTCAGTGAATACATTATTGGTCTTATAAAATTATATCATGTGATCTCTAGAATATTTTCAAGGTCATATTTTCCAACTACTAATCTTTCCTCTTTGTTACCAATCATTGTATTCTAATCACAAGTAATTATCAATACATCTTGAATGCACAGTTGATCAATTTCAGACTGAAGAAGTTGGTAAAATTCTTCAGTTTCATCATCACTGGCTTCAGTGGTTGGTACATGAATTTGAATAATAGTGGTATTATTGTAGGCATGTGGATATTATCTTATCACAGACAGCATTATATTTCAAGATAGACCAGGAAATGTTCTTTTTAATGCCATGCCATTCCTCTTCAGTTTGCCATCCCGGCATAGTTAACTACTGATGTGAGATTCAAAATGGCCCTAATTAGTCAATTTCAGCTCATAATGCCTAACATACTGATGTTTATGTGTTCCATTTCTTTTTTGACAATTTCCAATTTTCCTAGATTCATACAAATGGTTGCAAACCGGGCTGCGAACCTCAAGGTTGGCAGTTCGAAACAATCAGCTGTTCTGCGGGAGAAAGATAAGGCTTTCTGCTCCCATAAATATTTACAGCTTCCAAAACCTTGTGCAGGGTCACTGTGAGTTGGAACTGACTCCACGGTACTTAACAACAATAACATACTTCATATGTTCCATGTTCCAATTATTAATGGATGTTTATGGTTGTTTCTCCTCATTTTGAGTTGTGCCCTATCAACAAATGAAGGTTCAGAAAGCTTTACACATCATCACAGTCAACTCTACTTTGAGGAGGCAGCTCTTCCATAGTTGTATTTTGAGTTCCTTCCAACCTGAGCAGTTCATCTTCTGGCACTATATCTGACAATATTTTGGTGGTATTCATCATGTTTCAGTATTCAATATTCTGGTGCTAGCTAAATGCTTCACTAATATTCATAGGGTTTTCAGTGACTAATAATTCAGAAGTAGACTGCCTCTCTGTCTTCCAAGTCTGTCTTAGCCTGGAAACTTAGCTGAAATCTGTCCACCATGGATGACCTTCTGGTATTTAAAATATTGGTAGCATAGCTTCCAACATCACAGCAACACAAAAGCCACCACAGTGCGACAAACTGACAGACCAGTGGTGCATATTTAAATAAGTACACTTAAAAATACTGAATATGGATTTAACTAAAAACTGTGACATCACTATATTGAAGGTATGAAACAGAGTAAAACAGCAACAAGAAAAACCTACTGTCATCAAATAGATTCCTACTCATAGCAACCGTACATAGGATTTCTGAGACAGTAAATGTTTATGGGAGGAGACAGTCTCATCTTTCTCCTGAGGGCAGACTGGAGGATTTGAACTGCCAACTTTGCAGTTAGCAGCCCAATGCCTAATGCACAGCACCACCATGGTTCCTTTGAAGAAGGGTAAGGAGCTAAAAACTAGCTAACAAACTTCCTCTTCTATAATTGGAACCCAACAAATAATGTCAGTATTTGATTAGTCAAGAGATACAATTGACAGTATGGTATTCAGAAACATACAAGTAAATATCAGAATAAAGAATTAAAAGAGATGAAAGGAGTTCTCTAAGGAAGGGTGGAAGAGAAGCCAAGGGACAAATATGCTGTTGACCTTAATATTGATTTTAGCATATCTTAATTTTTTAAAACGATGTGCATTCATCATTTTGATAGTATTTTTCTTTCTTTGTTACTTTTCAAAGAAGCATGGGCATAAGTTAAAAGAGATTGCAAACCGCAGAGAGAGTCTTTCAGTGAAAGTTATTGGGCAAGGGAGAAACACAGCCATCTTGTTAATGCTTTTGTTTACTCATTTAATGTCTCTCCCACTAGAATTTAAGCTCCGTAAGGGCAGAAACAAGTGATGTGCTAGTAAATGTTTGATAACTTCTCTATGGTGGTGGGAGGGGAGGGGGAACCAACAACTCTGAATTGTAGCATTTGTTGCAATCCAGCATGCCTGATTTTGAGTTGCCTATATGATATCACATGGATCTCTGGTAGCGTAGTGGTTATGAATCGGGCTGCAAACCTCAGGGTCAGCAGTTCAAAACTACCAGCTGTTCCGCTGGAGAAAGATGAGGCTTTCTGCTCCCGTAAAGATTTACAGCCTTAGAAACCCTGTACAGGGTCGCTATGAGTCGGAATCGACTCCACGGCACATAACAACAACAACAACATATGATATCACAAGGAACTCTAGTAGCATAGTGGTTATGAGTCAGACTGCCAGCCTCAAGGCCAGCAGTTCAAAATTACCAGCCATTCCATGGGAGAAAGATGAGGCTCTCTGCTCTCATAAAGATTTACAGCCTTGGACACCCTATGCAGGGTTGCTATGAGTCGGAACCAACTCCACGACACACCACCACCACCACTATATGATATCACTAATAAGATTATCTTGGTCCCAAGGTACTCTACCACAAAACCCAAACCAAACTTACTGCCATTGGGTTGATTCCAACTCATAACAACTTTATAGGACAGAGTAGAACTGCTCCATAGGCTTTTCAAGACTGTAGATCTTTACAGGAGCAGCTCACTTCATCTTTCTCCTGAGAAGCGGCTGCTGGGCTTGAATGGTGACTCTGCGGTTGGCAGCTCTACACTTAACCCACTATACCATCAGGGTTCCTCTGCCAGTCACCTTACACATTTTGCCTTGTTTAATCTTCACTCTATATGGAGTCCTGGTGTGACACTGTAGGATAAGCACTGGACTACTAACTGCAAGGTCAGTGATTCAAACAGACCAGATGCTCTTTGGAAATCCTATCAGGGTCACTATGAGTCAGAAGCAACTCAATGGCACTTAACAATGACATCAAAACTCTTCACTATAATGGCAAGGATCCCTGGTGATGTAATGGATTATGCATCGGGCTGCTAACTGCAAGGCCAGCAGTTCTAGTGCCAGATACTCTGAGGGAGAAAGATGAGGTTTTCTGCTCATGTAAAGATTTATAGCCTTGAGACTCTAGATTCATGGAAAGAGAGGGACTGAGAGCTGGTGGCCAATGGCAGACTTGCAGAATGTGCCCTTTGGTGGTGTCAATTATTATATATGCCTGAGTGCTTTAAAAAAAAAAAAAAAAAAGAGCTAAAATGAATAGCAAGAAATACGGTTAACTGATGGTACATGGAGGGGATTATAATCATTGTAATGAAACAAAGAATATGATTTGTTGAATGTAAAACTGATGCTCTGCACTGTAAACTTTCACTCAATTCACAATAAAAACCTTTTTTTAAAAAAGATTCATAGCCTGGAAAAAAACCTCTGCAGAATCAGAACCTGCTCTGTGGCATATAACCACCATAATCCTAAAATAGAGGATGCAAACCACAAGGTCAGCAGTTCGAAACTACCAGCTGATCCATGGGAGAAAGATGAGGCATTCTGCTCCCATAAAGATTTACAGCCTCGGAAACCCTGTACAGGGTCGCTATGAGTCGGAACCGACTCCACAGCACACAGCCACCAACAACAAACTATTTTACGGAGTCCTGACGTGATGCTGTAGGAAAAGCACTGGACTGCTTACCATAAGGTTTATGGTTCAAACCCACAAGTTGCTCTTTGGAAATCCTTTACAGGGTGACTATGAGTAGGAACCAACTCAATGACACATAGCAACAACCACCTATATCTTACAGGTGAGAAAACTGAGACACAAAAAATCTAAGTAACTTGCCCAAGTTCACACAGCTAATATGAGCCAGAGCTGAGGTGTAAACCTAAGTTTGTGTCTGCTACATCAGGTGCCAGGGAGTGTACTGGGTTATGCATTGGGCTACTAACAGCAAAGTCAGTAGTTCAAATCCACGAGCCGCTTTGGGGAGAAAGATGAGGCTTTCAGCTCCCATAAGCATTTACAGCCTGGAAAACCCTATGCAGGGTTGCTACGAGTCAGAAATGACTAAACAGCACACCACCACCACCACATCAGGTACCTTCAAAAATTCCTTCTAGCAAGGTAATTTAGGAAAAATGGGGGTGGGGTGGGGAGAGTTGTTTGTTGGAGATGTGAAGATAACTGTCTCACCCCAATCACACTTTGGTTATGAAGGTCTCCCATAGGCACCTGTAAAGCAGGGCCAGAAATGCATGTAAACAGTGTTTTTTTTATAAGCTCTTGAGTCCTCATTTTAGCTGTATTTCCTTGTTTAAAGGAGAGTACATGCTGCCTAGCAACTGAACTAATGACGTGTTTTTTGCCTAAATTAATTTATGTTTTCCACAAGCTCAGAGATGGAATCAAAGAGTAAAAGGTCTGCATTTTTACCACTATATTTGTTCTTCTGTATGTACAATATGCACACACCTTTATTATTTCCTCAATCCTGTTAATAAAGTTAAAAAGTAACTTAGAGTGTATCTATCTGGTGTCATACTATTGGCTAAAAAGTACAAAAATTCATCATTTAAATACACAACACTAAATAACTGATTTGACCAACCATTATTAGAAATTTGAGGGATTGTTTCAATTCATATCTATATTGACTGTTGTTTTATGTATGCCTGTGTGTCCCCTAAAAGAGAGAGATGTTTATTATAAACATATGCTCATATCAGTGGTAATAAAGTTCAAATTAGGCACTCTGAATAGCTCTGCTAGTCACTCTTTTTATTTAAAAAAAAAATCAAAAAATTTTTGCTATTAATTCTCAAGACATAAAAAGATAAGTAAACCTAAGCTGCATCTGAACTACTTATTCAGAGAGAGAAGCAGAGCACTGAGTAAATAAATAAAGGAGAATATCATGTAGAGTGTGAGTACTAGCAGCCTACCTGAAAGTCTTCTTTCTTGCTAACATAATCCCAAATTTGTTCAGACTTTTCCAACAGCTAGCATCAATTATAGTGCTCTCATTTCTCTTTCCAAATTATTGGTTTAGGCATGAATAACTGACACAATTATAGCTAAGAAGTTTAGAGGGGTGGGGTCTGTTTAGGAAGTTTTGGAGAAAGACTTCCTCATTCGTAAAAGGGGAAAGAGAAAGGAACATTCCCTATCTTTGCCTTTTTAAGATGTCTGGAACTGTGGCAGCCATTTTGGGACCATGAGAACCAGCTCACTAGGGCAAGCTAGCAAGCTATGATTTGCAAAGAGGAAAAATTAAGAGAAATTATTTGTTGATGACATAATTGAGCTGCTAAATTAACCAACCCTGGAGGCCCCTTACACAAGGCTGGTTTGAACCACAAGTTTGGCAGTTCAAACTCACAAACCACTCCTCAGAAACCCTATACAGGGTCACTATGGGTTGGAACTAATTCAAAGGCACTTAACAACAACAACTCAAGTAAATTTAGTTGATCTTCTTCCAGCTGCTTGGGAATTTCACCTTCTGTAGCTGCCTCTATGTAGGCTTGATAGAAGGTCTTTTCATGAGGCTCCACTGTAGTGGTCAACACAGCATCCTAGGCCTCCCAGAGCTTTGGAATGTTCCTCAGGATCTGGTAGGGGGTGTGCTTATAAGGTGAACTGTAGAGTAGGGCATCATAGGGAACAAATATACAGGTTCCATCGATCATTTTCATGATCATGAGCCCATTCCAAAAGATGCCTCAGAGTCTCTTCCCTAATCAAGGCTGAATGTATACACATGATGATTACTGAAATCCACAAAACAGGGACACAGTGGCAGAAACTTGCTAGTAAAAGACAATATCAAAAACTACAGATTATGAGACATAAATACATTTCTTATAAGCAATTTGTAAATTATTTCTGTCTTATGCCTCCAAGCTGACCAAGATGATGATGTCCTGAACTGAAGGTATGTTCAGGGACCTTGGGTTAGGTATAGGGACAAAAGAGATGTACCTACAGAGTACAGTGCCTAATACTAGACAGGAACTAAAAGAAATATGATACATAGGAGATAGCATAATGAAGAGGTTTGGGGCTTGAAAGGTCTAGGTGTGTCATAGTTTTGCATATAACATGCACACATAAATGGCACATATACATAGGAAACCAATGCATAAGGGGGTCAGTTTGCAAAAACTGTATAATGCATGTGTTATTTCCACCAAAATATGGTATATCCTAACTCTACCAGTTGCTAGTTGTGTAGTCTTGGATAAATTACATAACTTGTCTCTGCCTCATTCATAATATGTCCATCATGGTAATAATATGTGTTTCATGGGGTAGTAGCAAGGATTGAAGATGATAACTCATATAATGGGTTTACCACATGGCACTCATTAATGGTAGTGTTATTATAGCTTAGAATAAGAAGGCAAAAATGAGAGTATGGAAGATATTCCCATAGACACTCTTGTTTTTTACTGCTAACTCCCTACAAGCATATATTCCAATAGATTTTGACTAACTATTCCCATTCTTACCAAGTCCATTATAGACATGAAATGACACTAAGTCACACTCACCTATAAATGCAACTAGTATTATGAACAATATGTTTTTTTTTAATCTAACTTCCTTATAATTGGAATTACTTTGCACCCAAAAGCTATGACAGAGTAGATTAGAAGGGGCCACGGTTGAAGATTGGCAGCTAGATCATGAAGCTGAACATTTTATATCCAATTTCGCCATTGGCATGCTAAATAAGTTTAGTTTAAGCCCACTTGTGCTTCAGTGCCCACATCTTGAAAATGTGGATTCAAATGCATTTCACAGGTACATTGAGTAGTTTAATTAGATAATGCCTGGCAAGTATTCTGAGCTCCTTGGAGAAAGGCAAAGGTCCTATTGCCATTTGTAAAAATTAATTATACATGCTTATATGGAATCTTTCATCTCAGGAACTAAGTGTGCTTAACTATGTTAAATGACTGGTCTTGAGCATTTACATATTGCTTCATTTATTTGCAAAAACCTCTGTCTTAACTATCTAATACTACCATAAGAGCAATCCCATAAGTGAATGGCTTTAACAAACTAATTTTTCAGGAGTCTGAATTCAGGAAGGCAACTCTAGGGAAAGACTTTGTGGACTCTGGAAGAAGGTGCTTATCCCTTTTGAGCTGCTCCTCAGCTTTAGCCAACCCTATTCTCTTAGTCCATCTCAGTGGTGACCCCACCCCCTTAGCCCTGGCAGGCCCTGTTCTGCTGCCCTTTGGGAATGGAAACGGCCCGCCTCCCAGCTTTGAGCTGAAATCCTTCAATATTGCACACCTACATGAAGCCTACACTCTGGAACAGACTTGGAGAAGCTCTGACTCTTTTGAAACCTATTAGGTTGTGGACCCACCCTTTGAGATCCAGTTAACTGTGGTGGTGGTGGTGGAGGTTATGTGCCGTGGAGTTGGTTCTGACTCATAGCAACCCTGAACAGGGTTTTTGAGGCTGTAAATCTTTACAGGAGCAGAAAACCTCATCTTTCTCACGCAGACCATCTGGTACTTTCAAACTGCTGACCTTGCGGTTCACAGCCCAATTCGTAACCACTACGCTATCACAGCTCCTATAGCAAACTGTGGCCACACACTTTGAAACCTAGAAGGCCCTGCTCCCAGTGCTCATTTTAACAGTTTTACTGATCTCTGGGCTGCTACAGGGATGGTGTTTTTCTTTTGTCGTCTTCTTTTTTTTGTTTTTTTTTTTTTTTTTTAGAACAACAGATATAACTTCTACCTGTAAAATTTCAAGAGACAGACCACGTTTTTTTCCTTTCATTTTTTTTCTTTGTCCCCTTCAGTCTAAATTGATGGGTTTTCTGCTATGGTCGTTGATTTTATCCATCAGCCACAGGCTGATTCTCTTTTTTAAAAAAGTTTTTATTGTGAATTGAGTGATATTTTACATGGCAGAACATTGATTTTCCACCCAACCAATCATATTTTGTTTTATTGCAATGATTACAATTCCCTCCATGCACCATCGGTTAACAGTATTTGCCTCTATTCCAGATTTATTTTGTTTTGTTTTTGATGTACACAAAACACACAGGAAAACATAATTGTTTAAACCACCAAAGGGCACAGTTTGAAGCCATACTCCTGTCCACAGGCACACAACCTTTCTCTTTCCGTGAGTCTAGAGTCCTCAGCTGCTCTATCTCTGCCTATGTCTCTGGTGTTGCTGCTTCTCTGGTTAGGATCCCACGCTTCACTCATGCTCTCCCCTCTTGATGGTCCTAGGGTCCTAGACTTAATCTCTTTAACAAAAGATTATGTAGCCACATCTTTGGTTAACATTCATGTCCTTAGTTTGTACAATGGAATTTTCCAAATCTCAATTTGCAGTTTGTTTTTAAGTCATCACTTTCCACTCACGTTTCACTATAAGATATAAGAAGAACTCACATGGCCCCTTTAAGATCTTGCTTGGAAATCTCATCAGCCAGATACTCAAATTTATCATTTCGAATTTCTAAGTTTACCAAATGTCTAACATAATTCAGACAACTTCCTAGCATTGCATAAAAAGTATCATCCTTCCTCCACTGTCCGATCACAAGTTCATCATTTGATTTTAAAGCATCACCAGATGCACATTTAATGTCCACATTTCTAACAATATTCTGTTATTGGTGACATATGTATTCTCTGAGATTCTCTACAAGATGATAGGAACTTTCTCCTCACTTCCTTCTGAGCTCTCACTAGACTTGCCTTTGATGTCCATAATTCTACTAACAGTCTCAAGGCAAAGTAGGCTTTTTTATTATAAAGCACATTAAAACACTTCCAGCCTCTACCCATTACCCAATTCCAAAACCACTACCAAATTTTATGTATACATTAAGTAGTACCCTACTCTTCCGGTACAAAATTCTCTCTTAGTTATCAATTTTTTTCTGTTATAGAAATCCCACAAATCGGTGGCTTTAACAAACAATTTGTTTCATCCCAGGTCCGAGGCTAGAATTATGAATTCTTGGTACTAGCTCCAGGAGAAGGCTTTATTTCTCTGTTAACTCTGGAGGAAAGTCTCTGTCTCTTCTGAGCTTCTACTCCTGGACCATCTTTATGTAGCCTGGCCTCCCTCTTCCCCATCTATGATCCACGAACTTGTTTAAAATCTTTTTTATCTGAAATTTGTGCACATTTCAAAGAAAGGTGATCCAACAGAATACAGAAAGGGTTAAACAATATCATTAACATCACACATAAGTAAAATTTTGCTGAAGATACTTCAAAAAACAGTTGCAGCAGTATATCAACAAAGAAATGCCAGAAATTCAAGTTGGATTCAAAAGAGGCTGTGGAATGAGGAAAATCACTGCTAATGTCAGATGGATCTTGGGTAAAAGCAGAGAATACCAGAAAGATGATTACAAGATTTTATTGACTGTGCAAAGGCATTTGACTGTGTGTATCATAAAAAATTATGGATAAGGCATACAAGCTTGCTGGGGACCATATTGGTCTCCTGGTGAGTGGAAGAGGGGGAAAGGCAGCAATGAAGATATGGGCTGAGTTCGACCACGTACCATAGAATCCCGTCAACCTGGAGATGAGAGAAAGAGGAGGAAGTGCTGATTGGTCAAAAGTATGGTGAGACCTAAGGACTCCTGAGCTCATGGACAAGAGCCATGGGAGGGCTGGAGCTGAGAGTGAAGCGTCCAGCTGATATGAAGTGAGGGGAGATGCACAAGAACACCCAAACTTGTAGATAGTAACCATTCTACCTACCTTCGATGGCTTGATAATCATAACTCGACTAGAGGAAGATTTTTTTTTTTTTTTTTTGTATAAAGGAAATGTGAAAATTGCTACAATTTGATGGACGTGACCTATACTTAAGGATGTAGTAACTCAAAATACCAGCTGAGAAGGAAGGCGTCTTCACATCAAATATCAATCCCATCTTAAACTTTAGCTAACTAAAATGGAGGAGCGGCTATGAAGGCATGAAGAAACTGACTTATAGGTTTTCAAGGAGTTTAGTTTCAGAGTGTGCAGGGGAAGGTATCCCCACTGAATAGTTTGCATCTTGTCTGGATGGGTCTGGTGAAAGGAGATGGGGATAAGATTCTCAGGATTCAACAGTGAGTAATTGTTATAACTAATTGTGACTGTCACAACTGTAAAGATAGAAGTTGTGTAACAAAAATAGAGGTGTAGTTAATCTTACAGTCAGGGAACAGAGGAACCTAGGACCATCAAGGGAGAAGAGCAGAATGTGGGACTCTATCCAGAGAAGCAGCGACACCAGAGATGGAGGTAGAGATAAGGACATGGAGAGATAGAGCAGCTGACGACTCTAGATTCATGGATAGAGAAAGGCTGTGTGCTGGTGACCAGGAGGCGGGCTTGCAGAATGTGCCCTTTGGTTGTTAAAATTATTATATATTCATTAGTGTTTTGGTGTACATCTCCCCACCACCACCAAAAAATAAACAGGGAAATAGAAACAAATACCGTTGAATGATGATGCATGGAAGAGATTGTAATCATTGCAATGAAACAATGAGTGTAAAACCAGTGTTCTCCCATGTAAAATATCACACAATTCACAATAAAAACTTTTTTTTTTTTAATTTATGGATAACATTACAAAGAATGGGAATTGCAGAATGTTTCATTGTACTTATGTGGAACCTGTTGTTGTTTGTTGTTAGATGCCATTGAGTCGGTACCGACCCATAGTGGCCTTATGCACAGCAGAATGAAACACTGCCCAATCCTGAGCCAACCTCACTATTGTTACCATGGCTTGAGTCCATCGATGCTGCCACTTGGCCAATCCATCTCATTGGGGGTCTTCCTCTTTTTCTCTGATCCTCCACCTTACCAAACATGATATCCTTCTCCAGCAACTGGTCCCTCCTGACAGTATGTCCAAAGTATGAGAGATGAAGTTTGGCCATCTTGGCCTCCAAGGAGCACTCTGGCTGCACTTCTTCCAAAACGGATCTATTGGTTCTTTTGGCAGCCCATGTCACTTTCAATACTCTCCTCCAACACCATAATTCAAAAGCATCAATTCTACAGTCTTCCTTATTCACTGTCCAGCTTTTGCA
The DNA here is from genome assembly GCF_000296735.1 of Chrysochloris asiatica. Taxonomy (NCBI): domain Eukaryota; kingdom Metazoa; phylum Chordata; class Mammalia; order Afrosoricida; family Chrysochloridae; genus Chrysochloris; species Chrysochloris asiatica. The sequence continues at coordinate 117,356 of NW_006408677.1, read as the reverse complement.
ATCATATGAGGTTATTGAAATTACCATGGCTTGGGTCAGGCGCACCTTAATCCTCAAGCTGACATCTTTGCTCTTCAACACTTTAAAAAGGTCTTGTGCAACAGATTTGCCTAATGCAATACGTCGTTTGATCTCTTGACTGCTGCTTCTGAGAGTGTTGATAGTTGATCCAAGAAGAATGAAGTCCTTAACAACTTCAATCTTTTCTCCGTTGATAAGAATGCTGTTTATTGGTCCAGTGGTGAGGATTTTTGTTTTCTTGACATTGAGATGTAATCCATAATGAAGGTTCTGCCCTTTGATCTTCATTAGTAAATGTTTTATGTCCTCTTCACTTTCAGCTAGCAAGGTTGTAGCATCTGCATATCGCAGGTTGTTAATGAGTCTTCCTGCAATCCTGATGCCACATTTTTCTTCATAGAACCCAGCTTCTTGGAATATTTGCTCAGTATACAGGTTGAATAAGTATGGTGAAAGAATACAACCTTGTTGTACAACTTTGTTAATTTTAAAACATTCAGTGTTCCCATGTTCTGTTTGAACAGGCTCCTCATGAGCACAATTAAGTGTTCCGGAATACTCATACTTCGCAATGTTGTCCATAGCTTCTCATGATCCACACAATCGAAAGCCTTTGTGTAGTCAATAAAGCACAGGTAAACATCTTTCTAATATTCTCTGCTTACAGCCAAGATCCATCAGACATCAGCAATGATATCCCTCGTTCCACGGCCTCTTCTGAATCTGTCTTGAACATATGGAGGTTCTCTGTCAATGTATGATTGCAGTCATTTCTGGATTACCTTTAGCAAAACTTTACTCCCATGGGATGGATACAAAAGAGATTGTCTGATGATTTCCGCATTCTGTTGGGTCACCTCTCTTTGGAATGGGCACAAATATGGATCTCTTCCAATCAGTCGGCCAGATAGTTGCCTTCCAAATTTCTTGGCTGAGATGAATGAGTGCTTCCTGTGCCACCTCATTTTCTTGAAATATTTCAATTTTTATTCCATCAATTCCTGGTGCCTTGTTCTTTGCCAATTCCTTCAATGCACCTTGGACTTCCTCCTTCAGTATCATTGGCTCTTTATCATATGATACTTCTTGAAACGGTTGAACATGAACCATTTCCTTTTGGTACAGTGACTCTGTGTATTCCTTCCATCTTCTCTTGATGCTTTCTGCATCATTCAATAATTTGCCCAGAGAATCTTTCAATCACAAAAGTCGAGGCTTGAATTTTTTATAAAGACCAAAATGCAATTATTCAAGCAGAGCAAGGGGATTCTGAATGGTTTAATTCAGTAAAGGTGTATGTCAGGGTTGTATCCTTTCACCATATTTAGTCAATCTGTATGCTAAGCAAATAATCCAAGAAAGTGTTCTAAATAAAGAAAAATGCATCATCAGTGTTGAAGGAAGACTCATTAACAACCTGTGATATGCAAACCAGACAATCTTGCTTATTAAAAGCAAAGAGGACTCGAAGCACTTAGTGATGAAGATTAAAGATTACAGCCTTCAGTTTGGATCACACTTCTACATAGAGAAAACAAAACACTTCACAATAGGACCAATAAGTAATATCACAAAAAACAGAAAAAAACAAAAATTGAAATTGTCAGTGGTTTCACTTCACTTGGATCCATAATCAACACCCACAGAATCAGCAGTCAATAAATCAAAGAGGTAGTACATTGGGGAAATCTGCTATAAAATACTTCTTTAAAGTGTTCAAACCAAAGATGCCACTTTGAGGACTAATGTGCACCTGACCCAAACTATGCTATTTTTTTTTTTAAGTTTTTGTTGTAAATTATGTGATAGTTTACATGAGAGAACATTAGCTTTACATTCATCCTTTCATATTTCGTTTCATTGCAATGATTACAGTCCCCTCCATGCATCATCAAGCAACCAAAGGGTACACCCCACAAGCCTGCTCCCTGGCCGTCAGCACACAGCCCTCTCCCTCTGAGTCCACAGCCCCCAGCCACTCTATCTCTCCACATCATCTCTGCCTCCATCTCTGGTGTCACTGGTTCTCTGAGTAGGGTCCCGCACTCCGCTCTTCTTCCTTGATGGTCCCTGGGACCTCTACTCCTGGACTACAAAATCAACCACTCCCCTTCTTTTGTTACAAAACGTCTGCCTTGCCATTTGCAACAATCACAGTCAGTCCAAATAGCAATTATTCACTAGTGAACCACAAGAATCTTATCCCCATCTCTTTTCATCAGCCCCATCCAGACAGGTTGGAAACCACTCAGTGGAGATTCTACCTTCCCCCGCACCCTCTGTAACTAGGCTCCCTCTTGAAAGCTTGTAAGCCAGTCACTTCTTGCTTTTGTTGTCATGTGCCATAGAGTCAGTTCCGACTCATAGTGACCCTGTATAGAGTTTCCGAGGCTGTAAATCTTGCCTTTGTAGCCCCCCACCCCCATTTTGAGTAGCCAATGTCTAAGTTGCCCATCCCTGTCAACCCTGTGTACCAAGGGGATAAGAATGTTCCTCGCTGTAAACATTTGTTCCCTCTTTTGAGTTATTACATCCATAAGTACAAGTCAAGTTCATCAAATTGTGTCAGATTACTCTTTTTTTCCTCTTCTTTCTTCTTCTAGTTGAGTTCTGATCATCTAGCGATTGAAGCCAGGTCAAATGGGTACTATCTGCAAGTATGGATGTTCTTGTGCATCTCCCTTCACTTCATATCAGTTGGACGCTTCACTCTCCACTCTAGTCCTCTGTGGCCATGTCCCTGTCTCTGGGTCCATGAGTCCCCAGGTATTTCCATGCTGCTGACAAACCAGGTCTCAACCCCGGTTGACAGGAGTCTATTGAGCGTGGTCGGTCTAAGCTCACAAATTCATTGCTGTTTTTCCCCCACTTCCCCTTATTGGTGACCAATGTGATCACCAGCAAGACCACATGCCTGCTAATTTATTCCCCCTTGAGTTTTCCATGATGGCTGCTGGGCGAACAACTTGCTTGTTCTTGTAGTAAATCAGACTGCCATTGTTGTTAAGTACCATGGAGTCAGTTCTGACTCATAGTGACCCTGCACAGAGTTTCCGAGGCTGTAAATCTTTACGGGAGCAGAAAGCCTCATCTTTCTCCCGCGGAACCGCTGGTAGTTTCAAACTGCTGACCTTGTGGTTCACAGCCCGATTCGTAACCATTACGCTACCAGAGCTCCGTTACTGCCATTACTGTTTTTTTATTTTTCCTGCTGGTCTTTCTTTCAAGAAGTATCTTCTGTTCTTCTAGCCACTCCAGGCTGGTCTGCTTGTCCTTTCAAGTAGAACTTTCCCACCTCAGAAGATTCTGGATGGGGATCCGGATTCCACCTATGGTCTTATGCAATGCAAAGGCTCCACAGGAAGCCTCCTTCACTGGACAAGTTCTAGCACCATTTTAGGTACTCCAATCAGTTATAGGCTGAAGACGGACTTACAAGTTTTCTATGGTGATGTTTCTAGCTATTCCTTTCTCGCCCCTCAAGTGTCTATTTTACAATAGCAGGCAAGGGAAACCAAGATTCAAAAGACAGCCAAGCATCTTAACATTATTTCCCCTCTTTTACCCATTCAAACGATGCTTCAATCCCTGTATTCCAGAGCCCTGTTGTTCCAAGGTTAAGCATAAATCATTATTTACCTCTCTCCCACATAGTCTATGCGAATCTGCCTAAATGTTCTCCCATCAGCCTTGTTCTTCAATTCCCCTCCACCTTCTTGTGTATTACCCTCTACCCTCAGCACCCAAACTATCCTGTGTCTATTCCTTACCCTGTGCTCCAAATTCCGCACCCTCCCTTCACCCCACGCCATACAACCTGGTAACCAGCAAAGAATTTTTCTTCCTTTTAGTATGGGTATTTTTCTTAATCTTTTCCAATAATGATCCTATACAGTATTTCTCCTTCTGTGATTGACTAATTTCACTCAGCATAATGTCTTCAAGATTCATCTATGCTATGTGGTGGCTTGCACCTCCCTTGTTATTCTTCAAGGTAGCATAATATTCCATTGTGTGTACGTACTAAAGTTTTTTTTATCCATTCTTCCATTGATGAGCACTTAGGCTGTCTCCATCTTTTTGATATTGTAAATAGTGCTGCTTTAAACATTGGTGTGCATATATCTACTTGTGTTATGGCTTGTATTTTTGTGAATAAATACCAAGTAAAAGAATTGCTGGATCATAAGGTATTTCTTTTTCCCACTTTCTGAGGAAGCCCCATATTGTTTTCTAGAGTGATTGAACCATTTTGTAATCCCACCAGCAATCTAGGAGGATCCAGTCTCTTTTTATCCTCACCAGAATTTTCTGTCCTCTACTTTTTTTTTTTTTTATCTTTGCTGTTATTGCTGGTGTGAGATGATATCTCATTGTTGTTTTGATTTGCATCTAGTTGAGTCCTGGTGTGGCGCCAGACTGAAAAACCATTTGAATGCAAGATTGGTGATTCAAGCTCACCAGTCGCTCCTCAGAAACCCTACTGGGGGTCACTATGGGTTTGAACGATCTTGATGGCACTTAACAACAACAACAATAGCTAGTGATCATGAACATTTCTTCATATGTTTGTTGGCTGCCCAGATCTCCCCCTTGGTGAAGTGTCTGTACATGTCCTGTTCCCATTTTTTTAATTGGGTTATTTGTCTTTTTCTTATAGAGGTGTTGTAGTTTCCTATATATTTTAGAAATTAGTCCCTTATCTGATGCGTCCTTGCAAAAGATTTCTTCCTATTCTGGGAGCTCCCTTTTTACTCTTTTGGTGAAGTCTTTTGATGCACATAAGCTTTTAATATTTTAATATTTAGTATGTCCCAATCATCTATTTTGTCAACTTTTGTTTGTGTAATTTTCAAAATGTTTGGTAGTCTGTGTATGCCCTGTATTAGAGCCCTCACATTTGTCTCTATTTTTTCATTGATGGCCTTTTTAATTCTGGGATTCATATTTAGGTCTTTAATCCATGATAATTTGGTTTTTGTGTAAGGCATGAGGGAAAGGTCTTGTTTCAATCTTTTGCATATCACTTGCCAGTTCTGCCAGTAGCATCTGTTGAAGAGACTATCTCCTCCCCATACAATATACTTAGGCACTTTGTCAAAAATCAGTTGGATGTATGTGGATGGGTTAATTTCTGGATTCTCAATTCTATTCCATTGATCAACGTATCTTTCATTGTACCAGTACCAGGAAGTTTTGACCACTGTAGCCATGTAGTAAATTTTGAAATCAGGGAATGAGAGGCTTCCCACCTTGTTCTTTTTCTTAAGTAGTGCTTTGCTTGTCCTGGGTCACTTTCCTTTCCATATAAAGTTTGTGATTGTTTTTTCCATCTCTTTGAAGAATGTCTTTGGAAACTGGATTGAGATTGCATTGGGCAGTATTAACATATTCACAATGTTAAGTCTTCCTTTCTAGGAGCATGGTATGTTCTTCCATTTTTGTAAGTCTCTTTTGGTTTCTTGTAGTAGTGTTTTGTAGTTTTATTTGTATAGTTCCTTTGTTTATCTGGTTACGTTTATTCCTAGATATTTCATCCTTTGGGTGGCTATTGTAACTGGTATTGCTTTTCTAATGTACACTGTCATCCAACTGATTTTTGTATATTGATCTTATATCCTGCCACTTTGCTGAATCCTCCAATGAGGTCTAGTAGCCTTTTTACGGAGTCTTTGGGATTTTCTATGTATAGGATCATATCATCTGCAAATAGTTTTGCTTCCTCTTTGCCAATTTGGATGCCTTTAAATTTACTGTCTTGCCGTATAGCTCTTGCTAAGGCTTCCAGCATTATATTGAATAGGAGTAGTGAAAAAGGGCATCCTTGCCTGGTTCCTGTTCACTGAGGGAAGGCTTTCAGTTTCTCTCCATTGACAGTAACATAGGCTATTGGTTTTGTATACATGCTCTTAATTATATTGAGCAATTTCCCTTCTAGTCCTACTTTGTTGAGTGTTTTTATCAGGAATGGATGCTGGATTTTGTCAAATGCCTTTTCTGCATCAATCAATATGATCATGTGGTTCTTTTCTTTTTTTTCTTATTTATATGGTGGACAACGTTGATCGTTTTTCTAATGTTGAACCATCCTTGCATCTCTGATATGAATCCCATAATTCATATCATGGTGAGGCTTTCTGCTTCCGTAAAGATTTACAGCCTCGGAAACCCTGTACAGGGTTGCTATGACTTGGAACTGACTCCACAGCACATAACAACAAGGATAGAGTAGAAGTGTAATTATCGATGTTGTTGTTAAGTACCGTCGAGTCGATTCTGACCCATAGTGACCCTGTATAGGGTATCCAAAGAGCAGCTGGTGAGCTTGAACCATAGACCTTGCAGTTCAAGTGACTTTGCAGTCTGATGAATAAGCCCACAGTGCCACAACAGGACTCCATAAAGTATGGATTAATTGCTGCCATTATGTTTGTTTTGTTTTTTGTTTAGAGTGTGTGTTTGTGTGTGTGTGGTGTTGCTGCTTTCTTTTTTCTGTGTGTCTTCCTTTGCTGAGTTCATGCTTTTTGTGTTCTTTCTCATGAGTTTCCTCATAGTTTTAATGTTTCCATGTTCTTGTATTTTCATTTTCTTGGTATGTTGTATAGGGTTAATTTTCTTTAAGGTTATCTTATATTCCATTAACTTTTCCCTCCATTTAGTATAGTCTATTTTATTCCATAGTCTACCTGACCTTCTCACCATCTGGATCACTGTTCCTACAATTTTACCTTCTTTTACATTGTTTTGATCATAGACTGACCTCCCAGATTCTCTGGGTTTTTTCTTATAGTTTTGTTCTGTTCTCGACTCTTCCATCTGTCAATTTAGTTCTGGGAGGTGCTGCCACATATGTCAATCTCTGGTTGTTGTCTGTTCTTGTTGGTTCTCAGTCCACAGACCTCCCTTTAGGATGTTTTGTAGCGCAAAATCCCTTAGTGTCTGTTTATCCTGGAATGTTTTGATTACACCGTTGTATTTGATTGATAGCTTTGCTGGATAAAGGACTCTTGGTTGGCAGTTTTGTTTTTTTTCATTTCAGGGTTTTATATATGTCACCCCATTGCCTTCTTGCTTGCATGCTTTTTGCTGAGAGATCCGAGCTTAATCTGACTTGCTTGCCTTTGTATGTAACGCTTCTCTTTTCCCTAGCTGCTTTCTGGAGTGTCTCCTTATCTTTGATTTTGGAGAGCTTGATTATGATGTCTTGGTGATTTTCTTTTGGGGTCTATCCTTCCTGAGGTTTGTTGAGCTTCTTGAATGTTTATCTTTTCACTTTTCAGGATGTTAGAGAAATTTTCTTCCAGCAGTTCTTCAACTATTTCTTCTGTGGACTTGTATGGTTCTTCTTGTTCTGGAAACCCAATAATTTTTATGTTATTCCTCTTCATGTTGTCCAACATGAATCTTAGACCTTCTTCAGATTTGTTAATCCTTTTTTCTGTTTGCTCTTCTAGCTTAGTGGTATTGAGAGATTTTCTTCCACCTCAATAGTTCTGCTTTCCATCTCTTCTAATCTACTCCTTTGTCCTTTCAGTGTATTATTTATTTCTGATATTCTATTATTGATCATTTGGACCTCTTTCTGTAGGTTTTGTATTGTTTCCAATGCTGTATCTATCTTATTTGATTGTTCCTGTAGTGCTTTCCTGACTTATTCCTAATGTTGCTCAACTTCATTGTAAAGTGTTTTGAAACATTTTATCATCATTTTTCTGAATCCCTTCTCAGGCATTTCCAAGGCCTGCCCTCCTTCCAGAATGTAGTCCAGGTCTACCTTTAGACCAGTTGTCTCAGACATTTTATCTTGTTTCTGGACATGTGTTGATATGGTCATTTGCTTTTGCTTCTTGGACATGTTTAGTGTTTATCTGTGTCCTTAATACTTAATTGAGTATGTGTTTTGGTATTTTTTATGCTTTTCGGTTGCTTCCAGGTAGATGTGATCAAGATGTGTGTTTCCCTTTTCACTCTTCTTATTGCTTGACTCAGAGTAACTTTCACGGGTGTTGTCTGCCTCCCTGGTGTATTGCAGTTGGTATTGGTTCTTGCCTGGATTTTGGTGTTTTGTAGAGTGTGATTGTAGCTTGACTGTATGGCAGCAGTTGCTGTCTCTTATTGGGTAATATAGGGAGAGAAAGAGTCCCCCAAAGGTGTAAGGGGGAGCATAAAACAGCAAAACGGCAACAGCAAAATAAAAATAAAAATAAACAACAACAAAACCTAGATTGGATACTGTAGTCTATAATCGCAGAAGAGCGAATAGACAGAGAAAAGGAAAAAAAAAAATCTGTAGCCTAATATGAGTATGACTTTAATGGCCTCTTTCAACTTCTTGCCTTCAAAGCCACCTGATAAATTTCACAATGCCACTGTTGATTGTTATGGTATACCTCACGATTTAATTTAATTTTCTGCATATTTTGTTTTTAAACTCTCTCTCTCTCCACCCCCCTTGTTCTAGCCTTTTCACTATTAAGAAGCAGTTCAGGGCCGGTCTTGGTCTGAGAGTATCTGTGCACATGCATGGCAGAAGAATCCACTAGTGGTGGGGGTGGAGTGTGTCCACTCACTCAGACTCTCCCTCTGGTCACCAGAATGTAGTTGCATAAACATTGGGTGGGGGGAGGAAGCAATGAACAGATACCAAAAAGAAAAAAAAAAATCAGAACCAAGCAAAACTGACAAAGTGTATCATCTACCTTTGATCCTAGGTTATGTCATGTGTCCATTTCTGATATTTTATTATTAATCATCTGGACTTCTTTTTGCCAGTTTTGAATTGTTTCCAATGCTATATCTCTCTTGTCTGATTACTCCTGTAGCACTTTCCTGACTTCTTCCTTATTTTCCTTCATCCCTCTGTGGAGCATTTGAATTTGTCTCCATCTCATTCTGAATTCCTTCCTGGGCAGATCCAAAGCCTGCTCTTCTTCTAGTGGGAAGTCTATATCTGCCTCCAGCTCATTTGTCTCAGTTACTCTTTTCTGGTTTTGGACAAGTGCTGAGATCTTTTGTTGTTTTTTCTTGGACATTTTCAGTAGTTACGTGCATTTTCAATGATTAAATGAATGTATGTTGCTGTGTTGTTAAACTTACTGAGTGTCTCCTGGTGGATGTGATCTGCAGATAGGCTTCCCTTTCCAAGTCTCTTATTACTCACCTTCAAGCTATCTTTTTTTTTTTTTTTTGCTATAAAGTATAGAAACATTTATTAAGCAAAAATATCAAAATATGAAGTAATTATTTCTCAACATAACTTCCATCTAAGTCTATGCATTTCTGAAGGTTTTATATATATATATTAATGATTTATTGTGAATTATGTGATAGTTTACATGGGAGAATATTACTTTTGCATTCATTCCATCGTATATCGTCTCATTGCCATGGTTACAATCCCCTCCATGCAATCCTTGCCCCGTGCCCCTCAGGTCTTCAGCACAGAGCCACTTTCCCTCTCTGGATCTAAAGTCTCCAGCTGCTCCATCGCTCCACATCATCATCTTTGGCTCCATTTCAGGCATCATTGCTTCTCTGGGTAGGGTCCTGCTCTCTGCTCCTCACCCTTGACGGCCCCAGGGACCTCCGCTCCTAGACTGAAAAGTTAATCACTCCCCTCCTTGCTATAAAACGTCTACCTTCACATTTCCAACCCTCACAGTCAGTCCTGATAACAATTATTCACTATTGTATCACAAGAGACCTATCTGGATTTCATTGCATCAGCGCCACCTAGACAGATTGACTACTACTCACTGGAGATTCTACCTTTTTCCAGGCCCTCTGGTTTTAGGTTCCCTCTTGAAAGCTTGTAAGCCAGTCACTTCTTGCCTTTATAGCTCCCCCACCCCCCTTTTTGAGTAGCCAATGTCCAAGTTGCTCATCCCTGTCCACTCTGTGTGTAGGAGGGGTGGGAATGATTCTTGCTGCAAGGACCCGCTCCCTCTTTTGAGCTACTGCTTCCATAGGTGTGGGTCAAGCTATCTTAGCAAGTGTTGGCTATCTGTGTAATGCTAGCAGCTGGTATTGGCTCCTGTCTGGATGGTAGGATATTATGGGGTATGCTTGTAGCTTGGCTATATGGCCATGATTGCTGTCTCTTCTTGGGCAACATAGGGAGAGAAAGCTTCCACCCCCAGGAAAATAGTGAGACAATATAAAAGCAGAGACAAAGACCACCACTCAAAAACAAACATAAGGAAGCAAAGACAGATAGGAAAATCTCCTTTGTGGAAAAGTGCAGAAAAAGTAGAGAAGGAGTAGTCCACAGAACTGTGGCAATGTTTTGGGTCTTGTGTAAGGCTCCAAGCATCAGTTTCCCATGCCCACCTGTGGAGAATTCTGCCTGTGGATGCAAAATAAAGCAATTTTGAATTGATCTGGGTGGCGTGGATGGAGATCAGAGGGCGGGCCCACAGTCAAACAGAGGCAGTGACCCAGCACTAGAAGCAGCACAGCTACACATCTAGAGGGAGAGGTGTGACCGATTTTTCATCTTTCACTTTTCATTTTTCATGTATCTTTCCTCTTCACTCCAATAACACCCTCACTGCCCAGCCCAGATGCCTTCAGGCAGGAGGGAGCACAACCCAAAAAGGGTCCAACATTGTACCCACAGTTTTCCCACACACAGAGAGGAATCCCACAGGCTGCTTCTTATGATGTCTGACTCTGGGACCCAGCCCCAAAGCTGACCCGGGTGGGACACTTTATCACTGCCTGCACAGCAAATACCACTGGACAGTCAATGATTTTATTTTTGTTTTTGATTGGTGGTTTCTGTCTTTGGTCCTTTTGGCCTCACTCTTTTGTTTTATATTGTTTCTGTCTTTGGTCCTTTTGGCCTCACTCTTTTCCTGGGGGTGGGTGATTTCTCCTCCTACCATACACAAGAAGAGACAGCAACTGTGCTCATATAGCCAAGCTACAAGCATACCCTGTAATATCCCACCATCTGGACAAGAGACAATACCAGCTGATAGGCATTACACGTGAAAAGGAAAGCTTATTTCCAGATCATATCTACCAGGAGAAGCCCAGTAAGCTTAACAACACATCAACATACATCCATTTAAGCATCAAAAACCCATGTAACTACTTAAAATGTCCAAGAAAACACAATTAAAGATCTTAACACATGTCCAAAAACAGAAAAAAGTAACTGAGACAAATAAGTTGGAAGCAGACACAGACTTTTCAGTAGAAGGGCAGGCTCTAGATCTGCCTGAAAAGGAATTCAGAAGAATGATATGGAAACAAATTCAAATGCTCTAAAAAGGAGTGGAAGAAAACTAGGAAGAAGTCAGGAAAGTGCTATAGGAGCATTCAAACAAGACAGATACAGAATTGTAAATAATTAAAAGCCTGCAAAAAGAAATCCAGATGATTAATAATAAAATATCAGAAATGGACAATACACTAAAAGGTCAAAGGAGTCGAAATGAAGAGATAGATGGAAGCCAGAACCAGTGAGCAGGAAGACAAATCTCTCAATACTGCTAATATAGAAGAGCAAGCAGAAAGAAGGATTTAAAAATCTGAACAGAGTCTAAGACGCATGCTGGATAACATGAAGAGGAATAACTTAAGAATTATTGGCATTCTAGAACAAGAAAAATCACAGAAGTCTACAGAAGAGATAGTTGAAGAGCTGCTGGAAGAAAATTTCCTAATATCTTGAAGGATGAAAAGATAAACATTCGAGAAGCTGAATGAACACCAAGAAGGGTAAACCCCAAAAGAAAATCACCAAGATATATCATAATCAAGCTCTCCAAAATAAGACAAGGAGGGAATCCTAAAAGCAGCCAGGGAAATGAGGAGTGTTGTCTATAAAGGCAAACAAATCAGATTAAGCTCTGACTTCTCAGCAGAAACCATGCAGGCAAGAAGACAATGGGGAGACATATATAAAACCTTAAAAGAAAAAATTGCCAACCAAGAAGCCTCTACCCAGTAACACTGTCAATCATATACAATGGTGCAATCAAATATTCCAGGATAAACAGAAGCTAAGATATTTTGTCAAAGCCAATCCAACACTTCAAAACATCCTAAAGGGAGTTCTTTGGAATGAAAACCAACAAGAAAAGACAACAACCAGAGATTGACAGACGTGGCAACACCACCTGGAACTCAGTCAACAGAGAGCAGAGTTCAGAACAGAAAAAAATTACAGCAATGAATTCTGAGGACCTGTGAGGCCCACCAAATATCAAAATATTAACAATCTCAAAGAATGGGAAAATACAGGAACAGAGATCCAGGTGGTGAGGAGGTCGAGTATATTGCAGGATACAATAGACTGTCTTAAATGCAGGGGAAACTTTCTAAGCTATAGGGTAACCCCAAAGAAAATTAATACTTCACAACTTACCATGAAAATGAAGATCCAAGCAGGACAAGGAAACATTAAAACTAAGAACAAACTGACAAGAATTAGCACAAAAAACACAAACCCAACACAAGAAGGCATGCAGAACAAAGGAACAAACAGCACCACAAAAAATTAACATAATGACAGCAGTTAATCCATACCTATCAATAATTACACTGAATGTCAATGGATGAAGTGCACCAGTGAAGAGACAGAGAGTGGCTGAATGGATAACAAAACAACACCCTTCAATATGCTGCCTGTAAGAGACACACCTTACACACAAAGACAAAAACAGATTAAAAGTTAAAGGATGGGGAAAAATATACCAAGCTAATAGCAATAAAAAAAAACAAGCAGGAGTGGCAATACTAATATCTGGCCAAAAAAATAAATAAAAACTTTAAGGCTAAAACTAGCATAAGACATATAAAAGGACACTATCTCATGATTAAAGGGTCAACTGATCAAGGTGACATAACCATAATTAACATTTATGCTTCAAATGAAAGAGCACCAAGATAAAGCAAACCTTACTAGAATTGAAGAACAAAATAGACAAATCTACAATTATAGTGGGAGATTTTAATACACCACTTTCAAAAAGGGATAGAACAACCAGAAGGAAACTCGACAAAGATACAAAGGAACTAAACAGCACAATCAGTCAACTTGACATCTTAAACGTGTACAGAGCATTAAACCCAACAACAGCACAATATACATTTTTTTTCCCGTGTACATGGAACATTCTCCAGAATTGACCATAGGTTAGGTCACAAAGCAACCCTCCATAAATTTACAAACATCAAAATGCTGCAAAGCATCTTTTCAGACCACAATGCCATAAAATTAGAAATCAACAATAAGAAGACCAAGGAAATAAACTTTAATACATGGAAACTGAATAACACTCTGCTGAAAAGCGATTGGATAATAGAAGAAGTTAAACGTGAATTCAGAAAGTTCCTAGAAACAAACAAGAATGAAAACACAACATACCAAAATCTTTGGGACTCAGTGAAAGTGGTGCTGAAAGGACAATTTATTGCAACAAATGCACACAACCAAAAAGAAGAAAGAATCAAAATTAACACTTTAATACAGCATCTACAGTAATTCGAAAAAGACCAACAGAGGGAACCTACGGTCACCAAAAGAAAAGAAATAATAAAGATCAGAGCAGAAATCAATGAGATAGAAAACAGAAAAACTATAGAAAGAATCAACAGGACAAGAAGCTGGTTCTTTGAAAGGATTAATAAAATTGACAAATCATTGGCACAAATAACATGCATTAGAAACCACACAGGCGATGTCACAATGGAACCAAAGGATATAAAAAGTATAATAACAGAATACTATGAAGAGTTGTACTCCAACAAATTTGAAAACTTTATAGCTATGGGTACATTTTTAGAAAAACATGACCTACCTAAACTCACACAGAGTGAAGTAGAAGACATGAACAGACTCATAACAAAAGAAGAAATTGATGAGGTCATCAAAATAATCCCAACCAAAAGAAGTCTAGTTCCAGGTGGCTTCACTGGTGTGTTCTACCAAACATCAATGAAGATCTCTCCCCAATTCTACTCAAATTATTCCAGAATGTAGAAGAGGATGGAAATTTTCCTAATACATTTTATGAAGCAAACATAACCCTTATAACAAAATCAAGAAGTCCATCACTAAGAAAGAAAATTATAGACCAATATCCTTCATGAACATAGATGTAAGCATTCTCAACAAAATCCTAGCCAACAGAATCCAGCAGCACATCAAAAAAATAATACATCATGACCACATGGAATTCATATCAGGGATGCAAGAATGGTTCGACATTAGAAAAATTCTAAATGTAATATACCATATAAACAAGAAAAAAACACATGATCATATCAATTGATGCAGAAAAGGCATTTGACAAAATCCAACAACCATTCCTGATAAAAAATACTCAACAAAGTAGGAACTGAAGGGAATTTCCTCAACATAATCAAGAGCATATATACAAAGCCAACAGCCTACGTTACTCTTAGTGGAGAGAAACTGAAAGCCTTCCCTCTTGAATAGGAACCAGACAAGGATGCCCTTTGTCACTACTTCTATTCAATATTGTGCTGGAAGTCTTAGCAAGAGCTATACGGCAAGACAGGGAAATTAAAGGCATCTAAATTGGCAAAGAGGAATGAAAACTCTATTTGCAGATGATATGATCCTATACATAGAAAACCCCAAAGACTCAATAAAAAAGCTACTAGACCTCATTGGAAGATTCAACAAAATGGCAGGGTATAAGATCCACATACAAAAATCAGTTGGATTCCTCTACAGAAACAATGACAGTGCTGAAAAGGACATTAGGAAAGCAATACCATTTACAATAGCCACCCTAAAGATGAAATATCTAGGAATAAATGTAACCAGATAAACAAAGGAACTATACAAAGAAAACTACAAAAAACTACTACAAGAAACAAAAAGAGACTTATAAAAATGGAAGAACATACCATGCTCCTGGATAGGAAGACTT
>NW_006408677.1:70982-102178 GCF_000296735.1 Chrysochloris asiatica | reverse complement strand
ACATACAGCCAACTGATTTTCAACAAAGTGCCTAAGTATATTACATGGTGAGGTGATAGTCTCTTCAACAGATGGTGCTAGCAGAACTGGAAAGCAATATGCAAAAGACTGAAATAAGACCTTTACCTCAAGCCTTATACAAAAATCGACTCAGCATGTATTAAAATTTTAAATGGAATCCCAGAATTACAAAAGACATCAATGAAAAAATAGGGGGAAATGTGAGGGCTCTAATACAGGGCATATACAGACTACTAAACATTTTTTTTAATTACACAAACGAAAGTAGACAAAATAGATGAATGGGACATAATAAAAAATAAAAACTTGTGTGCATCAAAAGACTTCATCAAAAGAGTAAAAAGGAGCCCACAGAATGGGAAAAATCTTTTGCAATGACACATCAGACAAGGGACTAATTTCCAAAACATATAGGAACCTACAACACCTCTACAAGAAAAGGACAAATAACCCAATTAAAAAATGGGATAAGGACATGAATAGACACTTCACCAAGGAGGAGATCCGGACAGCCAACAAACATATGAAGAAATGTTCATGATCACTAGCCATTGTTGTTGTTGAGTGCCGTCGAGTTGATTCCGACCCATAGCAACCCTGTATAGGGTTTCCAAGGAGCAGCTGGTAAGTTTGAACCACCGACCTTGCAGTTCAAATGGCTTTGCAGTCTGGGGCATTAACCCATTTGTTGTTGTTGTTAAGTGCCGTGGAGTTGGTTCAGACTCATAGCAACCCTGTACAGTGTTTCTGAGGCTGTAAATCTTCACAGGAGCAAAAAGCCTCATCTTTCTCCTGCAGAGCAGCTGGTAGTTTCGAACGGCTGACATTGCGGTTTGCAGCCTGACTCATAACCACTATACTCAGAGAGATGCAAATCAAAACAAAAATGATATATCATCTCATACCAACAATAATAGCAAAGATCAAAAAAGTAGAGGACAATAAATGTTGGTGAGGATGTGGAGAGACTGGGAGCCTCCTACATTGCTGGTGGGATTGCAAAATGGTCCGACCATTCTGGAAAACATATGTAGCTTTCTCAGAAGGTTGGAAATAGAGATAGATGCCTTATGATCCAGCAATTCCTCTACTTGGTATTTAGCCATAAGAAATACGAGTCATAACACGAGTCATGCACACCAATGTTCATAGCAGCACTATTTACAATAGCAAAAAGATGGAGACAGCCTAAGTACCCATCATTGGAAGAATAGATAAATAAACTTTGGTATATACACACAATGGAATATTATGCTACCCTGAAGAATAACAAGGAAGCTGCAAGCCACTGCATAATTTGGATGAACCTCTAGGACATTATGCTAAGTGAAATCAGTCAGTCACAAAAGGAGAAATATGGCAAAGGACCATTATTGTAAAAGATTAAGAAACAGTACCCACACTAAAGGGGGGAACTTTTTTGTTGTTGGTTACCGGAGTGTATGGAGTGGGGTGAGGAGAGGGAATAGGCACAAAATAGTGGAGCACAGGGTAGGGAATAGACACAGGATAGTTTGGGTATTGGGGGGTACATACTAGAAGGGGAAAGGGAAAGGAAAAACAAGGTGGATGGGAGAACAGCTAGGCAGGTTTACATGGGCTAAAAAGGACAGAGTTAAATAACCATGTAAGCACAACTGTGGAACAACAGGGCTCATGGATACAAAGATTGAGGCATGGTTTTAATAGGTAAAAGTGGGGAAATGTTAAGATGCTTAAAAGTGGGGAAATGGTGTTAAGATGCTTGGCTGTCTGTTGAATCTTGGTTTCCCTTATCTCCTATTGTAAAATAGACACTTGAAGGGAAGAGAGAGGGATAGCCAGAAACATCACCATAGAAAGCTTGTAGTCCGTCTTCAGCCTATAACTGATTGGAATACCTAAAATGGGGCTAGAACTTGCCCAGTGAAGGAGGCTTCTTGCGGAGCCTTTGCATTGCACAAGACCATAGGTGGAATCCTGCTCCCTATCCAGAATCTTCTGAGGTGGGAAATTTCCACTTGAAAGGACCAGCAGACCAGCCTGGAGCAGCTAGAATAACAGAAGATACTTCTTGAAAGAAAGACCAGCCGGAAAAATCAAAAACAATAACAGCAGTCCAATTGACTACTACAATAACAATCAAGTTGTTCTTCTGGGAGCCATCAAGGCAAGTGGTCAGGTCCCCTCAATGCAAACACCCTTCCAAGACTGAAACTCAAGTGGAATACACAAGCAGGCTTGTGGTCTTGCTGCTGACCACGTTGGTCACCCATAAGGGGAAGTGGGGGAAAAACAGCAATGATGTTGTGAGCTAAGTCCAACCACATTCAATAGACTCCTGTTA
This sequence comes from Chrysochloris asiatica, assembly GCF_000296735.1. NCBI lineage: Eukaryota > Metazoa > Chordata > Mammalia > Afrosoricida > Chrysochloridae > Chrysochloris > Chrysochloris asiatica. Next base: position 99,831 of record NW_006408677.1, on the reverse strand, counting down.
ACCTGGATTGAGACCTGGTTAACCAGCAGTATGACGAGACCCAAGGACTCCTGGGCCCAGGGGTAGGGACATGGCCCTAGAGGACTAGAGTGGAGTGTGAAGCATCCAGCTGATATCAAGTGAGGGGTGATTCACAAGAACACCTACACTTACAGATAGTACCCCTTTAACCTGTCATCAATGGCTGGGTGATCTGAACACAACTAGAGGAAGAAAGAAGAGAAAATAAAAGAGTAACCCACTACAGGACATAAAGGGTCCTGCCCAGGTCAACTTTGGGACTGGGTCCCAGAGTCAGACGTCATAAGAAGCAGCCAAAAGATCAGTCTATGGAGCCAATGGGGCTCCCAGGGACCTCCTTCCTGTGCCATGGGAAAACTTGGGGTGCAACACTGGACCCTTTTGGGGGTGCACTCCCACCCTGCCTGAAGGTGTCCAGGCTGGGCAGTGAGGGTGCGACAGTGGAGAGGAGGAAAGAAAAGTGTAAAATCCATCACACCTCTTTTTCCAGATGCCACTCTGTGGTTTTTAGCACTGTATCACTGTATCATCATGGCTGTGGTCCCGCCCTCTGATTTTAGCCCAGGCCGAGAAACCATGGTATTTTAAATTGCCTCATAGGAATGGAAAAGCTAGCCAATGAATAAGAGCGACCGAAGAAGAATACTGAATATACAGTGGACTGCCAGAAGAATGAACAAATCTGTCTTGGGAAAAGTACAGCCAGAATGCTTCTTCGAAGGGAGCACTGTGAGACATTTCACATACTTGGACATGTTATCAGTAGGGACCCGTCCATAGAGAAGGTCAGCAAAAAGAAGAGCCTTGAGGTGGGGCTTGATGATGGACTAGGCAGAAAGGCCATGCAATCCCCATCAGTGAAAGCACTGAAAATCGGTTGTGACAATATCAAACAAGCTGTTTGTCTCAAACCATCAAGGCAAGAAAAGTCAGGCCATCAGGGTAAACCCCTTTCTAAGACTGAAACTCAAAGGAATCACAGTCTTGTATGCTCTCTGGTGACTGCCTTGGTGTCAACTTGTGAGTGGAAGTGGGGGAAATACAGCAATGAAGACATGGGCTGAGTTTGGCCATGTTCCATAGATACCTGATGACCTTGAGCAAAGAGAGAGAAGAGGAAGGACTAACGGGTATGAAGTTCAGGGAGATGCGTGAACTCCCCAGCCCAAAGACACTGACCTAGCCACTGGGGACTAGAGTTAAGAATGAAGCTGTCAACTGGTCTGAAGTGGGGGGAGGTGTTCAAGAACTCCCAAACTTGCAGATAGTACCCATTTGACCTAGCTTGCTGACCTGAACTTAATCAGATGAAGATAAAGAAGATTGATACAGGGAGCAAGCATAAATTGCTACAACTTGATGAACTGGACCTTTGCTTATGGAGGAAGTTGCTCAAAATTTCAACTGAAAGGGCAGAAATCTTCATATCCAGGATCAAGTTTGCCTCCTCAGTACACTGGGTAGATAGGGACGGGCAACTTATACTTCAGCTATCCAAATTGGGGGTGCTATAAAGCCACTTATAAAGTGGCTGGCTTACAAGCTTTCATGAGCGTGCTTAGTGTCAGAACAAGGTGGGTAAGATCGAATCCCCACTGAATAGTTTTCCTCTTGTCCAGATGGGTCGGATGATGATGGGGATAGGATTTTATGATTCAATTGTGAGTAACTCTTATCAGGACTAATGACGATTATCACAACTGTAATTATAGAAGTGGTGTAACCAAAAGGGGGGCACAGTAAATCTGTCATTTCAGGAACAGAGGACCCTAGGACTATCAAAAGGATAGAGAGTGCGAGGAGAGAGGAATCCTAACAAGAACAGCAGCAACAAGAGAAGATGGCAGAGGCGATGGCATAGAGGGAGCAGCAGAGGACTATAGGCCCATGGACTGAGAAAGACAGTGTGCATGTGAGCAGGATTGCAAAATGTGCCCTTTGGATGCATATATATTTTCTATGTGGTATGTGTACATCAAAGGAAAAAAAAAAGATAATAGAGGTAAATACTGGAGCTCTGGTAGCGTAGTGGTTACGAATCGGGCTGCGAACCTTAAGGTCAGCGGTTCAAAACTACCAGCCGCTCCGCGGGAGAAAGATGAGGCTTTCTACTCCCGTAAAGATTTACACCCTCGGAAACCCTGTACAGGGTCGCTATGGGTCGGACCCGACTCGATGGCACTTAACAACAACAACAACAACTGTTAGATTATGGTGCATGGAGGGGATTGTAATCATTACAATGATTTGTTAAATATAAAACTGATGATCTGCCCTGTAAACCTTCACTCAATTCACAATAAAAACTTTAATTAAAAAAAGAGAGAGAGCCTTTATGTTTTAGAAAGAGTAACTAGGAATCCATGGTCTCTCATAGCTTACATTTGTCTACACATTAAACATCAATTGGTTTCATCAAATTATTGCAATAACAGATTCATTGGGGGTGGAGGTGAGGGGAAATGAGTTCAACCAGGTGTTTCAGTTATTTGTCCAGTTTCCAACAGTATCTTTAGCAAATAGGTTAGAATTATCATCTGTATTCTACAAAAGCAGAGATTAGATGACTTGGCAGGGTTATCCAGTACAGATAAAATTCCTTTTAATGTGCTAAAAGTGACATTGCTAATCAGGCTGCGTACTGCAAGGTCAGCAGTTCAAAACTACCAGCTGTTCCATGGGAGAAAGATGAGGATTTCTGCTCTCATAAAAATTTACAGCCTCGGAAACCCTGTACAATGGTCGCTATGAGTTGGAACCGACTCCACAGCATATAACAACCAACCAGTGATGGATGCTGTGGTTTGCCAGCCAGATGCCCCCTTCTGGACGGAAGCACACATTACCCCAGCTACTGGGGGTATTTGCAGCTGAGGGTTGACTTCTCTAGGTCTTGCCATCAGTTGAAGAGAGTCACCTCTCCCAAAGGCACATCACCTCAATAATGTGCTGGAGCTACCTCGTGCCAGCTCACAAAAAACAACTGTTATATTTTCAAGAATTGTATATACCAGATAATGTAATGTTGATAGCTTGAAATTGGTCATAGCAAGAATAATTACAACATGGAAATCAATAAATGCTACAAATCAGGGTTTTGTTTTGTTTTGTTTTTCTGAAGAGCTGGTTGTTAAACTGTTATCACACCAATGCAGCCCTTTCCATAGGTCAGCGTGTACCCAATGACTGGTGGTCAACATGGAGGTATAAAGGCCTAGACTCCTCACTTCAGTTCTGGACATTTCAGGAGGGTCATCCAAATTCCAGAGCTCATTTTGGAACTGGTTGAGGCCTTTGTTCAGACCGCATCATAGTTCAATTCTTCTTTTTGTTAATTCTACTGTCTTTCATGCCTTACGGGGGTTGATCCTTGAAAGTACTACCCCAATAAGTTTCCGGCAACAAATCTTTATCTGTTTTCAGAAAGACTGTTTTCAAGGAAACTGACTTGTGACACTGGGTTTGGGCCCCACTGTGTCCTGAGTTGAGTTCTGTCATGACATTTACAAGATTTATCACCCTGTTTTCTTTATATCAGCTTCTGCTATAAGACTGTAAACAACACCTTAAGGCCAGGGACTGTGCTGCTCTTTCTCTGTATTTAGGTACATTTTATACATATTATTGGCATATATGTCTATATGGTACATATCATTCAAGTAATGAATGCATGAATGAATGCTTGCAAACCAATAGTTTCTTCAGAAAAAGTTGCATATCATGCATGATATTTTTTGTGAGGTCTTTGAGGTAGGAGACATGAACATTTTTGGATTGCTGGGAGGGAGAAACAATTGCAAATGATATTTCCTAAGCAGGTAGATACTAGCATGCCTGTCTTTAATGCGGAGTCCTAGTGTGGCGCTGTGGGCTAATTCATCAGACTGCAAAGTCATTTGAATCGCAAGGTCGGTAATTCAAGCTCACCAGCTGCCCCTTAGATACCCTATACAAGGTCGCTATGGGTCGGAATCTACTTGACAGCATCTAACAACAACAACAACAATGACATCATTAACTAGGATACTACTGGTGTAGTGCTGTAGGGTCAGCACTGGACTGTGAACCACAAGGTCAGCAGTTCAAACTCATCAGCTGCTCCTCAGTCACTATGAGTCAGAACCAACTAAACAGCACTTAACAACAACATCATTAACTATGCCCCAAGCCTTACCTTGAATTTCTCCTCTTTATTTTTCTTTGATTGGACCACCCTGATGACGTTTCAGGCAAAGGGTCAGAATTTTTAGAACGTGAAAGATACTTAGAGACCATCTAGCTCAACTCCTCCCTACCCCCTGCATTTTATAGGTGAGGAAATGGAGACCTTATGAGGGAATGGTCACAGACTCCTGAAATTTGTACATAGCAAGATGCTGCCACTGAACGCAATTCAAGTAGAAAGCATAAATAGTGAATTTAAACAACAGCACCTTAATTTAATAGATTGCGTGCTTCATTGAAAGAGATTTGCGTATGCATCTGTTCTACAGGATAATTTTACTAAACAGCTTTATTATCGCAAAATGACATTCATTAAACTAGGATTTTACCTGTATGTTGTTGTCAGGAAAGGATTAGTATACATAAACCTTAAATCCTAGACAAGACCTGGGTCAACAGGTGGTCACTGAATAAATGCCAATTTGTAAATTTCCATCCTGATTGTTAACAGTCAAGACAGTTTATAGTCAAAACAAGGACCAGGAGATACCCCTTCCTGAGATCACATATTTCCAGCATTTAATATTAGTTCTACTTGAACGCCACTTCAGCTGTCTGGTAGCTATGTCTTTATACTTAATACTTAGTATGGTAGGCTGGCAGGCTGCCTAGAACTCTCATCTTAAGTGTTTGTTGTTGTGGGTGTCATTGTTGTTGTTATGTGCTGTGGAATTGGTTCCAACTCATAGCGACCCTGTACAGGGTTTCCGAGGCTGTAAATCTTTATGGGAGCAGAAAGCCTCATCTTTCTCCCACAGAACAGCTGGTACTTTCGAACTGCTGACCTTGCAGTTTGCAGCCCGATTCGTAACCACTACGCTACCAGATTGATTCCGCACAACAAAACTAAGCACTGCCTGGTCCTCACAATCATTTTTTAAGCATTAACCCATTGCTACTGCCATTGTGCCAATCCATGTCATTGGGGGTCTTATTCACTGATCTTCCATTTTATCTAATATGATATCCTTCACCAGGGACTGGTCCCTCCTGATAATATGTATAAAGCAGGAGAGACAAAGTTTTGTCATCCAGGCTTCTAACCAGCGTTCTAGTTGTACTTCTTCCAACACAGATTTGTTTTTCTAGCAATGGTACTTTTAATATTCTTCTCCAATCCCATAATTCAAATGCATCAATTCTTCTATTGTCTTCCTTATTAACTGTCCAACTTTCACATGCATAAGAGGCTATTGAAAATACCATGGCTTGCAGCAGGTGCACCTTAGTCTCAAACACTTGAACACTTTAAAGAGGTCTTGTGCAGCAGATTTGCCTCATACAATGCATCATCTGATTTCTTGACTGCTGCTTCCATGAGTGTTGATGGTTGATCCAAGCAAAATGAAGTCTATGACAACTTCAATCTTTTCTCCATTAATATGGATATTGTTTACTGGTCTAGTGGTGAGGATTTTTGTTTTCTTTACATTGAGGTGCAACACATACTGAAGGCTGTGGCCTTTGATCTTCATCAGTAAGTATTTTAAGTCCTCTTTGCTTTCAGCAAGCAAGTTTGAATCATCTGCATATCAAAGGTTGTTAATGAGCCTTCCTCCAATGCTGATGCCATGTTCTTCTTAAATAATCCAGCTTCTCAGATTATTTACTCAGCACAAAGATTGAATAAGTATGGTGAAAGAATACAACCCTGGCACACAACTTTCCTGATTTTTAAACCCTTGTTCAGTTCGAATGACTGCCTCTTGGTCTATGTACAGGTTACTCATGAGCACAATTAAGTATTACAAAATACTCATTCTTCACAATGTTATCCATAGCTTGTCATGATCTGCACAGTTGAAAGCCTTGACATAGTCAAGAAAGCACAGGTAAACATCTTTCTGGCATTCTTTGCTTTCAACAAAGGTCCATCTAATGTCAACAATGATATCCCTCCATCCACATCCTCATCTGAATCTGGTCTGAACCTCTGGCCTTTCCCTGTCAATGTACTCTTTCTTGCAGGAGATTTTGAATTATCTTTTGCAAAATTTGATTTGCATGTTATATTAACGGTATATTGTCTGATGATTTTTGTATTCCATTGCATCACCTTTCTTGGAAATGGGCACAAATATGCATCTCATCTTGTCATTTGGCCAGGTCTTCCAAATTTCTTGACATAGACAAGTGTGTGTCTCCAGTGCTGCATCTATTTGTTTAAATATTTCAATTGTATTCCATGAATTACAAGAGCCTACTTCTCTGCCAATGCTTTCAGTGCACCTCAGACTTTTTCTTTCAGTACCATTGGCTCTTGATCATATGCTATCTCCTGAAATAGTCGAACATTGTTCTTTTCTTTTTGGTACAATGACTCTGTATGTTCCTTCCATCTTCTTTTGATGCTTTCTGCATCATTCAATATTTTGCCCATTGTTGTTGTTAGATGCCATCGAGTCGGTATCAACTCATGGCAACCCTATGCACAACAGAACAAAACACTGCCCAGTCCTGTGCCAACCTCACAATCGTTGCTACACTTAAAGTCATTGCTGCTGCCACTGTGCCAATCCATCTAGTTGGGGGTCTTCCTTTTTTTCTCCAACCTCCACTTTACCAAACATGATATCCTTCTCCAGAGACCGATCGCTCCTAACAACATGTCCAAACTGTGAGAGACAGTCTGCCATCCTGTCTTCCAAGGAATAATCTGGCTGTACTTATTCCAACACAGATGTGTTTGGTTTTTTTGACAGTCCATGGTACTTTTAATGTCCCCCTCCAACACCATAATTTAAATGCCTCAATTCTTCTATGGTCTTCCTTATTCACGATCCAATTTTCACATGCATAAGAGGCTATTGAAAATACCATGGCTTGCAGCAGGTGCACCTTAGTCTTAAACTGACATCTTTGCTCTTGAACACTTTAAAGAGGTCTTGTACAACAGATTTTCCCAATACAATATGTGTTTGGAATTCTTGACTGCTGCTTCCATAAGTGGTGACGGTTGATCCAAACAAAATGAAGTCTTTGATAACTTCAATGCTTTCTCCATTTATATGGATGTTGTTTGTTGGTCCAGTGGTGAGGATTTTCTTTTTTTTTACATTGAGGTGCAACCCATACTGAAGTCTGTGGTCTTTGATCTTCATCAGTAAGCATTTTAAGCCCTCTTCGCTTTCAGCAAACAAGGTTGTATTATCTGCATATATGTTAATGAGTCTTCCTCCAATCCTGATGCCATGTTTATCTTCATATAATCCAGTTTCTCAGATTATGTGCTCAGCATACAGATTGAATAAGTATGGTGAAAGAATACAACCCTGGTGCACACCTTTCCTAATTTTAAACCATTCAGTATCCCCTTGTTCTGTTCAAACAACTGCTCTTGGTCTATGTACAGGTTCCTCATGAGCACAATTAATTGTTCCAAAATATTTATTCTTCGCAATGTTGTCCATTCATTCTTCACAATGTTGTCATGATTCAAACAATCTGAAGCCTTTTCATAGTCAATAAAGCACAGGTAAACATCTTTCTGGTATTCTCTGCTTTTAGCCAAGATTTATCTAACATTGGCAATAATATCCCTCATTCCACATCCTCGTCTGATTCTGGCTTGAATCTCTGGCTTGAACCTCTGGCAGTTCTCTGTCAATATATGTTTGCAACCATTTTTGGATTATCTTTAGCAAAATTTTACCCATAGAATTCATCAATATTGCAAGTCAAGACTTGAATTTTTTCTTTAGTTCTTTCAGCTTCAGAAATGCTGAGTATGTTCCTCCCTTTTGGTTTTCTAACTTCAGGTCTTTGCATACTTCATTATAATACTTGACTTTGTCTTTGCAAGATGCCCTTTGAAATTTTCTGTTCATCAATTTAGCTTCCTCATTTCTTCCATTTGCTTTAGCATCTGTATGTTGAAGAGCAAGTTTCAGAATCTCTTCTGACATCTATTTTTGTCTTTTCCTTCTATTTTGTCTGCTTAATGACCTTTAGCTTTCTTACTGTATGATGTTCTTGATGTCTTCCCACAACTCTTCTGTTCATTAGTGTCTAATACATCAAATCTGTTTTTGAGATAATCTCTAAATTCAGACAGGATATGTTCAAGAATGTATTTTGGCTCTCACAGATTTTTAATACTTTTCAGCTACAGCCTGAACTTGCATATGAGTAATTGATAGTCTGTTCCACATTCTGCTCCTGATCTTGTTTCAGTTGATGATATGGAGCTTTTCCACCATCTCTTCCCACAGATGTAGTCCATTTGATTTCTGTGTATGCTAGCAGAATAAACTACAAAAGAAGCCAGTTCCAAAGTCACTGCACTCCTATTTCTCCTTCTATACTGAAACACTCTGTCCACTATTTCCTCGAGAATAGGAACCATGTTTCTTAGAAGGCAATAATCACTGTATTTCTCTGATTGCTGGCTACAGAGTCCTCCATGGTAGAAACTGAGCCCTTTCTCACACTTTGTAAGATGGAAACGATTGGCTAGGTAGCATCGAAGAAGTCTTTAGGTGCCAAGTACATTTCAGTGAGCCCACAAATGTTGCCACGTCTTCTAGTGACCACAAATCAAAAGTAGTGGCACTAGTCCTCCAAATCCACACAAGCTGTCCATTTCACCACCCTTGCTTTTCATTGACCCATTTTCCAATCATTGAGATTCTTCTTAACCAGTTTTGTTTTAACAAATGTTGAGTGCTTAGAGATAAAAAAATCCAGAAGATGACAAGCCTCTTTTCTTTATCCTGAGTCTCACATTCCCTCAAAATTCACCCTGTCTCCCCATCTTGTAAAAGAAGGAGTTGTTGTTGTTATGTGCTGTGGAGTTGGTTCTGACTCATAGTGACCCTTTATAGGGTTTCCAAGGCTGTAAATCTTTACGGGAGCAGAAAGCCTCATCTCTCTCCCATGTAACAGCTGGTAGTTTCGAACTGCTGACCTTGCAGTTCGCAGCCCGATTCGTAACCACTATGCTGAGTCATACCCTAATATGCTCAATTTTCTCCCACTCATGTTTATAGCATTACTGTCTGTTGTTGATGCTATGTGCCATTGAGCCCATTTCTACTCACAGAGACTCAATACAATAAAGTAGAACTGGGCCATAAGCTCTTCTAGACTGCATTCCGGGTTTTCTAGACTCTTTATGGGAGCAGATCACCAGGTCCTTCTTCCATGGAGCTACCATGTGCTCTCGAACTACCAACCTTTAAGTTAGACGTCAAGTATTTAATCATTACACCATTGTTCTTTTTGTTGTTAAATCCCATTGAGTTAGTTCCAACCCATAGCAACCCTGTGTAGGGTTTCCACTAGGACTCCTCAAGGAATGTATAAGAAGAGTGAATGCAATGAATAAAGGCCAGTCTTTCTTCAGTGAGCCTTTTCCTTGGTGATTAGGTTGTTGTTGTTGGTAGTGGTGGTGGTGTGCTATGGAGTCAGTTCCAACTCATAATAACCCTATATAGGGTTTTCTGAGATTATAAATCTTTACAGGAGCAGAAAGCTTCATCTTTCTACCACAGAGTGACTGGTAGATTCGAAGTACTGACTTTGTGGTTAGTAGCCCAGCTTATAATCTACTATGCTACCAGGACTCCTTAGTGATTAGATTAGTGGCTCCCAAACAGTGTGTACCAGAATCATGTGGGAGGTATGTTAAACAGGCAGCTTTCAAAGATGACTCAGCAGGTCTTAAGTGGGAGACTCTAGAATTTCCTACCTCTCAACCATGTGAATCAGCGTAAAACCAACCAAAACAAAATGCACTGCCATTGAGTCAACTCTGACTCATAACAACCCTATCTAGAACACAGTAGAATTGCTCCCAATGGTTTCTGAAACTAAATCTTTACGGGATGAGATAGCCTCATCTTTCTCCCTCTAAGCAGCTGGTGGGTGGGTTTGAACCACCAACCTTTCAGTTAGCAGCCCAATACTTAGCCCACAGTACCACCAGAGCTCCTTTGCAGGAGGACGTCATACACACAAAAAAATATCCGCAAGGTGTGTGGCTATCTCTGGCAGCTGAGGACAGCCCATATAGCTTCAGCCTTAAGTACTGAGATCATCATTGTGACTACCACGATTGTCGGACTAGCCCAAGTAGTTCAGCATGATAGCAGACACAAGAGAAATCCCAAAACACAGTCATCATATCCTTCTGAACTGAACTCTCTGCCTTGAATTTAACTGGCATGGCAGATGCCCTTGGAAGTCACTTTTTTTCATTGGGTCATCTTTGAAATGCACCTAATGACACCAAAAAGAAATTGTTCAAACAGAACTGAATGTTTCAAAATCAGGAATGGTGTGTGTCAAAAATGTGTACTTATTCATTCTATATGCTGAGCAAATAATCTAAGAAACTGGATGATATGAAGAACACAGCATCAGGATTGAAGGAAGTCTCACTGACAGCCTAAGATATGCAGATGACACACCTTACTTCTTCAAAGTGAAGAGGAGTTGAAGAACTTGCAGAATATGATCTAAGACTACAGCTTTCAGTATGAATTGTACCTCAATGTAAACAAAGTGAAAATGCTTCCAACTGAACCAAAAAAATAACTTCTTGATAAATGGAGAAAATATTAAAGTTGTCCAAGATTTCATTGTACTGGGATCCACAATTTGCCCTCATGGAAACAGCAGTCAAGAAATCAAACAACGTATTGCATTAGGCAAATGGCTGCGCAAGAGCAAAGATGTCACTTTGAGGACTAAGTGGTGCCTGGCTCAAGTCACAGTGTTTTCAATCACCTCATATGCATGAGACAGCTGGAAAATAAATAAGGAAGAATGAAGAAAAATTGATGCATTTGAATTTTGGTGGTGGCGAAGAATATTGAAATTATCATGGACGGCCAGAAGAACAAACAAATCTGCCTTAGAAGAAGTGCAGCCAGAATGCTCTTCAAAAATGAGGATGGTAAGACTTCATCTCACGTACTTTGGACATGCTATCAGGTGGTACCAGTCCCTGGAAAAGGACATCATGCTTGGTAAAGTTGTTGTTGTTAGGAGCCGTCAACTCAGTTCCGACCCATAGTGACCCTGTATAGGGTTTCTGAGGAGTGTCTGGTGAATTTGAACCACCGATATTGCAACTCAAGCGGACTTTATGGGTGAGTGCTTATCCTACAGTGCCACACTAGAAAATCAGCAAAAAAGAGGAAGACCTCCAACAAGATAAACTGACACAGTAGCTTCAACAATAGACTCAAGTATATCAATTGTGAAGATAGTTCAGAATCGGCAGTGTTTTGTTCTGTTGTGCATATGAGTCAGAACCCACTTGACAGCAAATAACAACAATGTTAGCACTTTGTCAGAAACAAAGCTAATTGGTAATTGCCCCAAGGTGCAAGGGAAAAGAGTTGAAAATCTCAAAAACAGTGAAGTCTCCTATTCTTGGATATCATTTACCCCATTCTTTGGTGTTAATAATGACTACACCTACATACTTTTTACTGTGTTGCTATTGTTAGGTGCTGTCGAGTCGATTCCAGCTCATAGCAACCCTCTGTGCTATCTACCTAGTCCTGCACCACCTTCACAATCATTACTTTACCAAACATGATGTCATTCTCCAAGGGCTTGTCCGTCCTGATAACATGTTCATAGTACATGAGACAAAGTCTCATCACCTATTTCTAAGAAGCTTTCTGGCTGTACTTCTCCCCACAAAAATTTGGTCATTTTCTGACAGTCCATGGTGGTGGTGGTGTGCCGTGGAGTCGGTTCTGACTCAAAGTAACCCTGTCTAGGGTTTCCGGGGCTCTAAATCTTTACAAGAGCAGAAAGCCTTATCTTTTTCCCATGGAACCACTGGTAGTTTTGAACTACTGTCCTTGAGATTAGCGGCCCAACTCGTAACCACTACACTACCAGAGCTCCTTCTGACAGTCTACAGTATACTTAATATTCTTCCCCAACACCATAATTCAAAGGCACCAATTCTTCAATCTTCCTTACTCATTGTCCATCTTTCACACTCATATGAGAGTTAAAAGCACCTTAGTCCTCAAAGTGCCATCTTTGCTTTTTAACACTTTAAAGAGATCTTTTCCAGTAAATGTACACAATGCAGTATGTAATTTGATTTCTTGACTGCTGTTTCCATGAGTATTAATTGTGGATCCAAGTAAAATGAAAGCCTTGAAAATTTCAGTCTTTTCTCCATTTATCATGATGTTGTTTTCTGGTCCAGTTGTGAGGATTTTTGTTTTCTTTATCTTAAAGTATAATCTTCATCAGTAAGTGCTTCAAGTCTTTTTCACTTTCAACAAGCAAGATTGTGTCATCTGCATATCATAGGTTATTTATGAGCCTTCTGCCAGTCCTCCCATGTTCTTCTTCATATAGTCCAGTTTCTGAGATTATTTTCTCAGTATACAAATTGAATGAGTATTATGAAAGGATGCAACCATGACCCACAACTTTCCTAATGGTAAACCAATATGTGTCTCCTATTTCTAGTCAAATGACAGATTCTTGGTCTATGTTCACGTTCCACACGAGCGCAATGAAGTGCTCTGGAATTCCCATTCTTCACAATGTTATTCATAGTTTGTTATGATCCACACAGTCAAATGCTTATGCATAGTCAATAAGACACAAGTAAACATCTTGCTGCTATTCTCTTTCATTCAAGATCCATCTGTCATCAGCACTGATCCCCCTCCTTCCACGTCCTCTTCTGAATCTAGCTTGAATTTTTGTCAGTTCTCTGTCAATGTACTGCTACAACTGTTTTTTAATTATCTTCAGAAAAATTTTACTTGTAGATATTGCATGATATTGTTCGATACTGTCCACATTCTGTTGAACCACCTTTCTTTGGAATAGGCAGCAATATGGATCACTTCCAATCAGTTAGCCAGGTAACTCCTGTCTTCCAACTTGTTTGACATGGATGAATGAGTATGTCCGGGGCTGCATTCATTTGTTGAATCATGTCAACTGGTATTCTATAAATTCCTGTAGCCTTGTTTCTCACCACTGTATTCAATGCAATTTAGACTTCTTCCTTCCATACCATTGGTTCTTGATTTTATGGTACCTCCTGAAATGACTGAACATGGACCATATCTTTTTGGCACAGTGACTCTGAGTATTACTTCTATCTTTTTTTTGATGCTTCCCGTGTCGTTGAATATTTTTACCATAGAATTCTTCAATATTGCAATTCGAGTCTTAAACGTTTTCTTTGTTCTTTCAGCTTTTGAGAAATGCTGAGTGTTCTTCACCTTTGATTTTCTAACTCCAGGTCTTTGCACATTTCATTATGATACTTGACTTTGTCTTCTCAAGCTGACCTTTGAAATTTTCTATTCAGTTCATTTACTTCCTTTTTTTTTTTCTCTCCAGTAGCTTTAGCTTATCTATGCTCAAGAACAAGTTTCAGAGGCTCTTTTTATTTTCAGGGTTTTATTTTGTTTTGTCTGTTTGTTTTGTTTTTATTGCGAATTGAATGATAGTTTACATGTGAGAACATCAGTTTTACAGTCATCCTATCATATTTCATTGCATTGTAATTATTACAATACCCTCCATGCATCATCATTCAACAATATTGCTTCTATTCCCTCTGTTTTTTGGGGGGAGTGGGGAATTGAATGTACACAAAAACACTCAGGAATATATAATCATTTAAACAACCAACCAAAGGGCACATTCTGCAAGCCTGCCTCCTGGCTGCCAGCACACAGCCTTTCTCTTTCCATGAGTCTGGAGTCCTCAGCTGCTCTATCTCTCCATGGCCTCATGTCTGCCTCCATCTCTGGTGTTGCTGCTTTTCTGGATAGGGTTCCACATTCTGTTCATGTTCTTCCCCCTTGATGGTCCTAGGGTTCTCTGTTCCCGGACTGTAAGATTAACTACTCCCCTCTTTATGTTACAAAACTTCTACCTTTACAATTGTGACAGTCACAATTAGTCATGATAACAATTACTCACTATTAAATCATAAGAATCTTATCCCCATCTCCTTTCACCAGACCTGTCTATACAAGATGAAAACTATTCAGTGGGGACTCTACCTTCCCCTGTATAAACTAAATTCCCTCATGACTTCCATTTTGATCATTTCTTTCTTTTCTGTCTTTTTAATGACTTTTTGCTTTCTCTATGTATGATGTCCTTGATGTCATCCCACAGCTCATCTGATGTTCATTCATTAGCATTCAATGTGTCAAATCTCTTCTTGGACTCTAAATTCAAGTAGAATTTACTCAAGGTCATATTTGGGCTCTTATGAACCTGTTTTAATTCTCTTCAGTTTCAGCTTGAACTTAGATATGTGCAATTGATGATCTGTTCTGCAATTGACTCCTAGCCCTGTTCTGATGACAGTTAGGTACCATCGAGTCAGTTCTGACTCACGACAACCCTATGCACAACCGGATTAAACAGTGCCCAGTCTTGTACTATCCTCATAACTGTTCCTATTTTGGGGCCCATTGTTGCAGCCACTATGTCAATTCTACTTGTTGAGAACTCTGTAGGACCGAGTAAAACTGCCCATAGGGTTTCTGAAAATCTTTCCAGAAGCAGACTGATACATCTTCCTCCCCAGGAACAGATGGTGGATTCAAACCTCTGACTTTTCAGTTAGCCCTCAAGCGTTTAACCACTGTGCCACCAAGGTTTCTTCCTGTAAAGATTACAACCTAGGAAACCCTATGTGGCAGTTCTACTACAGCACATGGGGTCACTCTGAGTTGTAATTGACTCAATGGCACACAACAATAGCAACTCCACTTCTTGTTGTGTTCTCCTTACACAGGGTCTTTCTTTGCTCTATCACCACTTTCTAGTTTTTTTTGGCCCAATATCAACATCCTCATTCTTTTCATGGGCTGATTTATACTACTACCAAGGAAATAATCTGGTTAAACAATATCATATTGAAGCAAAAATTATTTAAGGTGAGGAATATTTTTTTGAATTTTCATGAACTTAAAGTAGTGGTCTTCAACCCTGCCTGCACTGAGAAGCATACTTTTGCTGGGACCCCACCATGTTGTTGTTAAGTGCCATCAAGTCAATTCCGACTCAAAGCAATCCTGTACGGGGTTTCCGAGGAGCAGTTTGTGAATTTGAACTGCCCCCACCTACTCAATCAGAATCTCTGGGGTGGCGCTCTGGCACTAGCCACTTTTTAAAAAAGTTTTCCACATAATTCTAGTGTACAGCCAGAGTGAGAACCATTGGCCTAAAGGAATGAATCTCTGATGAAAGGACAATAACATGTACACTTATTACCACTCTGCCTCAAAAGGGCTGTGGGTAGTGAACACCTAATTCTAACTTTTCTCAGTCTGATAGTCCTAAGAGCTTCAAACTTAAATTTACTTAGCATTTCACGGTAGGGGCCAAAATGTCATTTCAAAGTATATTATTTAGAATGGGTGGGATTTGAAACACTCATGGAATGTAAACTTGCAGGAGACACTGGGCTTCATGAAGATTTGTACTATATTACAAAGTTATTCTATTAAATATGTTAGCCCATTTCTGGTATGTCTTCCCTGAAAATGGTTTTATATCTTGAAAAATAATGCCATGCTCTGCTTTGAAAATACCAAACTGTATTATGAAGTAATCAGAGTCACACTGATTGCTTAACATTATAGCATCTTGTAGGCAGGAACTGGAAGCAGACTGCTGTAGTTCCTGGAACTCAAATCTCTTACCTTCACATTCACCTAATGATCATAATTAAGGTTCAATGCTGGAGACACTTAACACTCAAAAGGTTCTTCTGGTTATATGCCGGGCTTAAACTGGACTTTTCTCTAACAAGCCCGTTGTTATGTTAAGGAAATGACTTGAACCAGGACTAATCCTCGTAGTAATCAGTCTGACAAGTCATTTCTGAGCTATCTCTCCTATAGTTGTGGAATGGCTGCTAAGAGACAATGAGCAATATTCCCACCAATCTCTGTCACTTTCCAGGGGAAGGGAAACTGGAGAATTTTTTAAGGGACTAGGGAAAAATCAAAACCAAGTGTCACAATGGTATGCCATACTTCTAAGTTGAAAAGGTCTGATTCAAGAGGACCAGAAAGTGTGCATCCAAAACGCCACCCAGCATGCCCTGAAAATGGTAGCTTCACTGGGCCAGTCCTTTGCTTCAAATGTTGTTCATTGTCTCTGCATAAATCAACTTGGAACTAAAACTTCCCTTGGAAGGGTGAGCATGTAAAATTTAGGTTTATTGTTGCTGTTGTTAAGTGCCATTGAGTCGGCTCTGACTCATAGTGATCCTGTATAGGGTTTCCAAGGAGATAGTGGGTTTGAACCACTATCCTTGTAGTTAGCAGTCCTACTGCTAATCCTACAATACCATACCAGGTATGTTGTTGCTGTTAAGTGCTATTGAGTCAGTTCTGACTCGTAACGCCCCTGGATAAGACTTCCAAAGAGCATCTGGTGAGTTTGAACCACCGACCTTGCAGTTCAAACTGACCTTGCAGTCCAGTGCTTATCCTACAGCACCACACCAAGACTCCACACCAGGTATCTAGCCTTCTCATTTTTGTTTTGTGTTTTTCATTTATCAGTGAAGTCACCGCCATTTCCAATGGCTATGTGGCACAGGAAGAGAAGTTTGTATTTAGTGGGGAAGCATTTTTGAGTGCAGAGAAGACAGTATCTCAGTGGGATGTAATGATACAAGAACACCAGGCCCCTATGAAGGAAAGTATCCAGAATGGGGTCAAAACCAAACCTCCCTCAGGGTCTAAGACAAAAAAGGAACCATAAGAGCACCTCTCTTCGGACAACTATTATCACTCCACTTATATGAAATATCTAGGATGGGCAAATGTATAGAGACCAAAGCTGATTAGTGGTTACCAAGGTTAAGTGAGGAGCCCTGGTGTGGAAACTATTAAGCCCTTGGTTGCTAACCAAAAGGTTGGTAATTCAAACCCATACAGAAGCTCTGAGGGACAAAGACCTGACTATTTGCTCCTGTAAAGATCACCACCTAGAAAATTCTATGGGACATTATGAGCAGAAAATGACTTAGTGACTCACAACAACAATAGGGATGCGGGGGAAAGGAAAGGGGGGAGTCACCGCTTAGGGGAGACTAAGGAGTCCTGGTTTGGTGCTGTAGGATAAGCACTGGACTGCAGGGTTGGTTTGAATCGAAGATCGGTAGTTCAAACTCACCTGCCGCAACTCGGAAACCTTATGATCATTATGAGTCAGAACTAACTCAACAGCACTTAACAACTTAACAAGCATTTGCTAATGTGTTGGAAAGTTTGGCAATGAATACTGGTCATGTTGAAACAACATGATTAAGGTAATCAGTGTCACTAAATTTAACATGCAAATTTAAAAGAATGTTAAATTGGCAAATGTGCTATGTATGTATATTTTTACCACAATTAAAAAAGAGCACTCCTAAAGGAAAAAAAAAAAAAAAAACACTCTGTTGGCTGGTCTTCAACAATGAGTCTCCAAAGGAAAAAAAGGATGAGTGGCTACAGTTGTCCTTGATACCACGCCTGCCCACTCAGGTACTGGTACCCAAAGACATTTGTTACCACAGATTTCTGTGTACCTTTATTTAGTCCATAAAACAATCTCTGCTGAAGCAGGGTCGTTTGGGAGTCATGAGTTTTTGAAAGAGAGCAAACACATAAAGGAATTGGAGGGTGACGTGCAATCCTAACGTGCAAGGATAGGAAACCTTGTGGAGATTGTAATTTCTTTCTTTGAAGCCATGTTTAAACCTCAGCCAGGAGAACACTTACTGTGAATTCTGTCTGCCTGGCTCTGGAGAGCTTTAAAACTGCTATGGCTGTCTTGTCCTGTGGTCAGGACGACCCCTACAGGCAGGCCGTGGTTCAGAAGGGCATTTGCAACCCAATTAGCTGTATGCGCCCAAATGTTTTTATCTGAGGACATGACTCAACCATAAGCCCACTAGAAATATCTCATGACGGTTACCAGCACTTGGATTGGAGAAAGGAGAGTCCAAGGAAAGGTCAGGTAGCTATTTTTATTGTTTAATTCATAATTCACACCGGCCCCAAGAGAAAATCCCTTTGTCCCAGCTGTTTCTGAGGAGGGAGGTCCAATAAATCCTGAGGCCATCTGGTGGTGGGAAATGGAACTGAAGAGGGCCCTGGAAGTCTGGCCACCCTCACTGACAATCACCTATTCAAAAGAGTGGCCCACCGGGGCTGATGAAAAGAGATGGGGATAGGACTCTTGTGGTACAATAGCGAATAATTGCTGTCAGGACTGACTGTGAGGGTCAGAAATGTAAAGGTAGATGTTTTGCAACAAAAGGAGGGGAGTTGTTGACTTTGCAGTCCAGGAGTGGAGGTCCCTGGGACTATCAAGGGAGAAGAGCAGAATGTGGGACCCTACCCAGAGAAACAGTGATGCCAGAGATGGAGGCAGAGACGATGACGTGAAGAGATGGAGCAGCTGGGGACGCTAGACCCACAGAGGGAGAGGGACTGTGTGCTGATGACCAGGGAGCAGGCTTGCAAGGTATATACCCTTTGGTTGGTTGATGATGCATGGACGGGATTATAACTATAGGATTGTAACGATATACGACAGGATGAATGTAAAGCTAATGTTCTCACATGTAAACTATCACATAATTCACAGTAAAACATTATAAAAGTAAAAAAAAAAAAAAAAAAGGTGATCCAGATCCAGCTAACTGAGCAGCAACCTCAGGCAGAGCTTTTGAGGAAAAAAAGGATCACAAGTCCAGAGGCCTGCCACACGAACCTTGTAGGGAGGGGCCCATACCTGCTGCAGGAGGGACATGAGGGCCAGAAGGTACAAGCACCACAGGAGCTTGGAGGCTGCAAGGCCATGCTAATGGTATCCTGGCTGTTTGCTGGTAGCCACGAACCAGAGCATAAGGTGAGAAAAAGGCCAAGGTCCCAGGAATATAGCCTTCCTGCTTCGAGCAAGGTAATGAAGGAATACCGGAGGCTTATTCTCTTGTTCCGAGGTAGACAATGGTGTTTCCAAATGGCTGTCAGTCGGAGGAAAATGTTTGTTATTCATATAATTTCTGAAGTTTCTGGAAACATTCGTTATGAAAGAATGACAGTTGCCCAATCCTTGGAGTTAAAATCATGAGGTCTTATACAGACAGATATTACACAATCCAATATCCGTTGCAATGTTACAAACTAGAAATAAGGAACCTCCCATGCTAGCTCTGGTAGTGTTGTTGTCAGGTGCCATCGAGTCGGAACCGAATCATAGCGACCCCATGCACAGCAGAATGAAACAATGTCCGATCCTGGGCCAACCTCACTACTGCTGCCACACTTGACGCCATCAATGACACCACCTGGCTGATCCATCTCATTGGAAGTCTTCCTCTCCTTCTCTGACCCTCCATCTTACCCAGCATGACATCCTTCTCCAGCGACTGTTCCCTCCTGACAATATGTCCAAAGTATGAGAGACAAAGTTTAGCCATCTTGGCCTCCAAGGAGCGCTCTGGCTGCACTTCTTCCAAAACAGATTTATTCGGCAGTCCATGGAACTTTCAGTATTCTCCTCCAACACCACAATTCAAAGGCATCAATTCTTCTACGATCTTCCTTATTCACTGTCCAGCTTTTGCATCCATATGAGGTTATTGAAAATACCATGGCTTGGGTCAGGCGCACCTTAGTCCTCAAGCTGACATCCTTGCTCTTCAACACTTTAAAAAGTTCCTGTGCAGCAGATTTGCCCAATGCAATACGTTGTCTGATCTCTTGACTGCTGCTTCCGTGAATGTTGATAGTTGATCCAAGAAGAATGAAGTCCTTGACAACTTTAATCTTTTCTCCATTGATAAGAATGTTGTTTATTGGTCCAGTGGTGAGGATTTTTGTTTTATTGACATTGAGATGCAATCCATACCGAAGGCTGTGTTCTTTGAACTTCATCAGTAAATGTTTCAAGTCCTCTTCACTTTCAGCAAGCAAGGTTGTATCATCTGCATATCGCAGGTTGTTAATGAGTCTTCCTCCAATCCTGACGCCATGTTTTTCTTCATAGAACCCAGCTTCTCGTATTCTTTGCTCAGCATACAGGTTGAATAAGTATGGTGAAAGAACACAACCTTGTTTCATACCTTTCCCAGTTTTAAAACATTCAGTGTTCCCATGCTCTGTTCGAACAACTGCTTCTTGGTCCAGGTACAGATTTCTCAGAAGTACAATTAAGTGTTCTGGAATACTCATACTACTCAATGTCTTCCATAGCTTGTCATGATCCACACAATCGAAAGCCTTTGCGTAGTCAATAAAGCATAGGTAAACATCTTTCTGATAGTCTCTGCTTTCAGCCAAGATCCATCGGACTTCAGCCATGATATCTCTCGTTCCACGGCCTCTTCTGAATCCAGCTTGAACCTCTGGAAGTTCTCTGTCAATGTATGATTGCAGCCATTTCTGTATTACCTTTAGCAAAGCTTTACTCTCTTGAGATAGCAAAGAGATTGTCCAATGATTTCCGCATTCCGTTGTTTACGAATCGGGCTGCAAGCCTTAAGGTCAGCAGTTCGAAACTACCAGCCGCTCCGCAGTAGAAAGATGAGGCTTTCTGCTCCCGTAAAGATTTACAGCCTCGGAAACCCTGTACAGGGTCACTATGGGTCGGAACCAACTCGACGGCACTTAACAACAACAACATGCTAGCTCAGAGAAAGACTTGTTCCTAGAGTACCCTGGCTTTCTGTTGTTTTTTTTCAATGACAAAGAAAAGACTGAGGCTGCGGAAGGCAGAGTCAGTACTGAAATTGAGAGATTCTTTCTCCACATCAACACCCTTCCTCTACCTGCCCACTTGCTTAAGTCAGAAACCTGTGAGTCAATGGACATTCTTCCTCCTTTGCCCAGCTTCGGTACCTTGGGGGTAGTGAGAGGGACATCAAGTACTTATAACAGGGTCTGCCATGTTGTTAGCATTATATTAATGGTATTATTATCATTACTGTTTTTAATGTGTCCATTTTCCTCCACCCACACTGCCTGGAAAAATGAAGGTGTAAACATACAGTGACTAAATTAGAATAAGAAGTGCTATGGTAATCCAGAGGAAGATAGAAAAGGTAGCCTAAACCCAGTTTTAAGGAAATAAGGAGGAGGGAAGAGGAGAAAGACCTCCCTAGTTTAAGTACTGAAAAAAAGAAAGAAAAAAAGAGTCAGGTGAATGGGTCAGGAGAGGTCAGAACTATGAGCCTTCCAGAGAGAAGGAACAGCATACAGAAAGATTAGGAGGTAAAATAAAGGAAGTTATTGTTGTTGTTGTTGTTGTTAAGTGCCGTGAAGTTGGTTCCAACCCATAGTGACCCTGTAGTTTCCGTGGAGCAGTTGGTGAGCTTGAACCGCCGACTTTGCAGTTCAAACTGACTTTGCAGTCCAGCACTTTAACCCACAGTGCCCCACCAGGATGCCAAAGGAACACATTATTGTTGTTATGTGCCATGGAGTCGGTTCCGACCCATAGCGACCCTGTACAGGGTTTCCGAGGCTGTAAACCTTTACAGGAGCAGAAAGCCTCATCTTTCTCCCGCGGAACAGCTGGTAGTTTCCAACTGCTGACCTTGAGGTTCACAGCCCAATTTGTAACCACTATGCTACCAGAGCTCCTGAAAGGAACACATTAGATGCTTTGGAATTCCTAGACTCTAAAGGAACGCATTAGAGTCTAGGAATTGCAAGGCATCTGTTCTGCCTGAGTCTGTGATATGAGGCAAGGAAGAGGCCAAATCACTAAGAATCACATTGTTGTTGTTATTGTTAAATCCCATTGAGTCAGTTCCGACCCATAGTGACCCTATATAAGGTTTCTGAGGAGCAGCTGGTGAGCTTGAACTGTCGACCTTGCGGTCCAAACCAGCTTTGCAGTCCAGCACACTAACCCACAGCACCACACCAGGAGTCTGAGAATCCTATAGAACTTTCATACGTTTTTAGATTTAGTCCTATATACAATGATTGATAGAAGGTTTTAAGCAGTGAAATGGCATAATCAAATGTTCATTTCTCAAAAATAACTCTAGCAGCAATGGGGAGAACGAGCTGCAAAGGGCCAAGACTAAAGGAAGAAAGGCCAACCTGGATGCTGTTGTAGTTAGTAATCAATATGAGAAGTGACAATAAACCAAGAGAGTGGTAGTGAAGATCAAGAGCAGGGGTGGGGAACCATCTAAGAGCCGCAAAATCCTTTGGTCTGGCCCTGCTAAGGCAACTGCAATTCCAACCATCACATTAGGATTGAGTTAATGAAATGTTTGACTAAATATAGCTGGCTTATTTTTAAATTGATAATTCTGTATGACCCACAAATGATATAAATTTAATCAGAAACAAGATTCCCCACCCCTGGTCTAGAGTAAAGGAGATGAATTCCACCAAGACTACAGAAGTGCAACCAGAGTGCTCCTTGGAGGCCAAGATGGCTAGGCTTCGTCTCTCATACTTTGGACACATTGTCTGGAGAGAACAGTCGCTGGAGAAGGATGTCATGCTGGGTAAGGTGGAGGGTCAGAGAAAAAGAGGAAGACCCCCAACCAGATGGATCAGCCAGGTGACATCATTGATGGCGTCAAGTGTGGCAGCGGTAGTGAGGTTGGCCCAGGATCAGACATTGTTTCGTTCTGCTGTGCATGGGGTTGCTATGAGTCAGTTCCGACTCGATGGCACCTGACAACAACAACAAAGAAAAGAGAATCGACAAGAACCAGTAGACTGACTAGATGTAGGACGTAAAGCTAAAAATGACATCAAGATGATTTTGAGTTTTACAGAATCTGAAAAACTGGTTGGCAAATGGTACAAGTCTCAGCAATTGGAAGCGTTGAATTGGTGCTGCCTGTAAAACATACAGCAATCCCTGGGTCCACCCAGAGGTGCCTCTGAAGAAAGCCTTGGACACATATTTCCAAAACATCGGTCATTGAAACCCCTATGGAGCAGAGTTTACAATGACATACATGGGGTTGCCATGAATAAGAATCGACTTGATAACTACATTCATGGGAAGAGAGGGACTGAGAGCTGGTGGCCAGGAAGCAGACTTGCAGAATGTGCCGTTTGGTGGTGTAAATTATTATATCTGCCTGGGTGTTAAAAACAACAACAACAAACAAACAAAGAGAGCTAAAGTGAATACAGAGAAATATTGTTAACTGATGGTACATGGAGGGGATTATACTCATCGTAATGAAACAAGGTGTATGAGTTGTTGAATGTGAAACTGATGATCTGCCCTATAAACTTTCACTCAATTCATTATAAAAAACCTTTAAAAAAAAGAAAAAGTAAAAAGAATCACCCTAATAGCAACTGGTTGGTTGGTAGCATATACAAGTGGCAATGACTAGTAGACAATTTGACATACTGGAACTTATCATAGAAAGCTGACCTAGAGATATAAATTTGAGAGTAATCAATTTATACAAAGCAATTGAAGACGTGACAACTAAGGAAATTTGTGAGGTACCAAAAGAAAGGCGACAACAAAACCTTCAAAGCCCACAATAGACAGGCAGAGAAGATAACTCACAACCAAATCTTACATACATGGAAAGTTCGGAGGAAACAGCAAAACCCAGGAGATCGTGTTGTCTTACAATTCAAGGAAAAATTGAAGATAGAAAAGTGATTTTCAGTGTCAGATCCTACTGAAAATGTAAGTAAGGTACAGATAGTAAGGTGTCCATTGCATTTGGATTTAGAGAGTAAGCTATAGCTTATAAGTTGGGGGACCACAATGAATGAATGCAAATTAATGAAATGGAGTTAATAAGTGTGGAGACCAAAACAAAAACAAAACCCCACCACCATCAAGTTAATTCCAACTCTTAATGACCCTGTAGAATAGAGTATAACTGTCCCATAGGATTTTCAAGGCTGTAAATCTCTATGAATACAGACATCTTTCTCCTTTGGAGTGGCAGATGGATTGAAACCATCAACCTGTCAGTTAGCAGATGAGTGCTTTACCACTGCATCACCAGGGCTCCTAAGTGTAAATAACTCTTTCAGCATAAAACATGCAAAGCATTTCTCAGTCTGGTCCTAGCCTCAAGACTGATCAGAACTGGTGTGTGCCAGCCAGGTTCAAATGGATATTTGTTATATTCCTTAACAAAGAAATCTCATCAGGAAAAGCAACCATGTCAAGCAATAATGTCCATCAGCATGGCTGGAATTCAAGGTGAAGGTTGTAAGCTTACTGCTTGCTTCTGTTCATCATTGAATCTCTAGTGCCTTGCACAGTGCCTGACATATAGCAGGTGCTCAATAAATATTTGCTGGAATATTGAGGAGGAGACATGAAACTTTTCATAAATCCCCTGTCCTTGAATGGGACACTATAGTGGTGGCCTGGTAACATCAGCACTGGATGCTGACCACAAGGTCAGCAGTTCAAAGCCACCAGTCATTCCGTGGGAGAAAGACAAGGCTGTCTGACATGAGTTGGAATCCACTCAATGGCATTGAGTTTTGTTGGGTTTTGTATGTCCTTGACAAGGCTTGTATTTTAGAACTTCAATCAGAATCTACCTTTAGCGGGTTCATACAGTAGGTTCAGTTTGTTTTTAAACACTCCAGTGGTGGTGGTGGTGTGCCGTGGAGTGGGTTCCAACTCATAGCAACCCTGTATGGGGTTCCCGAGGCTATAAACACTTACGGGAGCAGAAAGCCTCATCTTTCTCCCCTGGAATCGCTGGTAGTTTTGAACTGC
This sequence comes from Chrysochloris asiatica, assembly GCF_000296735.1. Lineage (NCBI taxonomy): Eukaryota > Metazoa > Chordata > Mammalia > Afrosoricida > Chrysochloridae > Chrysochloris > Chrysochloris asiatica. The sequence goes on along the minus strand of NW_006408677.1, from coordinate 74,871 downwards.
TGACCTTGAGGTTAGCAGCCCGTCTCCTAACCACTACACAGCCTAGTCCAACTCTATCTGCCATCTCCATTAGTGGAGAGAAGACCAAGTCTAAGGAAAGACAGTCTTTAAATAATGTACTTCAAATGTAGATTTAATTCAAAGGTGAATGAAAGAAGCAAGAAAGGACTGTATAGAAAGGGAAGGAGAGGAGGAGAGAGAAGGAGATGTGTCTTTACCTGCTACTTTTCAAAAAAGTGATAAAGCTCTCTTATAAGAAACTGTCTTTAAAACAAGCCAGTTGAGGGCTTTCCTAGGGTTAATGGGAAACACGAACATGAGCTAAAAGTTTGCAGTGTGAAACTTTAGACACAGAACACTATTGACCCACAGCTGTTCTGAGGCTGTTGCCTAGGTAACTCAGGTATGAACACCTGCATGAGGTTCGACTTCTAAGGAAAGTGGCTAGAGCAAAGGGATGCCTCATTTCATTTCAGGTAGCTTTCATAATCTGGTGGGAAGCCTGGTTTCACAAGGAAAATGTCTGTTCTAAAAACACGTACAAAGAGAGACAATGACAAAGCGCTTTGAGAGAAATCGTTCCTCATCCTAATTTATCAAGCTGAAAATGTCTATTCATGATTGATCTTTGTTTGCAGTTATAGCCTGAATCAAGTTAACAGCTTGTATAAGACAACATAAGGAAGAAATAAAAAAGAATCATGAGCGATGAAAGCTGGGATGCACCCCCTTTGAGTTCAAATCTTGATTTAAAGTATCTTAAAAGCTCTTTTCCTCTTTCTTTTTTTCCCTCTTTTACTTTTTATTTCCTTTCTTCTTCTTCTTTTCCTTTTTTTAAAATACAAATTGTAGTAAAACTAATGCTTCTGAAGTCACAAGTGGGCTGTGAGGATTTTGTTGTTGCTGTTTGGGTTTTTATCTCCCATTGCAATCTTTCTTATAGTTAAAAGAAAGGGGGGAAAAAGATCTGCCAACTACTCACCATATCAATCATTGCTCAGATGTCTTCAGTTTACCACCTTCCACGTGCAAATCACTGATATGGTTAGTCCATTTTAGGGTGTCTTCTATGCCTTCATAATCTTGCCAAGGGATCCAGTCTGTTGATAAATTCCATTAATGGGGTAAATCATGGAAAGGAGCAGTACATTGTTTTGTGAAGCATTGTTCAGCAGGGCCACGATTAGGATTTAAAGTGACACTTCTAATCCTTGAAACTGATGCCACCTGTAACAGTATTATTGCTGACCTAAATGCAGTGAAAAAAAATGTGGTCCTCCATTTTTTGGCCTCTCAGAGTAAGACTTAGTTAGAGACCCTTGCATTTTGCCTCTGTGTCCCGTCTAATAATCCCAAATCACCCTTTCTTCAGGACAGCTTTAAATACCAGAACATTCATCAATTGTGATTCCAGCTCTAGATATGAAAGGTGACCCAAGGTGGCTCTCTGCAAAATTTAAAGTAGGTGAAGTTTGCCTCCTTCTTTTCTTCCCCTTAAGTGCTTTTACTTCCAAAAGAGCCCCCCAACTTATCTTTCTAATCTCCCTCTATAGTTTGAATCCATCTCATTTCTTTTCCCTTATCAGCCCCTTTCTTTCCTGAGCATTATTCATTCAGGGCCTTGTTCTTGATTCTCAATGTAAGAGGTGAGGTATTAATATTTTTAAATGATTTCTAATAAGTGAGGGCTTCAATATGGTGACATTTTTAACAGCTTTGTTGTGGTGGTGGTTTAGTGCTGTCAAGTCGGTTCCAACCCATAGCAACCCTGTATAGGGTTTCCGAGGAGCAGCCAGTAAGTTTGAACCACCGACCTTGCAGTTCAAACCAACTTTGCAGTCCAGTGCATTAACCCACAGCACCATACCAGGACTCCTTTAACGACTTTATTGAGTTTTAACAGCTTTATGGAGATGTAATTTACATAACATAAAATTTACCCTTTTAAACTATATTTTTGTTGTTTTAGAATCTTCACACAATTGTGGAACTATCCAATTCCAGTAGATTTCCATCATGCCAAAAAAGAAAACCCACGCCTGTTAAAGTGTCATTCCCTATTGTCCCATTCCCTGAAGCCACTCACAATCACTAATCTACTTTCTGTTTCTATGGATTTCCTATTAGTGGAATCATATAGTCTGTGGTCTTTTGTAACTGGTTTATTTCACTTAGCATAATGTTTTTGATGTTCGTTTTGCACCGTGCATCAGTACTTCATTCCTTTTATTTATTACATATTTCATCCTATTGATAGACATCATTTTGTTAGTCTATTCATTAGTGGAAGGAGCTCTGGTAGCATAGTGGTTAGTAGTGGTTACAAATCAGGCTGCTAACCTCAAGGTCGTCAGTTCAAAACTACCAGCTGTTCCGTGGGAGAAAGATGAGGCTTTCTGCTCCCGTAAAGATTTGCAGCCTCGGAAACCCTGTGCAGGGTCACTATGAGTGGGAACCGACTCCATGGTCTTTAACAACATCAACATTCATTAGTGGATGTTCATTTGTGTTGTTTCCACTTTGGGGCTATTATGAATAGTGCTTCTGTAAATGCTGATGTGCATATTTTTGTGTGGACATATGTTTTCCTTTTTCTTGAGTATATGCCTAGGAGTGAAATTGCTGATCATAAGGCAACTCCAGTTTAAATTTTCTGAGGAGCTAGAAACGTTTTTCCATAGCAGTTGTACCAGCAATGACTCATGTTTCCTCTTACTCCATGTCCTAGTGTGGTACCATGAATTTACTTGATAAGGCTTTTCTATCCAAAGCTTTCTGAACTCCCACAAATCATTGGGTGGGACCATGCAAATAGGGTGTACATGGCACTAACACTAGCATTGGTTGGTTTTTGTCATCCCACTAGGTTTAAAAGGAGCCATCTCAGCAGCTGGAATGGAAAAGTCCAGGACTATCAAGAAAGAAGAGTAGACTTGAGCGTGAGATTTCTACCTGGAAACGCAGCAGTGACAGAGTGGAGAGACAGAGTAGCTGCAGCTTCCCAGCCCATAGACCAAGTAAAGCTGAGTGTCTACAGGCAGGAGGAGGCTAGCTTGTAGAATGTGACCTTCGGGCATTTACAGACTGGTTAAAGGAGCTTTGTAACACTTGCCTGTGTGAGCAGGACAGAGGCCGAAGGGTCTCATATCTGAGAGACTGAAAACAAGAACAAGGCATGCCTGTGGTATGGCTGAGAAATATGTAGTATGGTGTTCCTAGCTGGAAGACTGCTACATCTTGAGTTATTTCTGCTCCTGAATTGCACCCTGTTCACTTCCTTAGTAAGCCTCATAATTGTGAGTATTATCTATGAGTTCTATGTGACCATTGCAGCAGATTATCAACCCCAGATGTTAAGCAGAGTTTGCTGTGAGAGGGATGCTTGGTATCAGAAGAGAGTGAAGAAAGTTGAAGGGTAGAGACATGTCTGTTTTCAGCCTCATAGCAATTGGCCTTCAACTGCTTCTGAGTGTGATTCTCCTTTCCCCTTATGTAGCCAGAGGATGTCAGACATGCCCTCCACTTCACTCTTGCACCTTGCCAGTAAGTATCATTTATAAATATTTGTTATATTAAGTATAATATTCAGATTATTAAGTAATATTTAGCATGTGTCTTTTATTTTAGTAGGGCAGTCATTTTTTACATGTACATATTCTCATTTTGGAGTCTTGGTGTGGTACTGTAGGATGAGAACTGGACCGCAACATCAATTTGAACCTCACGTCAGCGGTTCAAACTCACCAATTGCTCCTTGGAAGTCCTATACAGGGTCACTATGAGTCGGGACCAACTCCACAACACTCAACAGCAGCAACAATTCTCGTTTTATATTCAAAACAACATAAGAGATAAATTTAAAACTTATGTGCATCAAAAGACTTCACCA
>NW_006408677.1:68231-68733 GCF_000296735.1 Chrysochloris asiatica | reverse complement strand
TTTACAGCAAGAATCATTCCCACCCCCTCCACACACAGAGTAGACAGAGATGGGCAACTTGGACATTGGCTACCCAAAATGGTGGTGGTGACTGGCTTACAAGTTTTCAAGAGGAAACCTAGATCCAGAGGGCCTGGAGGAAGGTAGAATCTCCAGTGAGTAGTATCCAATCTTTCTAGGCGGGGTTGATGAAATGAAATACAAATGGGTCTCTTGTGACACAATAGTGAACAATTGTTATCAAGACTGATTGTGAGGGTTGGAAAAGTAAAGGTAGACGTTTTATAGCAAGGAGGGGAGTGATTAACTTTCCAATCTAGGAGTGGAGGTCCCTAGGGCCATCAAAGGAGAAGAGCGGAGACCGCTGCTGGAGGCAGAGATGATGACATGGAGAGATGGAGCAGCTGGGGACTTTAGATCCAGAGAGGGATAAGGACTGTGTGCTGAAGACCGGGGGGGTGGGGGGGGGGGGGCAGGCTTGCAGGGTATGCCCTTTGGTTGG
>NW_006408677.1:64946-67695 GCF_000296735.1 Chrysochloris asiatica | reverse complement strand
CCTCTCCCTCTCTGGGTCTAAAGTCCCCAGCTGCTCCATCTCTCCACATCATCGTCTCTGCCTCCATCTCAGGCATCACTGCTTCTCTGGGTAGGATCCCGCTCTCCACAATTCTCCCTTGATGGTTCCAGGGACCTCTGCTTCTAGACTGAAAAGTTAATCACTGCCTCTCTACCTTTACATTTCCAACCCTCACAATCAGTCCTGATAACAATTATTCACTATTGTATCACAAGAGACCTATCCCCATCTCCTTTCATCATCCCAGCCTAGACTGATTAGATACTACTACTCCGTGCAGATTCTACCTTCCTCCACGCCCTGAGGCTGTGCATCTTTGCAGAAGCAGAAAGACTCATCTTTCTCCCTCAGAGTAGCTGGCGAGTTTGAACTGCCAGCCTTTGCAGTCAGCAGACCAGTGTTTATCTCACAGCACAACCAGAGCTCCTCTCAGACAAATTAAATAACGATACTATTTATAAAGTGTTAACTATGTGACTATGCAAAGGCATTCGAGTGTGTGATTCGTAACAAATTATGAATAACATTGCAAAGACTGGGAAATTCAGAACACGTCATTGTACTCATGCCGAGCCTATATATGGACCAAGAGGCCATCATTTCAACAGAACAAGGAAAGGTGTGCATCAAGATTTGATCTTTTCACCATATTAATTCAATTTGTGTGCTGAGCACATAATTCATGAAACTGGACGATATGAAGAAGAATATGGCATCAGGATTGGAGGAAGACTCATTAACAATCTGTGTTATGCAGAAGACACAACCTTGCTTGCTGGAAGTAAAGAGGATTTGAAGTGCTTACTGGTAAAGGTCAAAGTATGGATTACATCGCAACAGAAAGAAAACCAAAATCCTCACAACCAGATCAATAAGCAATAGCATGATAAAAAGAACATATTGAATTTGTCAATAATTTCATTTTACTTAGCTCTACAATCAATGCCTTCGGAAGCAACATTGAACAAATCTGTGGTAAAACACCTCTTTAAAATGCTAAAAAACCAAAGATGTCCCTCTGAGGATTAAGGTGACCCTGACCCAAGCCATATGCACTCAAAAGCTAGATAATGAATAAGGAAGATTGAAGAATTGATGCCTTTAAATTATGGTGCTAACAAAAAAGTTAAATACACCAGTTGTTCTTGATGTTCAGTGCCTTTGAGTCAGTTCTGACCCATAGCAACCCTGTATAGGTTTTCTTGTATAGAGTTTCCAAGGAGCGACTGGTGAGCTTGAACCGCCAATCTTGTGATTCAACGCGACTTTGCAGTCCAGCGCATTAACCCAGAGCGCCACACCAGGACTCCAAATATACCAGAGGAAGGAGCAAATCTGTCTTGGAGAAAGTACAGCCAAAATGCCACTTAGAAGCAAGAATGACAAGACTTTATCTCATGTACTTTGGACATGTTATCAGAAGGGATCAGTCCCTGAAGAAGTACATCATGCTTGGTAAAATTGAGAGTCAGTGAGTGAGAAAGCTAAAGACCCTCAAGGAGACGGATTGACATAGTAGCTACAATAGGTTCAAACACAGCAATGATTGTGAGGCTGGCATAGGATCGGGCAGTATTTCATTCTGTTGTGTGAGTTGTAACTGACTCATCAGCACCTAACAACAACAATTTCATTGAAATCTCACAACAACCCTATGGGTAGGTATTTTACAGATGAGAAAAGTGGGAGAAGTTAAATACTCCCCCAAGGGCGCAAAACTAGTAAATGATGAGCTCAGACTGAAACCAATCAATCTAGCTTTAGACTCAAAGCTTTTAATGATTATGAAACACTGTCTATTAAAAAAAAAAAATTCCAAGGTGGGGCCCACTGGATTTATCCATAGTCTCAAAAATATCCATTGGATATTTAAGCTTCATTGCAGTGTAATTAGCTTTGTTATTAAAACAGAAATTCAGGCCATTTGTAGTAGTTGTTAGTCTAAAAATATAAGGAAATTCCAAATCCATTCATAAGTATAATCTTAGGGATCGTTCCTACACACCTCATAGAACCAATATGCCAGTAACATCAGCTGCCTTGTCTGGTGAAATACTATCCGTCAGGGTTCTCTTTCACCTATGGTACCAGAATGTTCATGGCTTTATGGAAAATCTGTTCTTGTCAACACTCCCCATATAAAATGTATAGAATTCAATCAGCTATGGATAGTCTTTACTTCTTATGGAGCCATGGAATGAACAGATTCAAAAGGGAAAAAGACCTACGTTGGAATTTGTTATGCATTGAACTGTGTCTCTAAGAAATATGTGTTGGAATGTTCGCGCTTGGTAAAGTAGAAGGTCAGTGAAAAAGATGACTGCAACATTGAGCTCAAACCTAAGAATGATTGTGAGGATGGTGCGGGATCCAGCAGCGTTTTGTTATGTTGTACATTGATAGGGTCACTATGAGTGGGAACCGACCTGATAGCGCCTAACAAAAAACATGGCGCTGTAGGATCAGCCCTGGACTGCGAAACACAAGTTGAGCAATTCAAACCTAGCAGCTGCTCCTCGGAAACCCTGTACACGTTCGCTATGAGTGGAAAGCAACTCAACGACACTTTAACAACAGTAACAACGTTCTACCACTCATTCCAGTGCCTTTGTTGTTGATATTTTTATTCCACTGCTTTGTTGTTGTTGTTGTTGTTAAGTGCCATCGAGTCGGGTCCGACCCATAGCGACCCTGTACAGGGTTTCCGAGGGTGTAAATCTTTACGGGA
>NW_006408677.1:61487-63906 GCF_000296735.1 Chrysochloris asiatica | reverse complement strand
ACAGGGTCGCTATGAGTCCGAACCGACTCCACTGCACATAATAATACAGCTCAGCACTGCCCTCTAGTAGTTTGGCTTTCAAATTGAAATCAAATGCAAACTGTAATGACGGCACGTAGACACAAGATGGCACCAACATACAATTATTTTTTAAAACTCACGCTCAATTCTATTTTAAAAATTAATTCTAATAATACAAGTAAGGACTTCTGGTAGCGTAGTGATTACGAGCCAGGCCGCTAACCTCAAAGTCAGCAGTTTGAAGCTGCCTGCGGTTCCTCAGGAGAAAAATGAGGCTTTCTGCTCCAGTAAAGATTTACATTCTCGGAAACCCTATGCAGGGTCCCCATGAGTCGGAACCGACTCTAAGGCACATAACCAACCACCAATAATACAAGTATTATAGGACCATTGTAAAAAAAAAAAAAAAAATTAGAAAATACAGCACAGTAAAAAGCAGGAAAAAATCTTTTGTTTCCAATGAATACTGTCTTTTCTCCCAAGACTATTATCAAATCATTCATATTATTATCCGACCAATTTTGTTGACTTGGTTTTTGTTTTGTTTTTTACATTATAACATACATTGGAGTCTGGTGTGGCACTGTAGGATAAGCACTGGACCGCTTAGTCGGTTTGAACCTCAGGATCAGTGATAACCCACCAGGGTCTCCTCGGAAACACTATAATAGGTCCCTGTGAGTCGGAACTGACTCAATGGCACTTATCAACAACAACATAGCATGCATATGTTCTCCTGAAGGGTATGGGATTTGGAGGGAATCCCACCTTCAAGCTAGTTCTTCAAGTTCCCTGAAGAGTGTTGCTAGGTACCTGTGTCATGAACTCATAATGACCTTATGTACAATAGAAGGAAACACTTCCGGGTCCTGTGCCATCCTCACAATTGCTGCTATGTTTGAGCCCATTGTTGCTGCCACTGTATCAATCCAATTCGTTGAGGGTTTTCCTCATTTACACTGACCCTGTAAATGTTTGGCCAAGTATGATGTCCTTCTCCAGAGACTGGTCCCTCCTGATCACATGTCCTAAGTACACCATATGAAATCCTGCCAGCCTTGCTTTTAAGGAGCTTACTTCTGCTTCACATAAATAAATGACAAACCAAATTACATCCCAGAGCTATAGTAGAAGGAAAAAAAGATGACACATATTAAGGATCTAGCACACACTATGATAAATATTAAGTGTCTGGTGCTCAAAACATAGCATTTCTTAGTCTCATCGTTTTAAGACCACACTAAACCCAAGCCGTGGGATTTTCAGTAACCTTACATGGATGTGAAAGCTGGACGGTGAATAAAGAAGACTGTAGAAGATTTGATGATGCATTTGAGTTACAGTGTTAGAGGACAATATTAAAAGTGCCATAGACTGCGAAAAGAACAAACAGATCTGTGTTGGAAGAAGTACAGCATGAATTCTCCTCAGAAGCCAGTTTGTTCTTTGGGCGTACGATAAGCATTGGACAGCCAACCACAAAGTCGGAAGTTTAAACCCACCAGCTGCTCTGCAGGAGAAAGATAAGGCTTTCTGCCCCGGTAAAGGTTTACAGCCTCAGAAACTCTGTACAGGCTCGCTATGAGTCACAATTGGTTCAAAAGCACCTAACAACCACAACATGTACTGTATTTCTGCATGAAGGAGACCTGATGTGCTGACTTGAAAGCACTTAACAACAACAGAAACATATTTCTGCACATCCTGTATTTCTGCTAACAATTTGTTAATTTTGCTTTTGAAATGTATTATTAGATATAATATACAAACAGATGCTATAAATACTAGGGAATTCTTAGAAAGTGTTGTACTCCAACCATTTCTCCAAGGTATTGAAATTTTACTGAAAACAAAATGCAAACATTTATAAAGTTAATTATTACATTTTCACCATATAATATAAACTTCTGTGAACATCAATTTTGCCATTTGCTTCATATTTTGAAACAAGTAACTGTTTTCCAACTTCAAAAAATTTTTCATATCTTTTAAATGTTTATATTATTGGTGCCTATAGTCCTTTTGGAAGTTGTCAAAAATTAAATAGCACGCATAAACATCGATATCTTAGGCATTAGTGAGCTGAAATGGACTGGTATTGGCCATTTTGAGTGGTGTTGCATTCATTGTCAAAAACAACATATCCAGATCAGTCATGAGGTACAACGCTGTCTGTGATAGGATAATATCCATGCGCCTACAGAGAAGCCCAGTTATTATTCAAATTTACGCACCAACCACTAAAGCCAGTGAAGATGAAATAGAAGAATTCTACCAACTTCTTCGATCTGAAATCGATAAAACATTTAATCAAGATGCATTAATTACTACCGGTGATTGGCATGCAAAGGTTGGGAGCAAAGAGGAAGGATCAGTAGTTGGGAAATATGGCCTTGGT
>NW_006408677.1:58239-60648 GCF_000296735.1 Chrysochloris asiatica | reverse complement strand
GCACAGGAGGCACTCACTCATCTCTGCCAAGAAATTTGGAAGGCAACTATCAGGCCAACTGATTGGAAGAGATCCATATTTGTGCCCATTCCAAAGTGAGGTGATCTAACGGAATGCAGAAATCATCGGACAATCTCTTTGATATCCCATGCGAGTAAAGTTTTGTTAATGGTAATACAGAAACAGCATCATACATTGACAGAAAATTTCCAGAGGTTCAAGCCGGATTCAGGAGAGGCCATGGAACAAGGGATATCATTGCTGATGTCCGATGGATCTTGGCTGAAAGCAGATTATATCAGAAAGATGTTTACTTGTGCTTTATTGACTACCTACGCAAAGGCTTTTGATTGTGTGGATCATGACAAGCTATGCACAACATTGCAAAGTATGATTATTCCAGAACTCTCAATGGTGCACATGAGGAATCTGTACCTGAACCAAGAGGCAGTTGTTTGAACAGAACATAGGAACACTGAAGGGTTTAAAATTTAAAAAGGTGTGCAACAAGGTTGTATTCTTTCACTATACTTATTCAACCTGTATACTGAGCAAATCACCCAAGAAGCTGGGTTCTATAAAGAAAAACGTGGCATCAGAATTGGAGGAAGACTCATTAACAACCTGTGATATGCAGATGATACAACCTTGCTAGCTGAAAGTGAAGAGGACTTAAAACATTTACTGATGAAGATCAAAGAGCACAGCCTTCTGTATGGATTACATCTCAATGTCAAGAAAACAAAAATCCTTACCACTGGAACAATAAGCAACATTCTTATCAATGGAGAAAGGATTGAAGTTGTCAAGGACTTCATTCTTCTTGGATCAACTATCAACATTCGTGGAAGCAGCAGTCAAGAGATCAGATGATGCATTGCATTAGGCAAATCTGTTGCACAAGACTTTTTTAAAGTGTTGAAGAGCAAAGATGTCAGCTTGAGGACTAAGGTGCACCTGACCCAAGCCATGGTATTTGCAATAACCTCATATGCATGCGAGAGCTGGACAGTGAATAAGGAAGACCGTAGAATTGATGCCTTTGAGTTATGGTGTTGGAGGAGAATACTGAAAGTGCCAATGGGCTGCCAAAAGAACCAATAGATCCATTTGGGAAGAAGTGCAGCCAGAGTGCTCCTTGGAGACCAAGATAGCCAAACCTCGTCTCTCATACTTTGGACACATTGTCTGGAGAGAACAGTCGCTGGAGAAGGATATCATGTTTGGTAAGGTGGAGGGTCAGAGAAAAAGAGGAAGAACCCCGCAATGAGATAGATTGGCCAAGTGGCAGCATCGATGGACTCAAGCGTGGCAACACTAGTGATGTTGGCCCAGGATAGGGCAGTGTATCATTCTGCTGTGCATGGGGCTCTGACTCGATGTCACCTGACAACAACAACAACAACAAATATTTAATTTTGTGTCTATTCTAAAATATACTCAACCATTTTCCTATTATTAGATATAAGAATATGTAAAAAAGCATTGCCACAAAATCATAGAAACCTTTTTAAACAAAAACATCAAAATGTGAAGATACTGTTTCTGAACATATCTTCCATCTATGTTTACCCACAGCTGAAGGTGAAAATTCCATCTCGTCCTAGTGTGGCGCTGTGGGTTAATCCTCCAGACTGCAAAGCCGTTTGAACTGCAAGGTTGGCGGTTCAAGCTCACCAGCGTATCCTTGGAAACCCTACTCAGGGTCGCTATGCATTGGAACCAACTCGACGGCACTTTGCAACAACAACAACCCTTCCCTGAGTACTGGTGTGGCGCTGTGGGCTAATGAACTGGACTGCAAATTCGGTTTGAACCACAAGGTTCACAACCACAAGACATGGAGAGAGAAGTGAACTGAGAAGGGCGACGACCTACTACCACCAAGAAAGAAGAGCCAGAAGTGGAGTGCTTCCTTTGGATCCAGGGAGAGATTGATGCCAAGACACATGGAGATCTCTTAAGAATGCTGAGTCTACAGACTCTAAAAGGAGACAAAGACCTTTTTCCGGAGCCAGTGCTCTAGATTTGGATTTCTAGCCTTCCAAACTGTGAAACAATACATTTCTGTGGTATTTCTCTTACAGCAGCATTAGATAGCAGCATTAGATAAAGACAGTGTTCTATGAATGTTGTTCTTGTTAGGTGCCAACGAGTCGGCACCGACTCATAGCGACCTTATGCACAGCAGAACGAAACAATGTCCGATCCTGGGCCAACCTCACTATTGTTGCCACGCTTGAGTCCATCGATGCCAATCCATCTTGTTGGGGGTCTTCCTCTTTTTCTCTGACCTTCCATCTTACCAATATGACCAAAGTATGAAAGATGAAGTTTGGCCATCTTGGCCTCTAAGGAGCACTCTGGCTGCACTTCTTCCAAAACGGATCTATTGGTTCTTTTGGCAGC
>NW_006408677.1:54000-57519 GCF_000296735.1 Chrysochloris asiatica | reverse complement strand
GAAAGCCTTTGCGTAGTCAATAAAGCACAGGTAAACATCTTTCTGATATTCTCTGCTTTCAGCCAAGATCCATCGGACATCAGCAATGATAACCCTCGTTCCATGGTCCTTTCTGAATGTGGCTTAAACCTCTGGAAGTTCTCTGTCAATGTATGATTGTAGCCATTTCTGCATTATCTTTAGCAAAACTTTACTCGCTTGAGATATCAAAGAGGTTGTCCAATGATTTCTGCATTCCGTTGGATCACCTCTCTTTGGAGTGGGCACAAATACGGATCTCTTCCAATCCGTCGGCTATGAGTTTAGGGGAACAAAAAGATATTTAACAGAGAAGATTGGGGCTGTAGAGTGGCTGGGATGCGGTTTCTAAACAAAATTCTCAGAGGACAGCCCATGCTACCCTTAAAGAATGAGAAGGTGCATTGTTATGATGGGAAAAAAAAAATCCATAGCACAACTTTCCTGGCTGTGGGGCAGTGAACTACTTCATATGTCTCTTCTAGCCAAATTTTAGTCTTTGTAACTCTCACTAAACTACTGTTTCCTAATGGGTCTGGGTCAGAGCAGGTGGGGGAAGATGCGGATGGATTTTATGATTCAGTTGTGAATGGTTGTAACAGGGTTAATTGTGAAAACCTGGAACTCTATCGTGGGTATAAAATGAGCCACATCAGAAGCAGGAGGGGGACTTTCGCTACCATCAAGGAGCTAGGGGTGGAGTGCATCCTTTGAACACCAAAATCCCTGTGCATTGAACGTCCTTGATCCAGGGACAGAAAACTGTGACAGTGGAGGAGTGACAGAGGAGCAACAGCAGCAGAACCAAGAAAGAGCGCACAAGACAGAGCAGTGGACTGCCCAGCCTCGGAGTAAGTAAAACTTTGTGCAGTAAGTTTGCTTCCTTACACAGTATGGTGTCTCCAAGCACTTAAATGAGGAAGCTAGGTTTGCTGACCCACAGAGCTAGAGCCAAGTGTCTTCAGGCTGAGGCTTATGGTGGAATGGTGTTTCCTGTAGTCATTTATCAGCAACCCTAAGAGCTCGGGCTGCTAATCTCACGGTCAGCAGTTCAAAACCACCAGCTGTTCCGCGGGAGAAAGATGAGGCTTTCTGCTCCCTTAAAGATTTACAACCTCGGAAACCCTGTACAGGGTCGCTATGAGTCAGAACTGACTCCACGGCACATAACAACAACAACAAGAACTTTATAGCATTGCCAAGGCAGAGAGAAGCCTGTCTGTAAGCTTGGCCGAGGAGAGGCTGTCCTGACTGGAAGAACTGTGCCCTGTGCTCTTCTGATCCTGGATTGTAACCTGTGAACTTCCCTAAGAAACCCCATGCCTGAGAGTGTGGTATATGATTTCTGAGTCCCCATCGCAATGAATTCTTGAAGCCAGATGAGTAGAGTGCTGTAAAAGGGATGGTTGATGCAGTTATAATTTTTCTTAAAACTCCTTCATAATAAGTCCTCATCATCATCCTGTGTCCTTCAATAAATATCTATCAAGAATATTTCTTTGAAATTCCCAAAACACTTACCATAACCTTCTGGGCTGACCTCCTCTCTGCCTTGAATTTCATTGGCCCAGCAGAGGCCCTGGCAGACACTCTTTTGATTGGACCTCTTTTGTGAGGGCCCCTAAGCTCACCACCTGCTCCTTGGAAACTCGATACAGGGTCATTATGGGTCAGAATCGACTCGATGACAGTTAACAACAACTACAAGGAGTCCTGGAGTGACGCTGTGGGTGAATGAGTCAGACTGTAAAGTCGTTTGAACTACAGGGTCAGTGGTTCAAGCTCACCAGCTGCTCATTGGAAACCCTATACAGGGTCGCTATGGGTCGGAATTGACTCCACGGCGCTTAACAACCAGAAGACGGGTAGCATAGTGGTTACAAGTCAGGCTGCTAACCTCAAGGTCAGCAGTTCAAAACTACCACCTGTTCTGCAGGAGAAAGATGAGGCTTTCTGCTCCCGTAAAGATTTACAGCCTTGGAAACCCTGTATAGGGTCGTTATGAGTCAGAACCATGGCACATAACCAACCAACGAAACTAAAGGAGTCCTGATACGGTGCTGTGGGTTAATGCACTGGACTGCAAAGTTGGTTTGAACTGCAAGGTTGGCAGTTCAAGTTCACCAGCCGCTCCTCAGAAATCCTATACAGGGTCTCTATGGGACAAAACTGATTCGATGGCACACAACTTGCCTGTAGCCATCCACTGATGGCACACACATTTAAATTCATTTTGTTTAAATAAAACCATGCATATATGACCTGGAATCCTAATAGCAATGCCTTTTTATTTGTTGTTGTTGTGAAGTGCTGTTGAGTCAGTTCCCACTCATAGCAACTCCGTATAGGGTTTCTAAGGAGCGACTGGTGAGTTTGAACCACCGACCTTATGGTTCAAATCGACCTGTGGTTCATTGCTTACTCTACAGCGCCACATCAGGACCACCTCCTCATATTTAAGTTATTTCCAGTTTTTCACTACTAGAAATGATGCTGCAATTAATACCTTTTAATATAAACTTGTTTTCAGTATAGTAGGATTATTACTTTAGGAGATAGTCCCAGAAGTAAAACTACTGGGCCAGATTGTGTAAACAGCAGTAATAATTCTTGACGTAAATAGTCAGTTATTTTTCCAGAATTATAGGAGCCTTTTATGCTCTCTCCATCTGTAAATAATTTTATTACCCTGTCACCGGCTTCAGGTGGTCTCAAATTCATCCATTGCCTAGACCAAAAGTATGCGATCTGATCTTAATGTATATCTTCATATTACTGTTGTTATTGTTGTTAAGTGTTGTCAAGTCAGTTCCGACTCATAGCTATCCTGTATAGGTTTCTGAGGCATGGCTGGTGAGCTTGAATCAGCAACCTTGTGGTTGAAACCAACTTTGCAGTCCAGTACACTAACCTGCAGCGCCACACCACAGTTCCTCAGATTGCTGGTAAGTACTTTTATAAGACACTCAGAGCTCCTGTTTTGTGAATTGTCTCTTCATCTCTTTCCCAGTCTGAGGTCCAGTTGTTGTTGTTGCTATCAAGCGCTGTTGAGTTGGTTCTGACCAATAGTGACCCTGTATGGGATTCCCCAGGAGCAGCTGGTGAGCTTGAACCTCCAACCTTACAGCTCACAGTGACTTTGTATGTAGTCCAGTGCAAAGTCCAACTCACCACAGCACCACACCAGGACCCCTAAGTGCCAACAGGCAGACTTAAAAATAGTTTCTTGTACAACAGCATGCAAAAGTTGTTGATGCTACTGCTTTTGGTGCCATCAAGTTGGTCCCGATTCATACCAACACAATAGACAACAGAACTAAAAAGACTGTCTACAGGAGGTCAAGACCATGTGGGCCCAAGCGTTGTTGACCGTCCAAACCATAGGCTCTGAGGATCAGACTTTAGCCACCTAGTAGACATAGCAAACTGTCCCTCATCTGATTATTCAGTAATGCTTGTTAGTAATCTCATACATGAGCCCTGGATATCCACAGACAAATG
>NW_006408677.1:45260-53490 GCF_000296735.1 Chrysochloris asiatica | reverse complement strand
TGCCCAAATGGGTAGAAGTTTTGTATATATAAAATGGAGAAATTTTAAGTGTGTGCTAAGGCACATGGTACTGAGATTTTTTTTTTTCAAGAAAGAGTTGTCTAATCTCAAGGTGAAGATCTAAATGTGAACAGTTCACTAATGCAATACTGAAAATTACATCTGTGGCACAATCGTTGTAAACATGGGCTTGTCTGCTTCTCTAAATTGATTTCTGCCTTTTAATCTGTAATTACTGAGAAACTCCTGTTCCCATTTGTACCAAACTGAATTTGTTTTTCTGTTTAATTTTTACTTAATTTCATGCAAAAAAAAAAAAAAAAAAAGACTATCTAGCCCTGCACCATCCTCACAATCATTGCTATATTTGAGCCCGTTGTTGCAGCCAAATTGTCAATCCATCTTGAGGATCTTTCTTTTTCAATGACCTTCCATGTTACCAACTATGTGATGTCCTGCTCCAGCGACTGGTGTCTCCTGATAATATCTCCAAAGTACATGAGAAAAAAGTTTCCCCATCCTTCCTCCTAAGGAACATTCTGGCTTTACTTCTTCAAGAAAGATTTGTTGTTTGTTCTGGCAGAGTATTGGTGCTTACTGTTCAACGTGTCAAATCTGTTATTGAGATGGTCTCTAAATTCAGATGGGATGCCTTCAAGATCATATTTTGGCTTTTGTTGGTTTGTTTTAAATTCTTCAGCTTCAGCCTGAACTTGCATATGATCAGTTGATGGTCTGTTCACAGTCTGCTACTGGCTTTATTATTGAACTTCTTCATCTTCTCTTGCCATTTATGTAGTCAATTTGATTCCTATGTATTCCATCTGGAGAGGCCCATGTGTTTAGTCACTGTTTATATTGTTGAAAGGGAGGTATTTGCAAAGTCATTGGTCTTGCAAAAGTCTATCATGTGGTCTCAAGCATTTCTATCACAAGCATTTCTATCACCAAAGCCATATTTTCAAAGGAGTCCTGATATGCTGCTATAGGATAAGCATGGGACTGCTAGCTTCAAGGTCAGGAGTTCAATTGCAGCAGCCATTCTTAGTTGTTTCTAACGTTTGCATTCCCATCACCAGTAATTATCAATGCATCTTGATTGCATGTTTCATCAAGTTGAAACTGAAGAGTTGGTGGTGGCTGATGGTGGTTATGTGCTGTGGAGTCGGTTCCGACCCATAGTGACCCTGTACAGGGTTTCTGAGGCTATACATCTGTACAGGAGCAGAAAGCCTCATCTTTCTCCCTCGGAACAGCTGGTAGTTTCGAACTGCTGACATTGCGGTTCACAGCCCGATTCGTAATCACTATGCTACCAGAGTTCCTTGATAGAATCCTTCAAGTTCTTCATTACTGACTTTGGTGGATGGGGGACAAATCTGAATAATAGTTGTATTAACTGGTCTTCTTTGTAGGTGTATAGATACTTCCTTTCATTGCAATGATTACAATCCCCTCCATGCATCATCATTCAACAGTATTTGCTTCCATTCCCTCTGGGGTTTTTTGGGGGTGGGGGTGGGGGAGATGTACACAGAAGCCCTCAGCAATATATAACCATTCAAACAACCAAAGGGTACACCCCACAAGCCTGCTCCCGGCCGTCAGCACACAGCCCCTCTCCCTCCCTGAGTCTAGAGTCCCCAGCCACTCTGTCTCCCTACATCATCATTTCTGCCTCCATCTCTGGCATTGCTGTTTCTCTGGATAGGGTCCCACACTCTGCTCTTCTCCCTTGATGGTCCCAGGGCCCTCTGCTCCTGGACTGCAAGATCAACCACTCCCCTCCTTTTGTTACAAAACGTCTACTTTTACATTTGTGATACTCACAATGAGTCCTGGTAGCAATTATTCACTATTGAACCACAAGAGTCTTATCCTCACCTCCTTTCACCAGCCCCATCCAGACATCTGTTTCTTCTTAATTTGAGTCATACCCCATTGGCATATCAGGGTCCCGAAACCTTTGCTCCATCCATGCCATTAAGGTCGACTCGACTTTGAGGGGTAAGCTTTTCCTCAGTCGTATTTTGAGTGCCTTCCAACCTAAGTCATATATTGAGTGTCTTCCAGCACTATATCAGACAATGTTTCTCTGCTATTCATAAGGTATTCCGGGGCTAATCCTTCAGACGTGGACTGCTTATTCCTTCTTCGTAGTCTGTGCTCACTCTGAAAGCTCCACTAAAAGCTGTCCCCCTTGGATGACCCTGCTGGTATTTGAAACACCAGTGGCATAGCTTCCAGCATTACTGTACATGCAAACCACCATGCTAACACAAACTGAAAGATGAGTGGGATATGCAGAAGTGAGTAATTATAAATACTATGTAAGAACTACAGACGAGGTTAACACTATCACTTGGTTTACTCCACTTTATTCCCACCCACCCCAGAATTCCTTGCAGCTAAGGTTTTGCTTATGAATTCATTATCCCCAATGAGATGCAGTTCTGTGACATTTGGCAGGTGGAAGTTGGGTGTCAAGCTAGAAAGAGTAATCCCAACCTATAGGCAAAGTTTCTCTGCAGTGGTCATTCTCTACCTTCTTGGATATCAAGAGGATTTGAGATGTTCCCCCAGTAATGTCAGCAGCCAAAATAAAATCTGATTTCTAACAGCCTGCATCTACCTCCTGGGCATTCAGAGGCAGCTGCAGCAGCCACTGAGGTGACAGTGGCAGGTGTTTTATTCTCACAGAACTCTAGGGGTTGGGTCAAACAGGAGTAATGGCTTCCTTGAAGTTTCAGTTCTCTATTATTCTGGAACTGTTCTACTAAGTCTAGCCTGCACCCACTCCTTTCCCACTTTTTTGCTTTAAATCCCTTCCTATTAACTGCTCTGAACTTTTTGAAAATTAATCTAACAGTTGTTGTTGTTAAGTGCCGTTAAGTCTACTCCGACCTATAGCGACCCTGTATAGGGTTTCCAAGGAGTGCCTGGTAAGCTTGAGTCACCAATCTTGCAATTCAAACTGACCTTACAGTCAAGCATACGAACCCACAGCGCCACACCAGGACTCCACTCTAACAGTTGTTGTTGTTGTTAAGTGCCTTCGAGTCGGTTCCGACCCATAGCGACCCAGTACAGCGTCTCCGAGGGTGTAAATCCTTATGGGAGTAGAAAGCCTCATCTTTCTCCCACGGAGCGACTGGTAGTTTCGAACCACTGACCTTAAGGTTCGCAGCCTGATTCGTAACCACTACGCTACCAGAGCTCCTTACTCTAACAGTAGCAATTACAATTTAAAAATTGGACCCAGCTATCTCACTTAAAAACTTCTTTTGCACAGAAATAAAAGCAACAGTACTCATTGTTACAAAAGGACATTCACTGTGGTGCTTTAGTGGCAACAAGCAAACAAAACAGTCTGGAGATAACCTGAATGTCCATCATTAGAAGGAATGGTTAAATACATTACTGTACACCACACCATGGAATATTATAACTCAAACTAAAAAGCCAAAAGACTTTGTATCTATTGACATGGAAGTATGTCATGATATATATAATACAGTACGTGAAATAGGTTTAATATTTCCATTTTTGTAAATAAAGTGGTGGGAGGAATCACATCATACTTAAATTACTTGAAGATTGTCTTTGATTTCCTGCCCTGAACCCTGAACCCTGATATATATATATTCTATGTGGATAAGGAGCTCTGATAGCATAGTGGTTACGAATCGGACTGTGAACCGCAAGGTCAGCAGTTTGAAACTACCAGCTGCTCCACAGGAGAAAGATGAGGCGTTCTGCTCCCGTAAAAGATTAACAGCCTTGGAAACCCTGTGCAGGGTCGCTATGAGTCGGAACTGACTCCACGGCACATAACAACAACAACAACATACTATGTGGGGCTGTGGATTAATGCACTGGACTACAAGGTCACTTTGACCTTCAAGCTCACCAACCACTCCTCGGAAACCCTATACAGGGTCACTATGAGTCAATACCAACTCGACGTCACTTAACAACAACATCATCGAGTCCTGGTGTGGCGCTGCAAGATAATGTGCTGGACCACAAGGTCGGTGGTTCAAACTCACCAGCTGCTCCTCGGAAACCCTACATAGTCAAAACTGACTTCGACAGCACTTAACAGCAACAACAATATCATCATCATTAAACATTTTATATCTAAGGTTTTGCAAACATCATATTATAAAATTCTTGGTAATCTGAGTTTTGGAGCCCTCAAGTGGTTACTGTAATCAGCTGCTAACCAAAAGGTTAGAAGCACTAGTTCACCCAGAGGCACCTTGGAAGAAAGGCCTGGTGATCTATTTCTGAAAAACTAGCTCTTAAAAACCCTATGGATGGATCCAGAGAGGGCGAGGGACTGTGTGCTGAAGAATGGGGGGGGGTGTAGGGGGGGGTTATAGGGTATACCCTTTGGTCGGTTGATGATGCATGGAGGGGATTGGAACCATGACAATGTTTCCAATCAAGGGGTTTGTGCCTCATCACATTCAATGCTGATTCTGAGTGAGAACACTTCAGCAAAGTATTTGGCTTGATCAAATTTATGTTACCTTCCTTTTGCTTTAAAACATTTAGAAATTGGTAAATATGTGAGTACGCTAAAATAAACATTAACTATGTAAAATAATAATTGTTGTTGTGGTTGTTGCTAAGTGCTGTCAAGTCAGTTCCAACTCATAGCGACCCTGCATAGGGTTTCTGAGGAGAGGCTGCTGGGTTTGAACCACCGACCTTGCAGTTAGCAGTCTAGTACTTATGCTACAATGCCACACCAGGACAATAAATAAATACATATGAGTCAGTCAGGGTGGAACAATCTGAGTTAAAGTCTTTTATGGTCCTTGTAATGTTTGAGAATATTGCAAGTATTGATTTAATTTAAACTATTAAATATGCATGATTCATTGGTCATCATTGTTAGGGCAACCTCTAAAAGAATAGAAACAGCATAAAGTTTCTAAATAGAAAAGGAAAAAATAGTTGAGATAAATATCACAAAGGTATAAAAAACAATCCAAAGGAAACAAGAAATGAGGTAGAAGAAGAAATATAGAAGAAGCAAGACAAGGTGGAAGACATTAGAATGTTGGACTAAATTCAAATATATCAGCAACCACAATAAGCACAATAGACTAACTGTTCAGTTAAAAGACAAAGACTGGATAACAGAGGAGAATTCTAGTTCTAGTCTAGGGAGTAACTCTCATCACACTGTCTCCCACTGAAAACAACTATCAAAACTATAGAAGGTTTTTTTTTATAGAATGAATGTAAAATTAATGTTTCTCCATGTAAACTATCACACAATACTCAATAAAACATTTATTTAAAAAAAAATAGAAGATTTTTTTTAAACAAAAATGCTAGTAGATATTGAAGATCAATTATCACATGTAGAACTTAATCATTTTTTTCAAAGTCTTACAGTCAGTTTGAACTGCAAGGTTGGTGGTTCAAGCTCACCAGTCGCTCCTTGGAAACCCTCTATGGGTTGGAACTGACTCGACGGCACTTAACAACAACAACATCCTTAAAAGATAGGAACTCTGGTAGCATACTGGATTATGAGGTGGGTTGCTAACCACAAAATCAGCAGCAGTTCGCATCTACCAATTGCTCCTTGAAAGCAAGATGAGGCTTTCAGCTCTCATAAAGGTTTACAGCCTCAGAAACCTTATACAGGGTTGCTATGAGTCAGAACCAACTCGGTGACACACAACCACCACCTGAAAAGAAAGGAAATTCACATTCATCCAGGCTTTTCCCCAGAGGATAGATTTCAATTTTTTTGCAATGTAGGAATAGAGTCCAAGCAGAAAGTATCAATATTTCTGAGCTGAGAAGATAAAGGTGAGAGTGCAGGGCTACTAAAGTGACTCAAACTTGAAAACCAGAATTACAGAGAAAGGAAAATCACAGATAAGGTCCAAATCCTGCATACAAATTCCCTCTAATTGTTGAAACCCCTACCATAAAGGGGTGAGATTCCCCACCACAGAAACATCAACGAATCAAACAGAAACTGTCAGAACCAATTTTGTCCGAACTCTGGAAAACAGTCAAAGTTCACAGCAATCATGTGAATGCTAAATCAAGAAAAAGGCAACTTTAAAATGTAACACAGCTATTTCACTTGCCCATCCTCCTCCCTGGCTTGGCAGCAGCCAGTGTGCAACCCTGGTTTCTGGATCAAGAGGGTGCGGAGTAGACCTTGATCACAAAGATTTGCTGCTTCTAGCTTATCTGTGAGCTCCCTGAAAGCCTGCTATAAGGCATTTGGCTTTGTTTTCACCTAACTTAGAATTCTCTCAGGAAAAGCAACAGGCATTGCTAGAAAACATTGTAAAACAAATGAACTACACACAGCCACCTGAAACAAAAAAATATATAATTGAGGCATACAATAAATAGAGCACCAACCAGAAGACTGGAGGAAAAGCTGAGGAGAGAGTTTCTTTAGGTAACTAAGGCATTCAAATACATCCTTGTTTACTGGGGAAAGAGACATGCATGCATACATGTTTTGGTGCCATGAATTATTTAATGTCTCTTCTAGCCATAGCCTTTGTAAACTCCCACCAAGCAACTTTTTCCTGATGGGTGGATAAGAGATAGTGGGGGAGTATACTGGTGGATTACATTACTCAGTTGTGAGTAATTGTTAACAAGGCCAATTGTGATTGGTCAAGTTTGCCATCCTGCTGGGTATAAAATAATCCATCTTAGAAGCAGAAGGGTGATCTCACTATCATCAAGGAAGAAGAGCCAGGATCTGTGTTGGAAGAAGAACAACCAGAGTGCTCCTTGGAAGCTAGGGTGACCAAACTTTGTCTTTCCTACTTTAGGAAATATTGCCAGGATGAACCAGTCACTTGAGAAGGATACCATGTTTGGTAAAATGGAAGGTCATAGAAAAAGAGGAAGACCTCCAGTGAGATGAATTAGCACAGTGGTGACAGCAATGGGTTCAGGCTTGACAACAATGTGAGCTTGGCCCAGGACAGGGCTGTTTCATTCTGTTGTACCTGGGGTCGCTGTGAGTAGATGCTGACTCAATAAACATCCATAAACAAAGGTCAAGTTCATGAAATTATAGCAATTTACACTTGCTTCCTGTAACAACTTCTTTATCTTCCTCTAGTCGAGCTCTGATCATCAAGCCATCCAAGCTAGGTCAAATGGGTACTATCTGCAAGTTTGAGCTTTCTTGCACGCCTTCCCCCATTTCAGATAAGTTGGCCACTTCACTCTCAGATCATGCCCCCAGTGGCTAGGTCAGTGTCCATGGGCTCAGGAGTCTCCAAGTCTCCCTAAACTTAAGACCAACCAGCCCTTCCTCTTCTCTCTCTCATCTCAAGGTCAACGAGTATCTATGGAACATGGTCGAACTTAGCCCTTGTCTTCATTAGCTGCATTTCTCCCACTTCCACTCAAAAGTAGACCAAGGCAGTCACCAGCCAGCTTACAAGCCTACTCATGTGTTCCTTTTGAGTTTCAGTCCTGGAAGTGGGGCTGACTTTTCTTGCCTTGATGGTTCCCAGGCAAACAGCTTGTTTGTTCTTGTAACAGCCAAACATCCTGTTCTTTTTTTGTTGGTTTTGTTTTTTCCCTGCTGGTCTTTCTTTCAAGACATATCTTCTGTTCCACTAGCTGCTCCGGATTGGCCTTCATGTCCTTTCCAGTTTGGTCTGCATGTCCTTTCAAGTGTGAATGTCCCACCTCAGAAAGTTCTGGTTGGGTTCAGGATTCCACCTAAGGCCCCATACTCTACAAAGGCTTAGCAGGAAGCCTATTCCCTGATTCCTATCAGGACTGACTGTGAGTGTTGGAAAGGTAAAAGTAGGTGTTTTGTAACAAAAAGAGGGGAGTGGTTGATTTTGCAGTCCAGGAGCAGAGGTCCCTGGAACCATCAAGAGAAAAGAGCGGAGAGCGGAACCCTACCCAGAGAAACAGTGACACCAGTGATGGAGGCACAGGCGATGACATGTAGAAATGGAGCAGCTGGTGACTCTAGACGCAGGGAGGAGAGGGGCTGTGTGCTTACAGTCAGGAGGCAGGCGTGCAGGGTGTACCCTTTGGTTGGTTGATGATGCAGGCAGGGGATTGTAATCATTGCAATGAAATGAAATATGATAGGATGAACATACAGATAATGTTCTCCCATGTAAACTATCACATAATTCACAATGTTGTTGTCAGGTGCCATCGAGTCGGAACCGACTCATAGCAACCCCATGCACAGCAG
>NW_006408677.1:0-42240 GCF_000296735.1 Chrysochloris asiatica | reverse complement strand
AGTAGTTTGTCACTCTTTCTTCCTAGTCTGTCTTTGGAAGTTCATCTGAAACCTGTCCACCATGGGTGACCCTGCTGGTTATTTAAAATACTGGTGGCATAGCCCTCAGAATCACAGCAATTCAAACCACCACAGCACTACAGACAGACGAGTGGCGGTTGCGTGGTTGCTGTTAAATAGGAATCTCCTTGTGCTAGGGCCCTTAAGTCTGGCTCAAAGGCAGGATTTCTGTCCTTGGATGTCAATCAAGAGGCAGAAGCGCAGCAGGGGTGACTGGATTGTAGTGAGACGCTTTGGGCTGGGCTTGTGGGTCTCTAAGTTGGTCGACCCCACCTCAAAGCCAGAATCCAACGGTTAGGCTAGGAAGGCGCTCTCGTGTCCGGGGTAAGTAGGATAGCCTGGCCGACCCCTGCAGTCTCTTCCCGCTAGGCAGCGTCTCCCCATGGACCTGGTCTCCGGACACCTCTTACCCTGCCGCTCTGTGGTCTGGGTTTCATTTAATACCTCCACCAGGTCTGCGCAGTTCTCGCACATCTTTTAGCCTATTCCCTTGGGCACATTTTAGTACCCCTTTAGCTAATCCAATCAGGTCTAGGCTGAAGACATGTTTACAAGCTTTCTGTAATCATGTTTGCCAACATTCCTTTCTACTCCACTTAAATGTCTATTTTACAATCATCAAGGGAAACCAGTATCCACAAGACAGTCAAGCACCTTAACATTATTTCCCCTCTTTTATCCATTCAGGTTATGCCTAGATCCCTGTGTCACAGAGCCCTGTTGTTCCAAGGATGAGCATGCATCACTATTGACCTCTGTCCCTTTTAGCCCATGCAAAGCTGTCTCAGTGTTCCCCTATCTTCCTTGTTCTTTCACCCCCTCCCCTTTTTTGTACATTGCCCTCCTCTTCCTTGTAGATTGTTTTCCCTAACACCCAATGGGGTCCTTTTTACAGAAATGGAAAAAAAAAAATCCTTAAATTCATATGTAATTACAAAGTGCCATCAATAACCAAAGTAATATTGAAAAGGGAAAGCAAAGATTTTTTTTCCATTTCTCAAAATCAAAACTTACTACAAAGTTACAGTTATCAAAATGATATGGTACGGGTATAAAGATAGACAAATGGTATAGAAACTTAACAGTAAATATTCCTGACTTATATTTAAGCACTATTTGTTAGGTATGACCTAGAATAGCCAAAAGCAATGTTAGAAAAGAAGAACAAACTTGGAGAACAACACTGGCTTCAAGATTCATTATAAAGTTATAGTATTCAAAAGAATGTAACATTGGCATGAAACAGACTAGAGAATTCAGAAAGGCTCACACCTATAAGAACAACTGATATTTGACTATGGGTCAAAGTCATCAGTGCATCAAGAATAGTCTTTTCAGCAAGTGATACTGGAACAATTGAGATTGTTCAAAACAATTGAGATTGTTCAAGAACATTCAAAAATTGACCTTTGGTCAATGCATAATACTATATACAAAAATTAAATAAAATGGATCGAAGACTTAAATGTGTGTACTAAAACTATTAAAGGAGCTCTGGTAGCGTAGTGGTTACGAATCGGGCTGTAAACCGCAAGGTCAGCAGTTCGAAACTACCAGCTGCTCCGCGGGAGAAAGATGAGGCTTTCTACTCCCGTAAAGATTTACACTGTCGGAAACCCTGTACAGGGTCACTATGAGTCGGTTCCGACTCCACGGCACATAACAACAACAACAACAAAACTATTAGACTCTTAGTGGAAAACATGGGAGTAAATAAATCTTCATGGATTTGAGTTAGGCAAAGCCTTTTTTAAAATGACACCCAAAACACAATTTACAGAAGAAAAACATAGATAAACTTAACTTCATTAGAAAGCTAAAACCTTTTGTGCATCAAATGACATTATGTAAAGTAAAATGACAAACAACATAGACAGGGATGGGCAACTTGGACATTGGCTATCCAAAATGGCAGGGGGGGGTGCGGGGGGAGGTTTACAAAGACTAGATGTGAGTGGCTTACAAGCTTTCAAGAGGGAGCCTAGATCCAGAGGGTGTGGAGGAAGGCAGAATCTCCACTGAGTAGTATCCAAATCTGTCTGGGCGGGAACTGATGAAAGGAGATGTGGATAGCACTCATGTGGTACAATAGTGAATAATTACTATCAGGACTGACTGTGAGGGTTGGAAATGTAAAGGTAGACGTTTTGTAGCAAAAAAAAAGGGGAGTGATTGACTTTGCAGTCCAGGAGTGGAGGTCCCTGGGACCATCAAGGGAGAAGAGCGGAGTGCGGGACCCTACCCAGAGAAACAGTGACGCCAGAGATGGAGGCAGAGACCATGCCGGGGAGAGATGGAGTGGCTGGGAATTCTAGACCCAGAGAGGGAGAGATCTGTGTGCTGACAACCAGGGGGGCAGGTTTGTGGAGTGTATGTACCATTTGGTTGGTTGATGATGTATAGATGGTATTGTAACCATGGCAATGTAATGATATACGATAGGATGAATGTAAAGCTAATGTTCTTCCATCTAAACTATCACATAATTCACAATAAAACATTAAAAAAAAAAAAAAAAAGACAATCCACAGAACCAGAAAAAATATTTGCAAACCATAAATCTAATAAAGAACCTTTATCTAGATTATAAGGAGCTCTGGTAGCATAGTGATTACGAGTCTGGCTACTAATCTCACAGTCAGCAGTTTGAAACTACCAGTGGTTCCATGGAAGACAAATGAGGCTTTCTGCTCCCATAAAGATTTACAGCCTCGGAAACCCTATGCAGCGCTGCTATGAGTTAGAACTGACCCCACAGCACATAACCACCACCATCTAGATTATAAAAAGTGTTCTTATTATTCAGTAGTAAAAAGAAAATAACCCAGTAGAGAAAGGATCCAAACTGTAATTTCTCCTAAGGTATACAAATCATCATTAAGTTCATGAAAAGATGGTCAAAATCATGAGGTGTCAGGGAAGTACAAATCAAAACTACAATTAAATAGGGCCTCACAACCGCTAGGATGGCTATTATCAGAAACACAGCAACTGGTAAGTGTCAATTAGGACATGGAGAAATTGAAACCTCCTTCATTGCAGGTGGAAATTTAAAATGCTGCAGTTCCTGAGGATAAAAATTTGGTAGTTACTCAGAAACGTAAAGAATTCCTATGTTATTGTTGTGCCGCTGAGTTGATTCCGACTCAGTTCTGTGACCTAATGTAAACAGAACAAAACAGCCTGACCCTGTACCATCCTCACAATCATTGCTGTGTTTGAGACCGATTTTGCAGCCACTTTGTCAATCCATCTCAATTAGGGTCATCCTGTTTTTCACTGACCCTCTATTTTACCAGGTGTCATGTCCTTCTTCTGATAAAATGACCAAAGTAAGTGAGAAAAAGTTTTCACCATCTTCCCTTCTAAGGAGCACTCTGGTAGTACCTCTTCCAAAACAGATGTATTCATTCTTCTGGCAATTCATGAGTGGAACTATATTCAATATTCTTCAGCAACACCATAATTCAAAATCATCAGTGCTTCTCTGTCTTCCTTATTCATTGTCCAGCTTTCACATGCATATGAGGTGATTGAAAGTGCTATCAATTGGGTCAGGAACATCTTTGTCCTCAAGTAATATCATTGCTTTTAAACACTTTAGAGGTCTTTTGCAGCAGAGTTTGCCCAATAAATATGCTATTTGATTTTTTGACTGTTGCCTCCATGTACATTGATTGTGGATCCAAGAAAATGGAATTCTTGACAACTTCGATCTTTTTTCTATCTGTGATGATATTGGCTCTATTGTGAGAAATTTTGTATTCTTTACCTTGAGATGTAATCCATACTGAAAGCAGTAGTCTTTGATATTCATCAGCAAGTACTTTAAGTCCTCTTTGCATTTAGCAAGCAAGGTTGTGTCTAGTGCATATGGTAGGTTGTTATTGAGTCTTCCTGCATACCTGATTCTCTTGTTCTTCTCAGATTATTTACACAATACACAGATTGAATATGTATGATAGAAGAATACAACTTGACACACATCTTTACTGACTTTAAACCCTCTTTCTGTTTGAACAACTGCCTCTTGGTCTATATACGGATTCCGCATGAACACAAGCATTCTGTAGTTCCCGTTCTTTGCAATGTGATTCATAATTTATTATGATCCACACAGTTGAATGCCTATGTTGGCAAAAGTCAACATATTTTTTGTATTCTCTGCTTTTAGCCAAGATCCATCTGACATCAGCAATGGTATCCCTCATTCCATGTCCTCTTCTGAATCTGGTTTGAATATCTGGCAGTTCCTTGTAGATGTATTTTTGAATTATCTTCTGAAAGTTTTTACTTGCATGTGATATTAAAGATATTGTTTGGTGGCTTTTGAATTTTATTAGATCTATTTGACTATTGGATAGGCACAAACATGGATCCCATCCAGTTGGTTGGCCAGGTAACTCTCTTCCAACTATCTTGGCAGAGATAAGTGAGCACTTCTAATGTTGCATTCGTTTGTTGAAACATCTTAATTGGCATCCCTGGACCCTTGTTTTTCGCTAATGCCTTCAGTGCTGATTGGACTCCTGAAATGGTTTCATGCCAACAATACCACTTAGCAATTCTACTTCTAGCTAAATACTTGAAAGCAGGGACTCAAAAAGATACATGTACACCAGTGTCCGTTACTGAATTATTGTTCTCAATGGTTTGAATTTGTGTCCTCCTCCGCTTAAAATATGTGGTGGTCCTAACCCCTGTATCTGTTAACACAACCCAGTTTAGAAAGAGGGCTTTCTATTGTCATGTTAGTTAGGTCATACCAGCATAGAGTGGATCCTGTTGTTGTTGTTGTTAAGTGCCATCGAGTCGGGTCCGACCCATAGCGACCCTGTACAGGGTTTCCAAGAGTGTAAATCTTTATGGGAGTAGAAAGCCTCATCTTTCTCCCGCGGAGCAGCTGGTAGTTTCGAACCGCTGACCTTAAGGTTTGCAGCCCGATTCGTAACTAAACCTACTCATTTCTTAACGGTGTTTTATAAAAAGAGCAGAAGATACAGAGATACACAAGGTGGAAACAGACACCACAGAAAGACCCATCTACAAGCAAAGGGACACCAAGGATTGTCCACAGACACACAAAACTGAGAGAGACCCAGAGAAATAATCAATGTGGTTGAGACTTTAGTTTGAAATTTTAGCCTCCCAAACTGAGAAAATCAAATTCTGTTTCTTAAAGCCAGCTACTTGTGATAGCCCACCTCTTCCCACCCCCTAGAGAGGACTAAGAAATTAAGACACACCCTAAGTGTCATTCAAAAGAGAAATGGATACGCAAACTGTGGTGTACACATACAACAGCATATTATTTCAGCCATAAAGGTTGTTCTAATACATACATGAACCTTGAAAACATTGTGCTGCATGAAGTAAGTCAGACACAAAAGTCCAAATATTGTATCAGCCCACTTATATGAAATAGTAGAATAGACAAATGCAAATGTTTATTAGTGATTACCAGAGCCAAAAGAGTGGAGGGAATGAAAGTTATGGGTGAAGGAGTACTGAGTTTCTGTTAAGGTTTGATGAAATATTTTTGGAAAAGTATAGTGGTGATGAACTCCTAGTGTGGTGTTGTTGGATAAGAGTACTGGAAAAGAGAATAAGATTACCATCACTAACGAGAAGAGCCACTTGAATAAAAAAGATATTGAACAAATGGTTCAGGAAGCTGAAAAGTTCCTGAACTGAAGCTGAAGATGACAAACAGCAGGATGAGGCGTCCTCTAAAAATTCACTTGAATCCTATGCATTAAAAATGAAAGCAACAGTTGAAGATGAAAAACTTCAAGGCAAGATCAATGATGAAGACAAACAGAAGATTCTTGATAAATGTTAATAAAATTATCAACTGACTTGATAAGAATCAGACTATAGAGAAATTTGAACATCAACAGAAAGAACTGGAGAAACTGGAGGGAGAAAGTCTGCAACCCCATCATTACCAAGTTAAACCAGAGTGTGGGAGCCATGTGTGGAGGAATGCCTGGTGGCTTCCTTGGTGGTGGAGCTCCTCCATCTGGTAGCGTCTTCTAGACCCACCAATGAGGAGGTTGATTAAGCCAGTATCTGAGCATAGATACCTTAGCATTGTTCCACAGTAAAACACTGAAGGACCCAAACTTGCAACACATTCAATAGCAGTTTTAATCATTAGAACTGCTGTACTAAATTTCTGGGCATTCTCAATACTTGAATATGGAGTTATGAGCATAGGGAAAGGAAGTAACATTACACTTTATTATCACTGTAATAAAGTGGAAATGCAATGTCTTAAATAAAGTTGTATTTAAAAATGGCAAGAAAAAAAGAGAGAGAGAGAGACTATGGGCCAAGTGTTACACTGTTGGATAAGCACTGGACTGTTTACTGCAAGATTGGTGGTTCAAACCCACAAGCCGCTCCTATATAGGGTCACTATGAATTGGAACTGACTCAACCACACTTAATAACAACAAAGACAAATGTGTTACTGAGAGAACTTGTCTGCCATCCACTGATTGTAGAGAAATATTTGAACACATTTTGGGGGGAATAAACCTATGAATGCATGAGTTGGAACCCTAGTAAGCAATACATTTTGACTTCACTAGTATACCTGTGTAGATAGATTGGGGGCAGGGGAGGGTGTGTGGGAATGGAGTCTGACCTCCTCTTACTTCACCAGCAGGGAAAGAGAATCAAACTCAGCATCAGCCCAAGGTTGATTCCTATGAGGCTGAGGTTAGCCATGCCTCCACCCTCCACCCTTCTTTACAGATTCTGACACCAACATCCCTCCCACCGCACTCTGTGTTTCTCTACTGGGTTCAATAATCCATTGCAATGGTCACACTGAACTCAGAAATTATGCGCTTCATTGGGAAAGTTAACAGGTTATAATTCAGGATCAGAAATGTTCAGGATAAAGGTCTTTGGTCAGGACAGAATGTCTAAGAGCCACAACTCTTGAGTCAGGCAGTTGTGGGTTGCAATTCCATCTTCACTAGCTGTGTCATCTTGGCCAAATTACTCAACCACCTCAAACTTTATTTTTGACCAAATGCTTTATTAACTCCCTTGAAATTTATCTTCTTGTTAGAGTTGTTAGGTGCCGTAGAGTTGGTTCCGACTCATAGTAACCTTAATATAATAATATATTATTAATAGCAGTAATAATAATGTTGTTGTTGTTGTTGTTGTTAAGTGCTGTCAAGTCACTTCCAACTCATAGCAACCAACTCGTAGGGTTTCCGAGGAGCGGCTGGTGGGTTTGATCCACCAATCTTGCAGTTCAAACTGGCCTTGTGGTCCAGTACTTATCCTACAGGGCCACACCAGGACTTCTAATAGTAATAATATAGTATTTCATAATGAGAATATATTAAGAATAATGTATTAGGAATATATCCCTCTAATAACCATTAATAATCTGAATAATAATACCTCCCTCTCCTGGGTTTTTGAAGATTGCGTAAGATCACTTAAAATGCTGGACATCCTGTAAGTCCTCAATAAAGAAAAACAACCATCAATAAAGCAGTAAATCTGATTCATATCTGGCCAACAAGAGCAGTCAATTTTGCCAGTGTTGGTGAACAAAGAGAATGAAGTATGGAAAGGTAACCTGGGGTCAGACAAATGCGGATCTTTCAAGATAAGGAGAATTTTGGAGAAAAGGGAATAGAGTGAACAAGGTAGAAATCTGGGTTTAGGGGAGAGAGAGCATAGAGATACAGAAAGAGTGATTGATTCATTGCAGTCAGAAAAATGATTTGGGAGAGTAACGGAATATGAAAGAATTCATACAGATCTGAACAAAAATGAAGGGGAGTGGGAATGAAATGAAGAAGTTAATTTAGAGACTAGGAGGAACTGGGCAATTTCGCTCTTTGTAATTCATTGTGGTGGTAGCTGTATGCTGTCCTGCGTAGGGTTTCTGGAGTCCTGGTCCGCGGTTCAAATTCACCGGCAGCTCCTCGGAAACCCGATTGTTGTTATTGTTGTCAAGTGCTGTCCAGTAGACCCATAGCAACCCTGCATGGGGTTCTGAGGAGCGGCTGGTGTGCTTGAACCACCGACATTTCAATCCAAAGCGGCTTTGCATTCCAGAGCATTAACCCACAGCGCCATACCCGGAATCTGTGTCAGGCAATTAATTTTTACACAGAATTCCAAAATCGCAATCATATATTGCTCCTGGCTCACCTTTTCTGTTGGTGGTGGTGTTAAGGGCCATCGAGTCAATTCCGACCCATAACGACCCTGTATAGGGTTTCCAAGGAGTAGCTGGTGAGCTTGAACCACTGACTGACCTTGCAGTTCAAATGACTTTGCATTCTGCCTCATTAACCCACAGCGCCACACCAGGACTCCCACTTTCCTGTAGCCTCACTCTAATCCTATACAGGGTCGCTATGAGTCGGAACCAACTCGAAAGCACTTAACAACATGAATCAGAACCAACTCTACGGCACTTAACAACAACATAGGGTTTCTGAGGCTGTAAATCTTTAAGGGAGCAGAAAGCCTCATCTTTCTACAGTTTAGCGGCAGAAGGATTCCAACCACTGATCTTGCCGTTAGCAGCCCAGGGCTCCTTGGTGGTGGTGGTGGTGGTAGTTATATGCCTTGGAGTTGGTTCCGACTCATAGCGACCCTGTAGGGTTTCCGAGGCTGTAAATCTTTACGGGAGCAGAAAGCCTCCTCTTTCTCCCCGCGGAGCAGCTGGTAGTTTCGAACTACTGACCTTGCGGTTCGCAGCCCGATTCGTAACCACTACTCTTACCAGAGCTTCTTCCAGGGCTCCTTAGAATCCATTAAAGTTTCCTCTGTCGTCTGGCACTCCCTTTACACTGAGTGAGCTTCATATCCAGAAAGTTGCACAATGCCAAGCACACAGTAAGTGCTTAATAAATACTTACAAAATGAATTTTGATGATGGGAAGGAGGTAAAAAAAAAAAAAATTCTACGAGTACAGCGTAGATGACTTAGAAAATATGGACACTGGTTGGACCTGCAAAGGAAATAATTAGTGTACATTTTGGAGTCTTATCAGTTTTAGGATCCCATGTGTTCTTGATTAGCAAGAAAGCTCTGAGAAGAGATTGTGGGTGGGTGTGGGTGAGAGCTACGCCATTGTGAGACCATCAGTATAAAATCATTAGCATAAGAATATCTACTGTAGTCTCGTGGGCGGAAGGAAGCTTTAAGCGAGAAACAGTCCCCGGAAGTGACATCAGTAAGAGACTTGCCATAGAAGCGAGAGACGGCATTTTAGAGAATAAGCTGCACTAGGAGCTGGTCAAGTGAGAGGCTATAGGAAGGCGATCCAGGGGAAATATAGGATTAGAAGTATGAGGAGATTCAAAAGAGATTGGTCTTATAGGGACAGAACAAGAGAACGGAGGGCTGTCTATTATGAGGAGCCACACAGCAGCCAGTGGAGGTAAGAGATCCGGTGGCGATAGCCGTTGGCGTCAAAGTCTTTTTAACAAGTGGTTTCAAGGCTGTGGGAAGCCACTTGTAAGGGTAAATGAAATTGTTTCCTCTTGAATCCGGGTTCGTTTGCGATCTTAGATAAACGGCTTAACCACTCTGTTCCTCAGTTTCTTCGTAGCTCTAAATTGGAGATGATCATCTAACAGCAATTACTTCACGGTTATTTTAAGGAATAAATAAGGGAATATGGATCAAAATGCTTGGAAAAAAATACCTCGCAAGTGGTTACGCCGCAATAAAATTTGAGCTATTATGAGTAGGTTTTGGACGAATTAATTCGTTGGTGAAAAGGCTATGAGTTGTACTTCAGACGTAATTTTCGTTTGGCGTCTTCAATAAACTTAAAAATGTCTATCACAGTGGAGGTACTCAAGGGGCCTTTTCCATTGACTGTGGCTAGCTCAATGTCAAATAATAATTTCAAGAAATTCACTGAGGTGTTGGGACAAATTGAGTAAGAAACCATTCTTCCAGAATGTTCCCAAACGCTAAAGTTCTTGACTTTAAAGTCATGCGCAGTCATTATTGCGCGCTTTTACCCTAGCCCCACCCCCTTTTCTTTAGGTTACCGACACTGTAGCTTTCATCGTTGCTCATTGGTTTTCGGCGGGCCTTGGCCCCGCCCTCTGGAGCAAATAAGCCCCCTCATTGGATCCTTTCAATGGTGTGTTTTTCTGCTGTCCCTGGGCGCGCGATTGGAAAATTGGATGCTTTCATGGAGCCAGTTTGCAAAAGCAATGTTATTTTTCTTTTTAAACCGAGTACTGTGAATAAAGCGCAAACGACTAAGTAAGACGGACGGGAGGGGGAAGTCGGAACTGAAGGGAGATACTACTTAAAGTTGGAACGTCGGGGTGCTTTATAAAACGGACCAAGCGACTTCCGGAAGAGAATGGGCGGGTAGAGAATTCTGTGCGTTTGGCGGGTTTTGCGCTCTTCCTAAATATGTGATCATACCGAAGCCGAGGGCCGCGGATACGTGAAGAAGTAGTGACGCCGCCACTGCGGGATCACGCTGCTTTGAGCTCCCCGATGGCCTCGTCTGTGGTGAGTGTTCATTCTGTGACCGGGTTCCTGGGAGCCAGGGCTTGGGTGGTTTAGGGGCGGGGCCCCGGGCTATTGGTCACGTGGGCCCGTGGCGAATCCGGGCTCTGGGGTGGAGCCCACTCTCTGCAGCCCCTCCCCTCTGCCGTCTGCGGTCTAGGTATTTTCTGTCTGGTGTCGG
The DNA here is from genome assembly GCF_000296735.1 of Chrysochloris asiatica. Taxonomy (NCBI): domain Eukaryota; kingdom Metazoa; phylum Chordata; class Mammalia; order Afrosoricida; family Chrysochloridae; genus Chrysochloris; species Chrysochloris asiatica. The sequence goes on along the minus strand of NW_006408677.1, from coordinate 31,471 downwards.
GAAGGAGCCTGCGGAGGTGACTAGGGAGAGGAGAGGGTGTTGAAGCTTGTTCATGGTTTGGCATCACCTCTCGACTACCTCCCTCGCTAAAAATCACTTTAGCTGACCTGAGAAGGAAATGAAACTGGTGATTCATTGCTCTTAATTCTAATGATAGGCTGGGCTTGGTATATGGCTGGGGAAGAAGGTACTTAAATCTTTTGCATAAGAAAAAGGCAATCTGAATTTCTTGCCTTGGGTTTTACAATTCTTTACATATGCTCCTGAATGTTTATGTAATGTGAGATTTTTCTAAGTAGTTAGACTATGTATTTTCCTATGTAATTCTTTGAACTTCATCCTCTTCCCCTACCCCCTAATTCAGCAGCTTTTGAGTTTGGTCGCAATTTCTGGGCTTGAGTTTTACTAGCTTACTGGCAAATTTACCTTTATTTAAGGTTCAGGTAGCTTCCTTTTGATTCAGGTGCATATTGTAAAATAGTGAGAATCTGAAGTACTTATTTGACATACACAGGACAAATTTGCATGTGAGTTAACGAAAACTCAAATTCACTCCTGTAAAGGAGACCTTATCACTAGAAATAGTGAAATTAAAAACACACACACACACACAAAAAAAAAACAGTAAGCCCTGGAGGCCTAATCTTTAAAATGCCAACATTTATAGGAAAGAATATAGACTACGTAATACAGCTACAAAATGGTTGAAATAACTTGTCAGCTTCTGTTGGGGGTTTTGTGTTTGTAGGTGGTTGGGTTGGAGGAATGTGTTGTCTATACTTCTGATATTTTTCTTGTAGGATTTTAAAACTTATGTAGATCAGGCCTGTAGAGCTGCTGAGGAATTTGTCAATATTTACTATGAGACAATGGACAAAAGAAGAAGGGTGAGTGTTACAGAGTCTGCTACTGTGTATTAAATACCAGTTCTTTTTTTAGCCAATCATTCATCTGGTATGTGGAAGTGCTAACTGTGGACTTGTTCTTTAAAACCACATGGGGGTGTGGGCGCTAGAATCATATCCCAGCTTCGCCCTTGAACAACTTACTATAACCTCTCTTAACCTCATTTTCTTTTTAGGGTGGTAAGTAGGAATTAATTTAAATACTGCACTTAACATGGGGCCCAACATATATTTATTTAAATATTCCCATCACTTAAAAATATATATATATAGTATTTGTGATAAGGTCTCCTTTACAGGAAATGGTTCCTGATTGGCCCCTATTCATGTATTAGTAGATAATTTCTGATATCATTAACAGAAGGAGGTACATGGCTTGGGTCCTTTTTGTCTTCAGCATACCAAGTTCTTGCTTCATCAGCTCTTTTGGTTGTGATTTGTCCTTGATACACACCATCTAAGTAATTATTTCAGCATGACCTCTAGTGAACCTTGCCTAGGTCTCTTATCTGAACCCTTTGGATCCTGCTACTTAGATGAAATCAGGGCACAGTTTCATTCTGCCTTGTCTTGACTATCTTTTCTGACTTGTTGCTTTAAATAATAATAAATAAGACAACATAGTTCATTACCAGAGTCAAAATATGTTGGCCTGTTCATCCAAGTCTGGTGTGGTGCTGGTTAATGCGCCAGACTGCAAAGCTGTTTGAATTGCAAGGTCAGCGGTTCAAGCTCACCAGCTGCTCCTCGGAAACCCTATACAGGGTCACTGTGGGTTGGAACCGACTCAAGGACACTTAACAACAACAACAATTCATCCAGCTTAAATTTTAGAATTAAGTAGTGTGTCTTCTTGCCCCAAAGAATTAACTGTTGGATTTTACTGTGTCTGGGCCTTAACTTATTTGTCTTATCAGAGGTTCTGCTTAAGCAAATATGTATGATTCCTGTTAACTGTGTTAATGTTTGAAGTATGCTGATGGAATAGTAGTGAAGAGAAACTGATTCCTGCTCGTGCATTCAAACATTTAAATGATTCAAGTTTTCTTACTTGGATTACACTAGAGTGAAGTACAAGGAAGGGCTTGATTGACAACTTCGTTAATTCTCAGAATTTCTTTTATAGAAAAGGGAAAGAGATTACAACTGGTTTGGGGCTATATGTGCTTGGAACTTGTGGCCATTAGATTTATTTTAATCAAGAAAACAAACCATCAAAAGTCTTTCTTTTGCTTTAACAACAATAACAACAACACTTAAAGGTCGCTATGGGTTGGAACCGACTCGATGGCACTTCACAACAACAACAAACCCTTGAGTCTGTTTTCACCATAGGAACCCATGTGACACAATAGGGCTGCCCCATAGGGATTTCTAGGCAGTAATCTTGATGGAAACTGATTGCTGGGCCTTTCTTCTGTGGAGCCACTGGGTGGGTTTGAACTGCCAAACTTTCTGTTAGCAGCCTAGTCTTTAACCATTGAGTCACCAGGTCTGAACTATAAAATATTTTTATACCGTCTGTAACCCTTTTAGTCATTTCTACAAAATGCTTACTCCAAAACAAATCTTTCTCTCTCTCTCTCTCTCTCTCTCTCTCTCTTTTTTTTTTTTTTCCTTTCTTTTTAGGTACTAACCAGGCTGTATCTGGACAAGGCCACTTTAATATGGAATGGAAATGTTGTCACTGGGTTGGAAGCCCTGGCAAATTTTTTTGAGATGCTGCCTTCTAGTGAGTTCCAGGTCAATATGTTAGATTGCCAGCCAGTTCATGGTAAGATTAGGGTCTTCCGAGGTACTGTTTTTATGGTTTTGTGTTCCTTTACACTGAGCTTTTATACCCAAAGCAGAATAAGCCACTTTTATTGATGGAAGTCTTTACATATTTTATGAAAGTGAAAAATTCCGCTGTTTAATCCAACTTTGATGCTTCTTATTCCTGAGGGCTGCTAGTAGGTTTTGGTGGAGTATGCAATTCTGACTTGTTAACAGTTAAGACTGTAATTTTTGTTAATGGAGATGAGAGATTATGTTTTCCCTAAATAGATGGTTGCCTGCTATGCAATGGAGTGTCTCCAGAGAAAAATTACACCATACTTCTTATTAATGTCTTTTAGTATCTTCTAAAAACCCATGGCAGTTGAGTTGATTCCAACTCATAGTGTTCCTACAGGGCAGAGTAAAAAACTACCTCACAGAGTTTGCAAAGCCGTTATCTTTATAGAAGCAGACTGCTGCCACATCTGTCTCACATGGAATGGATGATGGATTTCAACTGCCAACCTTTTTAGTTAGCCAGCTATTCCACGGGAGAAAAATGAGGCTTTCTGCTCCCGTAAAGATTTACAGCCTCGGAAACCCTGTACAGGGTCGCTGTGAGTTGGAACTGACTGCACGACACGTAACAACAACCACCACTGCACCACAGGGTTCCTTTTAGTATCTTTGTTGTTGTTAAAGGGCCCTCAAGTCAGTTCCAACTCATCGCTACCCTTTGTTCGGGTTTCGGAGGAGCGGGTGGTGGGTTTTAACCACCGACCTTATGGTTAGCAGTGCTTGTCCTACAGCACCACACCAGAGCTCCAAAACAGGTAGTTGATGCAGTTTATCCAAGTGTGTTAAGTAATGGTTTAGGGTGATTTTTTTTTTTCCCCCTTTGCAATTCTTGAAAAGAAGGATAACTTCAGATTCAAAATGTAAATAAGCATCAATAAAAACCCAATTAAATATTCATATAGCAAGTGAATGGACTTATGCTAGATTTAAGTTTTTTATTTTGAAAATTTGAGATCCAAAGATCTTTCCAGACTGGAAAATAATTTTAATACCTTATTTAGTTTTCTGATTCTGGATCTAAGTACATGCTCAAGGTAAAGGAAGTTTTTGAAGCCATTCTTTTAGTGTTACATCATAAACAATGAAGTTTAGGCCTGAAATAGCTGCGTATTTATATCTAGAAACTGACTTTTTTTTTTTTTTTTTTTTGATGCATTAAGAACAAGCTACTCCATCCCAGACCACAGTTCTTGTTGTGACCAGTGGATCTGTGAAGTTTGATGGAAACAAGCAACATTACTTCAACCAGAACTTCCTCCTGACTGCTCACTCCACTCCTACCAACACCGTGTGGAAGATTGCAAGTGATTGCTTCCGCTTTCAGGATTGGGCTAGTAGTTAAAGGGGGCAAAGGTTCATTCTCCTTTAGTCCATTCAGTTCCATCAAAAGAAATGTATGTGACTTCAATCCATTGAATTGTACACGCACTATAAAAACTAGTATGTGCTAAAAGGAAGTCTTTAACGTGCTTGATTCTTAGCAGCATCTTTTCTAACAGCTAATCCCCAGTTGGGATTGTTGCCCTTTTAAGAGCTTTAATGCTAGTTAGTTTATATTTTTCAACACACCTTATAGACATCCCACTACTAACTTTTTGATAGTAAATGTTACACATATGATCTCTTTACTAACAATACTCACTGTGAATTCAGCCCATCGCAAAAAGAAACAAAAGTATTATTAAGAAAATCGTTTTGTAATACTATCAGAGGTTAATCAGCACATCATAACTGTGGGAAGAAGTGGGTGTTTTTCTAGTTACTAGGTTAATTTTGTAATAAAACATAAATGCATAAGCGCTCATTTTCAGTAAACACTAGTAATGTAGTTTTCATAATGGCTTTTTCATATCAGTTCAGTTGGAAACATTACTAATTTAAGTGTGCATAACTATGACATACTGGAATTGCATGCAAAGATGTTCAGTAGTTCTTTTTACATGTTAAGTAATGTTTTTTATGTTAGCATGATCTTTATTTATGATGTGAATTAGTACAGTAAAAGAGGATACATCATGTTCTCTGATAGATCTGAGTACTGGGCACATTTGGTGGCTTAAAAGCAAAACTTCTTTAAAAAGGTTTTTTTTCTTGACTGCTCTAGGCCTGTAACTTGAGGTTATGAATGATAGGAGTTTAAGTGTGAGAATGCGAAGTGTTAAGATTCAAGATTGGAACCAAAATTAAGGAGGGGTGGCCAAATGCTACATTTTTGGCACTTGTTTTCTAACTCTTAAAAATGTGTTGTTGTCTTTTTAGGTTTTCAATCACAAGGTCACCCATATCCTTGTCAAACGGTCATATGAGTCTCACATCAGTTCGAAACATGATTTTTTTTTAAAGGTTTTTCAACATACCTCATATTATCACCAATATAAGTCTCAATTTATTCAATAATTACAGCGTCAAATGTCAGCAATAAGTCTAACCCTGGCAGCTAGAGTCTAGCAGGAAAGTTGGAAACAAAGCCATTGTCATTAGTAACAGGACACATCTCAACTTCTAAAATCTCCCATGTGAACTTTAGGCCAAAACTCCACCAGGTGTTAATACCCAACAAGAGAAGTGATTTTACCTCTGAGTTTTATATTGTCAGCTGCGTTATTTTTAAATTATTTTTATGGTACATCCTTCTGTATGGTATTGAACAGAGATTTATTTTAAAACATTCTGTTAGGTGGCTAACTCTTTTGACTTTTTAAAGGGAAAGTGAATAACAGATCTTTATAATAAACTTACACAATAAATTGATTAATTGGTATCTCAATTTCTCATGAGAAAGAAATATACCTTTGGTTTTTGGTTAACTTCAAGCATCTTTTCCTTTCTTAAAAATTACTTTAAAAATGTTTTTAAGCTGTATTTGCTAGCTTTGTTTCTACAGTATAACTCAAAATTAATGTTTCTTATCAACTGAATTTTAAAACCAATAAAACGTTACCTCTGCCCCCAATTGCGCACACTACATTTCTGCCATATTGACAAAATAAGGGACTAGAACTGAAGTTTAGAAATGACCCATGCCTTCATGCAGTTTAAACTCAAACACTTTATATTCTAACCAAAATGAGTCCATTATTTTAAATTGGCTTTTTTAAACTACAGCTTTAGCAACAGTTTGAATGCCTAAATACTACCATTGCCTTTAGGGAGAATGGCCTCAAATAGAAGTTGCCTATAACTAGCAATAACTGAATCTTGAACGGTTGTGTACTATTCACTAGCTATGTTTTTAAGACTTTTCATTTGAATGATTTTTCCAAGTTCTGTATAACTTAAATTAGCTGGAATTACTCTATGTGTGGATTATATTTTAAATATGCTCATATTTTTATAACTTAATAAAAAAAATTTAAAAAAAAATCTGCCTTGTGACAACTTTGATCAAGCTCATTCTTAAGATCTTGTGAGAAATTAAAAAACTCCAGAGTAGGTACTTGTTTCTTTACAATAAAAGGTTTTTCAAATAGGAAAAAAATTAATAATGTTGGGATGTTGAAAACAATGGTTGATAACTTGGACTTTTTCTTTGCTGTCTTGTCTTTTGCTCAACCTATTTCTCTTTTCATACCAAGTATTCATTTTTCCTGTGAATACCTCTGTGGTCAAAGTACTATTTTGATGAGCAGATAGAAATTGTAGCCTTGAGGAACTAGTCAAAATGCTCTATTAAGTCAAAACAAAATACAGTTGTTTCCCGGGATGAATAGTCTCACTGTCTTTAATTCTACATTTAAAATATGTCAGCAGTCTCGTTTGGATAGGAGTGAGAAAAGGCACTAACAGCCCTTGAAATCAAATACCATTATTTCATGTCTTCAAAAATGGCACATATTTTTCACATTTTAACACCCTGGAAATATTGTATGATCTTAAATTGATGGCAGGTCACTTTAATTGGCTTTTCCCCCCTTTCTAATAGGTTCATAAAATAATAGTGAATCTAACAAATTATGGCATCTTAAGAATAATGAAATGCAATCATACATTTTGCCAAGACAAAAACGGTTAGAAGTCTACTTAGATCTAAACGTGGAGGCATTTGTATAAGCTAAAGATGTTAGAAATTCGTGACTCAAAATCTGTCATGTTACTTGTATTTCGTGCCCAACCCATATGGTTGGACCTTATTTAAGTATACATGTACTCGGTGAATTTGAGTCATCATATTAATTGTTTCCAAGTTTTGGGGAATTGCTTATTAATGTTTGGTGTGTCTAAAAAAGAAATCAACCAGTGGAAGGGAAAGTGGCAAGTTTGGAACAAGAGCTAGACGTGAAGAGCCAAACAGGTACTGTGAGTTTTACTTGGAATTTTGCAGAATTGACTATTGCCCGAAGTTAGCGAGGCAGAAAATTTGATAGAAGGGAACATAATTTGTGAAATTTAGTAGTAATCATAGCGTAGTGGTTACAAGTCGGGCTGCCAACCTGAAGTTGAGCAGCTCGAAACTACCAGCTGTTTCTCGGAGAAAGATGAGGCGTTCTGCTTCTGTAAAGACTTACAGCCTCGGAAACCCTGTGCAGGGTCACTGTGAGTCGGAACCGACTATGCAGTACTTTAACAGCAACAACAAGGTTTAATCTACAGGATCGAAAGAATAAGCATGGGTGTGCTTTACGTAACCTTATGTGTTTAGGGGGAAACGGTAGGGCATTTGGCTTTCTGATTGGACAGTTGGCTCTGTACAATTAAAAGACTTATTCAAAACACTTGATACCAAACTGCTGTATTCTGTTAATTTCAGTTAATAAACACTTGCCCTTCTTTGCCAGATGCAGCTTTCTGTACAAAAGATTTCCTTGGTGACTATAATAGTGTACATAGATCAGTCTCCATTCCTAGTGGAGTACTAAAGGGGAAGGGAAAGGTTTTGTGTGAATAAGATGTGTCAGATGTAGGGTCTTTGGAGACAGCATGCATCTAAGAGTGAGGTACGTTTGATCTCATTCTTTGTGGATTTTCTATTTGTGAACGCACCTGCTTGCTAAAGTTTATTTGTAACCCAAAGTCAATATTTAGAGTGCTCTCGCAGTTATTGGCGAGCAGCGAAAAACGGGAGTCACTCAATGTGTACCTTCCCAGCTGAGGTCAAAGAATGCTATGGTTTGCTTTCTTGTTGCAGCTTTTGAGCTCTGTAAGTGGTCATTTTCACAGTCTATCTAGTGCCAAGGTTTTCACATTTTTTGTTAGTGATTTTGTTGTTTAAAACGGCCCCCAAACGTAGTTCTGAAGTGCAAGTAAAGTGTGATTCCCCTTATGGAAGAAATTATGTGTTAGTTCTGGCATGAGTTACAGTGTTAATAAATGAACAATATGGTATAGCCCGAAAAAGAAGCCTGTATATAAAAGTGCTAAGAAATCAGATGTTTAGTCTTGCTGCAGAATCTGGAAATAGGATGAAAGCAGTTGAAACTGGGAAGAGACTGCCATATTTCAGATGTCCAAGCAGAAAATTAGGAAGGTAATCCTATGGTATTCTTTTGAACCTGGTTTGATATTACAGAAAGTATTTCTATAAATTTTAAGACAATTTCATGTGTTTTTTTTTTTCTTTCTTTTCCCTCTGCCCTTGAACACTCCAAATATCTGCATATAAACACCCAAGATTTGACAAAGGCTATGGTTGCTGTTGTGAAGTGCCATCAAGTCGGTTCCGACCCATAGTGACCCTGTATAGGGCTTCCGAGGAGCAGATGGTGAGCTTGAACAGCCGACCTTGCAGTTCAAACGGCTTTGCAGTCTGGCGCATTAACCCACAGCGCCACACCAGGACTATGGTAGAGGGTCACTATGAGTGGGAACTGACTCGATGACTCTTAAGAACAACATGTCGTCGTGGGCTAGATGTTGAGCTGCTAAGTGCAAGGTTGGCATTTCAACTCCCCAGCTGCTCCAAGGAAGAAAGATGAGGCTGGTGAGTTTGAAACTTCTGTCAGCAGCTCAATGCCTAACCCACAGCGCCACTATAACCTTTAATGATTTATAGCCCTTGAAGATGTATAATCTTGGAAACCCCATATAGGGTTGCTATAAGTTCATACCTACTCGACGGCAGTGAATATGTATGGTGGTCTGTAAAGTGAGAGGGTTCCAGACCTAAAGGAGATCTGTATTCTAGGGCCATTCTGACCTTGATCAGCTTTGTGACCCTACACAATTCACTCACTCACTGGGCCTCTGCCTTCAGCTGTTGGATGTTGACATTATTTGCCCTGTGTCCCTACGTGCTTGTGAGGATCAAATAAGATAACAAATGTGAAAATACTTTGAAAAGTGCAGAATTCTGTACAAGTATAATGGTTCTGTGTTTGGGAATGTGTCATAGCCATAGGCTTCGTGACTCTCCCCACACACCCCACAAAAATAGTTTTTCTTTTAGGACAAAGTTAATTGACTGGGGCGCCTGTTTGGGACCAGACACTCCTTCTAAACCGTATCCCTGTCTTGACAAGACTGTTAACCAGCTCTCCAAACAAAGCCTAAGACTAGATCCATGTAGCTTGTTGTTGTTGTTAAGTGCCGTTGAGTCTGTTCCGACCCATAGCGACCCTGTACAGGGTTTCCGAGGGTGTAAATCTTTACGGGAGTAGAAAGCCTCATCTTTCTCCCGCGGAGCGGCTGATAGTTTCTAACCGCTGACCTTAAGGTTCGCAGTCCGATTCGTAACCACTACGCTACCAGAGCTCCTTAGATCCATGTAGCTAGAGATGCCTATTTTACCTTAAGAGATTCAGGGCCCTAAAGGGAAGCAAGAATAGCAATTTGCAAATGTATATTTTGAAAGGTCTTTCTGTAATCAGTTAAAAATAACAAGACTCTGTAGCATTAATAGTATTACTGATTCCAATTTTCTTGTTCAAGGGCAAGCAATTAGCACACAAAAACCCTGAACACTTACCAAACCCAGGTGCATAGGTTTGCTTTGGAGTCCTGAGGTGATCAACAGGCTCTTTGTTCCTTTGACCCTTTTGTGTTGTTGCTGAATGAGCCTCTGGAACTGAATTTCTCTAATAAGTGAATCTGTCCATCTGTGGCACTCAGAATTCGCAGTGGTCCAGGCCCAATCTCAGAGCTAATACTTCTTTGGCTTTGCATGTTGTTGGAGAGAAAAGGCAGGCCTGGAGGAAGGAACTAGAGGAGAAGTTCGCTGAGGGGCAGGGACAGTTGGAAAGATGTTTTCTAAACCAAAAATAAAAAAAGGAGAGACCAGAGATGGGCTCCCCTGAACAGAAAATTAGTATTGACTGTGAGGTTAAGGATACCCTTCTGCCTTAGGTTAAGAACTGCAGTTAAAAACTGTATAAACTGAGGAAATCTCTGGGAGGCCAATGGCAGAAGTGGGAGCTGGAGTGCCCCTGTATCCTTCTGGGACCCTATCTCATCATGCTTCCCACCACTACCCCTGCACTGTAGCAGGTTCTAGACCTATCTTTCTACCACCACCATCACCCCCAATTTTTCCCATCCCATTCAAAGTTCTTTAACCTAAAAGTCATTCCCTTAGGTCTCGCCCTCCACTGCCAAGTAAAGTTTGTTAACACAAACGCATTGTGGAGGTCATTGACTTTTGTCTCTTGGAGTTATATTGCATGTTGGCTAGAAACCACTAGAACAATTCCAGAACTCAAAGGATAGCAGAGCTCAGGAGTAGCTCTCTAATCCTGGCATTTCAGACATATTTGGGGCATGAGGGATGGGAGGGGTTTGATTTGAGGATCAATGGGATCTTTGGTGGTGGTAGTTTGCTGAGGAGTCGGTTTCGCTTCAGCGACTCTGCGTAGGGTTTCCGAGGAGCAGAAAACCTCATCTTTCTCCCATGAAACAGCTGGTAGTTTCAAACTGCTGACCTTGAGGTTCGCAGCCCAACTCGTAACCACTATGCTACCAGAGCTCCTTGAGTGCCACTCAAATACACCTTGCAGAAGGCAGATGTCTATACATCATTTCTTATGAAACAGAAATTTGCACAATATTCAATCACCCAAAAGTTATGCATTCTTTTGACTTCTATTTACTGTGACAAATGGCTTCCAGATACTCTCATCTAATTGTTAATGGGCTGAGAACACCTCCAAACCCTGTTTCTGTCCCCAGGATACTTGTTTGAGCCTTCAGAGCCCCTGGAGCCATAGCCTAGAAAGTAACAGGTCTAAGCTTGCTGTCAGACCTAGAGGCAAAGAACAGCCCTGCCACTAACTGTATGATCCTTTGTTGTCATGTGCTGTTGACTCGATTCTGACTGATAGTGACTCCATATGACAGAACAGAACTGCACCATAGGTTTTCCTTGGTGGTTCAAACCCACCAACCACCTTAGAAACCCTCAACAGGGTCACTGTGAGTTGAATCGAACTCACCAACAGCACTTAACAACAACAATCCTTACTGAAGCAGATTGCTCAGCCTTTTCTGCACAGCCATTGAGTGTGTTTGAACTGTCAACCTTTCCGTTAACAGCATAGCACTTAACTGTTGCACCACCAGGGGGTCCTTTCACCAAACCCCTAACCCATGGCATCCCACTAGGAACATTATAGGACGCGGTAGAAGTAAGTGCTCGCTCCTTCAAGTTACCAAGACTACAAATCTTTATGAAAGCAGGCAGCCTCATCCTTCTCCCTCGGTGTGGCTGGTGGGTTTGATCCGCTGAGCTTGCAGTTAGCAGCCCAATGCCTAATCTGAAGCACCACCAGGGCTCCTTCCCAATATAACCTTGGTGGTGGTGGCTGTGTGCCACCAAGTCGGTTCCAAGTCATGGTGACTCTGAATAGTATTTCTGAGGCTGTAAATCCTTATGGGAGCAGAAGGGCTTTTTCTTGTGGAACAACTGGTAGATTTGAACTATAGACCTTGCCATAAACCACAACGCTATCAGTACCTTCACAGTAGCTTTGTTGTTAAGTGCCATTAAGTCAGTTCAGACTCATAGCGACCCTGTATAGGCTGGTGGGTTTGAACCGCCAACCCTGTGGCTAACAGTCCAGTGCTTATCCTACAGCACCACACCAAGACTAGTAGAATAACCTTTGGAAATATGATGATCGCCATTTTGGAAATGAGAAAATCGAGGCCGCAAAAGGCGAAGCAGGTTTCAAACCTAGGCCTTTCTGATGCTTTACTCCTGGTGATTCCGATATAGCCACTTCACCAGTAGGAATGAGGACTATAATTCCCTCCTGATTAATGTAATGCTGTGTTGTAACTGCTTAGAATGGAACCCTAGTCGACAGCATACGATAACAGCTGCTTGAGGAAGACAGCTGCCTAAACACTCAGCAAATGGTTCGCAATTAAGAGGAAAATGTCATTACTATAAAGAAGATGATATAGAGTCTGACATACAGTGTATATACAAGGGTGCTTCAAAAAGTTTGTGGAAAAATGGAAATTCGTGGAATTTTTTCACAAACCGTTAGAAGCCCCCTTGGTATACCAGTAACCATGATGACAATACAGGATTGTGCAACTCGATAGCACCTACCAACAATGTCTATGAGGGGGATTTACAAAATGTATGGAAACAGCCGATAACTGATTGGAATACCTAAAAGGGGTTCCAGAACTTAACCCAGTAAAATAGGCCTCTTGCAAAGCCTTTACAGAGTATAGGACCTTAGGTGGAATCCTGAGTCCCATCCAGAACCTTCTGAGGTGGGACAGTCCCACTAGCAAGGACAAGTAGACCAGCCTGGAACAGCTACAGTGACAGAAGATGCATCTTCAAAGAAAGATCATCAGGAAAACCCCAAAACAAAAATGTCAGCATGACTGGCTACTACAAGACATAAGCAAGCTGTTTTCCAGGATACCATCAAGGCAAGCAATCAAGTTCCTCCAGGACAAACTCCCCTCTAAGACTGAAACTCAAAGGGAAAACATGAACATGCATGTAAGCTTGCTGGCGACCACACTGGTCTGCTGGTGAGTGGAAGAAGGGGAAAGGCAGCAATGAAGAAATGAGCTGAGTTCAACTACATTCCACAGACTCCCGTTGACCTGGAGATGAGAGAGAGAAGAGGAAAGGCTGGTTGGTCCAAAGTGTGGTGAGACCTGAGGACACTTGAGCCCACAGACAGGGACATAGCCACAGAGGGCTACAGCTGAGAGTGAAGCATCCAGCTGATATGAAGTGAGAGAAGGTACACAAGAACACCCGAACATGCAGATAGTACCCATTTGACCTAGCCTCGGCTTGATAATCAAAACTCAATTAGAGGAAGATTACAAAAAAAAATTTTTTTTTGATAAAGGAAATAAGGGTAAATTGCTACAACTTTATGAACCTGACCTATACTCATGGAGGTTGTTGTTGTTGTTATGTGCCATGGAGTCGGTTCTGACTCATAGCGACCCTACAGAAGGTTTCCAAGGCTGTAAATCTTTACGGGAGCAGACCGCCTCATCTTTCTCCCGCAGAACCGCTGGTAGTTTCGAACTTCTGACCTTGCGGCTTGCAGCCCAATTCGTAACCACTATGCTACCAGAGCTCCTTATACTCATGGAGGTAGTAACTCTAAATACCAACAGAGAGGGAAGGAGTCTTCAGATCCAGTGTCAATGCTATCCCTTCTGTACACAGGGTAGATAGGGACGGACAACTTAGACACTGGCTACCTAAAATGAGAGGGCTATAAAAGCACAAAGTGACTGGCTTACAAGGTTTCAAGAGGGAGTTTAAGAGTATTGGGGGAAAGAAAGAGTCCCCAATTCACTATTGAATCATATGAATCTTATCCCCATCTCTTTTCACCAGATCCATTTAGACAGATGAAAACTAATAGTTTTCTGTCTAAATGGATCTGGTGAAAAGAGATGGGGATAAGATTCATATGATTCAATAGTGAATCATTGTTATCATGACTAATTGCGACTGTCACAACTGTAAACAAAAGCAGAAGAGTGGTTAATCTTACAGTCCAGAAACAGAGGACCTTAGGACCATTAAAGGAGAAGAGCACAAGCAGAATACGGGACCTCATCCAGAGAAACAGTGATGCCAGAGATGGGGTCATGCAGAGGGGGAGTGGCTGAGGACTGTAGATTCATGGGAAGAGAGGGAGTAAACTGGTGGCCAGGAGGGAGACTTGCAGAATGTGCCCTTTGGAGGTGTCAATTATTATATATGCCTGAGTGTTTTGTTTTGTTTTGTTTACCAAAAGCTAAAGTGAATAAAGAGAAATACTGTTAACTAATGGTACATGAAGGGGATTATAATCATTGTAATGAAACAAGGTGTATGTATATGTTTACTCAATCCACAATAAAAACCTTTTAAAAAAAAGTGTGGAAAAATGTTATTGAAAGATGGATTTTTCCATGAACTTTTTGAAGCCCCTCACAAGCGTACATATATACTTCTCTGTGTTAACTGTTGGCTTTAGGAAGCTTCCAGAAAGGGAGCGAGAAAATAATATGCTAACAAGACATAGAGTGTGTATACACATAGGACCTCGCCTTTTAGCTGTGACTCAGGATTGTCATGAGCCCTGGTGTGGCGCTGTAGGATCAGCACTGGACTGCTAGCTGCAAGTTTGGCAGTTCAAACCAACCAGTCATGCTTCGAAACCATATACAGAGCTGTGATGAGTCGGAACAAACTTGGTGGTACTTAACAACAACAAAGATTCCCAGTGGCTGCAACAGTGACCTCAAACAGCAGTGATTGTGAGGCTGCCACAGGACTGGGCAGTGCTTCGTTCTGCTATACATAGAGTTGCTATGAGTCAGAACCAACTTGCTAGCACTGAACAACAAGAAGGCAGTTAGCTTACAGTCTCCAGCACAGCATTGGTGGGATCCATTGCAGTACTGGAGCCGAGGCCATGCTCTTCTGTAGCAATCCCTCTCCGATGCCTGAGTAGGGTCAGAATGCTAAAGCCTGGCTATTTTGGGCCAGGGCAGGACTTCTCCAGTGGGCCATCTTTATTCTGTGCTCTCCCACCACATGGACAAGACTCCCCTTCACATCATAGCCTGCTTATTTCTGCTTCCGTCTGTCTTTCTTTTCCCAGGTGTCAGGTATAGACCACAGTTTGAAGACTTTCCTGGCCAACCCTGCAGCCTGTTGCACTCCCAACTCTTATCTCAGTATCTGTTTTCTGAAGGACCTGAACTGACCCTTGGAGGTTTGTGTTGTCTACGCTCTGTTGGTGTGGTGCTGTAGAATAAAGCACTGGACTACAAGGTCAGTTTAAACTATAAGGTTGGTGGTTTAAACTCACCAGCCGCTCCTTGGAAACCCTATACAGGGTTGTTATGAGTCAGAATCAACTTAATGACACTTCCCAATAAAAACATGCTCTGCTGAGCTGCAGCACTGTATACACATAGCACTGATCGCTATTGAGAGCGAGCATTTGACAGCTTCTCCGGTGGTTATTCTACCAACCTGATCCAGGACTGCCATGGAGATTTCCACAGACAAGGAAGTAAAATAGGCTCTTTGCAACGCCTCCCTCTCACCCAGGCTGTGCGAGAGGTTTTCCAGCCACTTGGGCAGAAGACTTGGGGTCAGGGCAGAGTTAATTTGGCCTCATGAGGGCTGGAACTATAAAGGAGATGGAGACACACAGGCTCTCCAAGCCTGAAAGGTATGGGATGGCGGATGGGAAGTGAAATGCTGGCTTCTGGGAATGTATTACCCAGATTGCACTGTTCATATTCACGAGGGAACCCTGGTATCCTGTATCCTAGCAGCCTGGCAGCAAAATCTGCATGTAACCAGTGCTTTCCAAACAAGCTAGCCAGCCAAAGACTGCTGTATACCTAGCCTTCTGCCCTGCACCATTGTTCCAGACCAGAGATTCTAAACCTAGTCAAGTTTCCACAGACCTGCTGAGGCCTCAGGAGAGGGTAGTCTGTGATCCCCACAAGGAAATTTTACAGTATTTATCTGGGAAGAGGGGCCATAGTTTCCATCAGCTTATCAAAGAGGTCTGTAATGCTAAAGAGATAAGGAAAGTGAATCCATTTTTTTAGGATTAAATAGGCAGAGCCGGCATATGACAGGTGAACAAAATATAAGTGTTACATGAATGAGTTGAATGACTAGAAAGGAGAAGTAACTGAGGGTGGTTATTAGTGGTGGTGGTGGTGGTTATGTGCCGTGGAGTCGGTTCCGACTCTTAGGAACCCTGTACAGGGTTTCCGAGGCTATAAATCTTTCCGGGAGTAGAAAGCCTCAGCTTTTCTCCTGAGGAATGGCTGGTAGTTTCGAACTGCTGACCTTGAGGCTAGTAGCCCGATTCATAACCACTATGCTGCCAGAGCTCCTTGTGGCTGTTAGTAGTTGCCATTAAGTCAGTTGCAACTCATCACTATCCATGAACAATAGAATGAACTGTTGTCCTGGTCCTGTGCCGTCTGCACATTCATTGCTGTGTTTGAGTTCACTGTTTCAGTCACAGTGGCAACCCATCTCATTGAGAGTTTTCCTCTTTTCTGTTGCCTCACTACTAAACATGATGTACTCCAGGGGCCAATTTAAGTTTGATTAAAACAATGCTAAGCATAGCACCTGACACATACTAAACATTTGATAAAAAACAATGATTATTATTAGTATTACATAATCCTGGTGTGGTGCTGTGGGCTAATGCGTCAGACTGCAAAGTCATTTGAACTGCAAAGTCAGTGGTTTCAGCTCACCAGCTGCTCCTTGGAAACCCTATATAGGGTCACTATGGGTCGGAATCAACTCGACGACCCTTAACAACAACAATCTTTTAACAGGACTTTAGTATTCCAGGCTGACTGAACAATTGGATAAACCAGTCTTCTCAATTTTTTTCTATTACAAACAGTGCAACATTAAACATCCATGTACACATATTTTTGCACACATGTGTGAACATACTTAGATAGATTTCTAGAAAATTTTCCCTCCAAAAAGGCTCTACCTTTCTTAATAGCCCCACAAAATGTATATGAGAATTCATTTTCTCAAATTGACCTGCACAGTAGACATTCATTTAAAATTATTTACTAGGCTGACCGAAATAAAAACAGTATTGTTAATTTTTTTATTTGTTAAATAATTGGTAAGTCCCAAATTTGTACTTCTGGTCCTGAGCTCCAAATTTATGTTCGAAATCAACAGTTTACTTAAATGTCTAATGGGCAATTCTTGTTGTGTGTCATCGAGTCGGCTTGAACTCATAGCGACTCTATAGAGTTTCCGAGGAGCGGCTAGTGGGTTTAAATGGCAGTCCAGTGCTTATCCTACAGCTCCACACCAAGACTACAATAGACAACTGCATCGTAATTTAAATCAAAATCCTAATTTGGAGAGACTTCTAAAAGGACTAAAATATGGACAACAGTAACATCTTTAAAAGAAGGGAGTTTACTCTAAAACTGAATTCCTGAGTTTATCCCCAAACCTATTCCAACCTACTCACTAAGCCATCCCTATAAATGGTAACTCCATTCTTATGATTGCTCAGGCCAAAAACCTGGCATCATCCTCGACTCAACCCTATCTCCCATACCCCACAGAATCTGACCACTTCTCGTTAGGGTGATCGATCCCATTCTAGTCCAAGTAACTCTTCTTTTCACTGGCCTCCTCCCAGGCCTTTCTGATCAATCTCCCATACCCCATTCTGTTCCCAACACAGCAGCAACAGTTGTCCTTTAAAACATAACTCAGATTATGTCATTCCTCTGCTAAAAGGCCTTTAATGCCTTCCCATATCATTCTAAGTAAAGGGCAAAATCCTTTCAATGGTCAGGACCCTCACAGTCTGGCTCCTACAGACTCTCTCTACTCCAGCCACTTGGCCACTTTGCTGAATCTGGGCCACCCTACGTAAGTTATCTATCTATGGCATGTCTTCGGGCCTCATTCGTACTATCCCCACACTTCATTTCAAATGCCATTTCATCAAAAAAGTCTTCCCTACACATCCTTTCTTTAAAAAAAAAAAAAAAAAAAAGCTACTTCCTCCATCACTCTTATCTCCTCTGCCACCCACTCCCTACCGCTTTATGTTGTACTGATCAGCTTCACTGCTATAAGAGGACTTCAAAAAGTTTGTAGAAAAATGAAAATGGAATTGTTCCACGAACTTTTTGAAGCCCCTTCATATATACTTTTTTTTTTTTTTTTTTTTACCATTTGTCTATATTGACCAGAACGTAAGTTCTAAGAAGGCAGAAACTATATGTTTTGATCCCTACTAGAGTTCAGGCACCCATTAGAGTAGCAGTTGTTGTTGTTGTTAAGCGCCGTAGAATCGGTTCCGACCCATAGCGACCCTGAACAGGGTTTCTGAGGCTGTAAATCTTTACGGGAGCAGAAAGCCTCATCTTTCTCCCTTGGAGCAGCTGGTAGTTTCGAACTGCTGACCTTCCGGTTCGCAGCCTGAATCATAACCACTACGTTACGTAGTTTTTGTTAAATGCCGTTGAGTCGGTTGCAACTCATAGTGACATTATGTAGCATTTCCTAGGCTATAAATCTTTGCAGGAGCAGCTTATCCTATGGGCCCACGGTGCTCCTGAATTGTTGGTTGAAAACATGAATGACTGAGATTGAGCATTAGGTGGTATGACCTTTTATAGTGTTTCTGTGTAACTGTCACTTTGCTTCTTTTCCCATGAAGTTGAGTTAATTTGGATTTTTCCTTTTTGGTATTGCTTTGTATAGGTATTATTTATAGAAAATGGATATTAACTGTTATATTGCTGTTGTTAAGCACCATGGAGTCAGTTTGACTCATAGTGATTCTGCACAGGGTTTCTGAGCCTGTAAATCTTTATGGGAGCAGAAAGCCTCATCTTTCTCCTGCGGAACAGCTGGTAGTTTCGAACTGCTGACCTTGAGGTTAGCAGCCCGATTCATAACCACTATGCGGCCAGAGCTCCCTATTAACTGTTATACATGCTTCAAATATTTCCCCTTTCTGTCACTTATCTTTTAAACTTGTTTAAACCTTTGGCCATGTAGATGCATTATTTTTTTTATCTGTTCAAACTTAGCAGACTTCTACTTTGTGACGTCTGCTGTTTATGGCATGCTTAGAACAGCTTTCCCTGCCCCCAAATTCTAAATATATTCTTGTATATTTTATCCAAGTACTTACCTAGGATTGTGAATGGTTTTTTGGTTTTTTTCTTGGTTTCATTTGTTTGCTTGCTTGCTTTTTTTTCTTTTCTTTTTAAATGTTTTGTTGTAAATTTTGTGATAGTTTACATTAGCTTTACATTCATCCTATCATATATCATCTCATTGCCATGGTTATAATCCCCTCCATGCTTGCTTGCTTCTTAAGTTTAAGCATCTGAATTGTATTTCTGTAGGTGTATGCTGTAAGGTGGAGTCCTGGTATGGCACTGTGGGGTAATGTGCTTGACTGCAAGGTCGGTTTGAACTGCAAGGTCAGTGGTTCAAGCTCACCAGCTGTTCCTCAGAAACCCTAAAAACGGTCGTTATAAGTTGGAACCAACTTGAAGGCACTGAACAACAAAAACAACAACATGCTGTAAGCTGGGAGTCCTGGTGTGGCAATATAAAATAAGTACCAGACTGCACACCAAAAGGTTAGAGGTTCAAATCCACCAGCCGCTCCTTGGAAACCCTGTGTGGGGTCATTATGAGTCATTACCAACTCAGTGGCACTTAACAACAACAACAGTGCTATAAGGTAGAGATCTAACTTTATTTTTGTCATCTTATTTTCTGCTGTTGTGTGACCCTTGGGAAAACGTACACTGATGTATCAGGCAGCAAGCACTGAGTTCATATTTCCTATACTGGCCCTTTCTGTTAATCTGTGTGGTGGGGAAAATGAGATACCCCTACCCTCCACCCCCACCCTTCTGTTGTCAAGTAAGAAACAAAGGGATTGGGGAACAAAGGAACCATGGGCTCCCTTCATTATCAATGTTGAAACCCTTTATAATATAATCCTGGACAGAGGAAAAGCAAATACATTATTAGTATAACACACATTGTCCAGTTCCAAATGTCTCTCTTTCCCTTAGGTCTCATATATCCAACTGACTGGCATCTCTTCTTGCATGGATAATCACCATATTTAACTTATACCAAAAGGCTTCATCAAGTTCATGGACAATGGAATTAAAAATTATGGCATTTTCCACCAACTTTTTTTTTCAAAGCTTTTGTAAATTCAGTGAGTGACGATTTACAGAGCACATCATCAGTTTTACACTCAGCAAATCATTGCAATGATTACAATCCCCTCCATGCACCATCAGTCCACAGTATTTACCTCTATTGCCTATTTTGTTTTGTTTTTTATGTACACATCCCACATTGAAAAATATATAGTGCGGGGGGCGATTTGAATGTAGAAAGCAGCTTCACTTCTGTTGTTTGACACGGTTCCAGCAGGAAAGAAAGATATCATGCAAGGCTGATAGTTCTCAGAAGTTGCTTTCTACCTTCTCTTTAGGGTAACTTTGAATTTACTTGTAAAAATATATAATATGGCCATATTCACAGCCTTCCACTATGAGTTCTACAAACCTTAGGAAAAACCAGCTTGGCAATAATTGCTTTCAGCTTCAGTGGAAGCTTCGGTGGATTGAAATCAAAGGAAATGGTGTATGTGCCACTCCCATTCACAGAAAACCGAAGTACAAAGTAACTGCATTTATAAGATCACAAAAGTAGATAACAAACTAAAGTGAAGCTGACTGACCCCTACAGACCTCACCACAATCAATTACCAGCCAGAATTTACAAACCCCCACTATTGTATACAGGCACGTCCGTGAATAGGCAGGGAATAGTGAACATAAGTGAAAGGTGGTCAAAACTTAATAATCTACATTTCTTGCAGCAATTAGCCAGGTTGGGTCTTACACCTCATAGCCTCTAAAGAAAAGAAATACAAGAACACTGTGGTTAAGCAATTTAATGAACACTTTTTTAGAAAACAAAATTAAGTAGATGTTAGTAATGCTTTTACTATGAAAATAATAGCGTAGTATGTAGGATAGAAAATTGATAATCACCTAGTAGAAACAATAAAGTAGTGTAAGCATTGATGCTTAATAGAAACGTATAATACTAAGAGGATGCAATCAAGGGTCTGATAAGTGGAAATGATTTGTGTAAGGTTTAACTTGATCTTTTAGTGGGAATAAGAAGAAGCAATTTATCACTTACGTAGGAGAGGAGATGATGTCAAAAGGAAAGTGTTCAGTGGTTGAAAAATGAACAGGCTATGGAAAGGTCAGTTTGGACATCACAGAAATACTTTTGTTACGGTTGTATAATCACAGAGGAAAAGGAATGTTGTGCTTGAAACTGTGTAATAATTCATGGAAAAATCAAAGTATCAAATCATTATGTACTGCGTTTTTTTAAGTATAAAAAATAAAGACTTGCTGAGCGGGGCCAGGAGAGAGAAGAGAGAAGAACAAGCAGACAGAGAAAGAGAGCCTGCTCCAGCTAACTAAGCAAAGCCTTTCTCAATTGCTTTCATTTTCGCCGACTCCGCATCTCCTCTGGTGTCCCTCGACCCTGCGTGAGCTGGACTCCCGCAATATAGTTGTTTAAATATCTAAAGGGCACATTTTGCAAGCCAGCCTCTTGCCCGTAGGCACACACCTTTCTCAGCCCACCAACTTTTAGAAGCACCCTTGTATGTTCAAAGTTGAATTCATGATCCCTACCCCCCTCCAAAACTGCTCCTCTCCCAATGTAAGATACCACCTTTGACATAGTTGCTTATTTAGAACTTGGGAGTCCTCCTTGCACCTTCCTTTCCCTCCTTTCCTACATGAAATTCTATCCATTTCTATCACTGTTGATGTTACATGCCGTCGAGTCGATTCCAACCCATAGTGACCCTGTATAGGGTTTCCGAGGAGCAGCTGGTGAGCTTGAACTACTAGATCCCATTAAAAAGCATCTGCTTCATAAAGTTCCCACAGCTTCTTCTCTAACTCAACCCACTGTACCATTGTCTTTTGCCTGAGCTGCTACATTAGCTTCTAGAATTGTATCCCTACTTCTACTTCGGGTTCCCTCACTAGATGCCATTCTCTACAGAGCAGCTGGAGTGATCTTTTGAAACAATAACTTAGATTGTGTTAGTTTCCTCACAAAGCCATTGGGAAAGGCTTCCTATTGTACTTAGAAGAAAATCCAAATTCCTTATCATGACCTAACAAGACTGGGTAAGCTGCTCTTTCTCCATCATCTTCCTAAGGCTCTCCTCACTCTGCTTTATCCATGCTGGCCTTGTTGCTCTCCTTTAAATATGCCAAGGCCATTTCCTCCTCAGAGCCTTTGTATTTTTTTTTCTATAGTTTAATGCATTTTAATAGCAAACTTACAGGAACAGCACAGAAGACAGACAACATTAAAAACATGTACTTGTGTGTAAGACAACTCAGTTTAAAACGTATAGTGAATGGATGGAATCTACCCTATGATAAAAATGTTACAAACACCATTTAGTTGCTGTCAATAAGAAATTTACTTGTTTTTAACAAATCTAAATGCTGGCATTGTCCAGAAAATTTTAACAATTTTATTTATAATTGTTATAAAGTTGAACTGCTGAAACTTGTTCACTGAAACATTTTGACTTGCATTTATGCTTTATGTCCCTGCATTCATATTAAAAATTCACACAAATGAAAATGAAAAAACTGCCAATGCCTGATTTCTGTCCCTTATTTCTCCATTCACAATCATATACTTAGGTACCTTTTTACCCCATTGGGGAGGAAGGGGAAATCTAACATTCAGAAATACCAATAACAGGAGGAAGAGAATTTTTTTTTTTTCTAAGAATGAAATGGTTCCCATTATAGTGGATTCTTAAGCACGTTCTCCACGTATGCGACGTGCTAGCTGGATGTCTTTTGGCATAATAGTTACACATTTGGCATGGATAGCACACAAGTTGGTGTCTTCAAAAAGGCCAACCAGATAGGCCTCACTTGCCTCCTGCAAAGCACCAATAGCTGCACTCTGGAAGCGCAGATCTGTTTTGAAGTCCTGAGCCATTTCTCGCACCAGACGCTGGAAGGGAAGTTTACGAATCAGAAATTCGGTGTACTTCTGATAACCTCTAATTTCACTAAGCGCTACAGTACCAGGCCTGTAACGATGAGGTTTCTTCATCCCTCCAGGAGAGGGAGCACTCATACGAGCGGCTTTTGTAGCCAGTTGCTTCCTGGGTGCGTTCCCACTGGTTGATTTGCACTGGTTGATTTGCGGGCAGTCTGCTTTGTAAGAGCCAAGGTATAGAGACCGCCTCACTTCACCTTCAGCTGGAGCTTGGCGAGCTAGAGGCGGCGCGGCCGCCTTTGTATTTGTTCTGGTGGTGGTGGCTGTGTGCCGTGGAGTCAGTTCAGACTCAGCGACCCTGTACAGGGTTTCCGAGGCTGTAAATCTTTACGGGAGCAGAACGCCTCATCTTTCTCCTGCAGAACAGCTGGTAGTTTCGAACTGCTGACCTTGCAGTTTGCAGCCCGATTGGTAACCACTACGCTCCCAGAGCTCCTTGTTTCTACCCTCCAACAAAACCCTTGGGCCAATTCCTTGAATGGATAACTTCACAATTTCCCAGCTTAGGTAAAATTGTCACCTTTTCAGAGGGGCCCCTAAGTATTCACTATCATAGCACCCTGTTTCATGCTTGAAAAAGAATATCACACTTTGCAATGATATATTTGTTTACTCATGTAACTCTACTGCTGAGCTCCGTGACAACACTCCTTGCAGGTTATGCAGACTCCATTCAGACCCTTGAACACCCTTGGTTCCCAGAGGGTGATGGGAAGTTTTACTTTGCTCTTTCCATTAAGCTGCCCTTTAGCCTGGAGCAGGTTCCTAGTATATGGACCCCTAGAAGTCCCCTACACTTTGTTTCCCTCTTGCCTTTTTTTAACCCCTCTGCCCTCATTTTATTCTGCAGTTATATCTTGAGTTTGAGGTGATCAGTACCATTGTCCCTTTGTCCCTTTCAGTTGTGTGGAAAGATACTATTTTTGAAACCGTAGAAATGTGATTTTTAGTTTTTTCTCTTTTTTTCCCCTATTCCCCATCTTTCCACACTTAAGCACATAGTTGGCCTTATGTTCCTGGTCTCAGGGGAGGCAAGGTGCCTTTTCTGGATCCCAGTGTTATATTAAACTTCCAAATAGTTAAGTAATTAGAAGCCTAGAATCTTTCGATTTAGCTGTTCACAGATGAGGCTCTCACCCCACTTCTAGTTTATTCCAAACCAAGGGCCATAGGCAGTTTGGACTTCCTTCTGAACATCAAGAAATTGTGAGTGAAGCTAATAAGGAATAAATATTCTACCAGAGTGTTGCCTAGGGTCCTCTGGATCATTCCTGAGTGGACTTCTTGGTGGGCAAGATTTTCCACTAAATGAATCCAGTATATTTGTCACAAAAAATAATAGTGTTGATCCTATTGGGTCAGAAAAACAGCAACCATTTCTAGCATTAGTTCTATCCTCCAAAACACAGAGCTCAGAAGTCCAGGACTTTATTTCTTAGGTTGTAAGATCTGTGTCCACAGTCCATTTAAGGATATCACAGTAACCAATATAACGGACAGTTCATTGCTATTGTTGTTAAGTGCCATTGAGTCCGTTTCGACTCATAGCTACCCTTTATAGGATTACCAAGGAGTGGCTGATGGGTTTGAACCACCAACCTTGCAGTTCAAACCGACTTTGCAGTCCAGTGCGTGTCCTACAGTGCCACACCAGGACAGTTCATTAGTGATAGTTTTTTTTTTTTTTATCATTTCCATGAAAACTCATGCCTGTGGAGTAGGCTTACACTTTCCCAACACCAAGTCTCCGGTTCTCCCTTCAACATGTGATTATAAGGAGCTCTGGTAGGTTAGTGGTTATGAGTCGGGCTGCTAATCTCAAGGTCAGCAGTTCGAAACTACTAGCAGTTCTGAGGAAGAAAGATGAGAATTTCTGCTCCCGTAAAACTTTACAGCCTGGGAAACCCTATGCAGGGTTGCTATGAGTCAGAACCGACTCCACGGCACACCAGCACCGCCATTAGTGACTACAGCTCTGTATCAGTGTTCCGTAGCGATCTCATGAAATAGTAATCAGATTAACTCCAACTCATAGCAACCCTGTTGGACAGAGTTGAACTGGGCTGCTAACCTCAGGGTCAGCAGTTGGAAACTACCAGCGGTTCTGTGGGAGAAAGATGAGGCTTTCTGCTCCCGTAAAGATTTACAGCCTCGGAAACCCTGTGCAGGGTCACTATGAATCAGAACCGACTCCATGGCACATAGCCACCATAACCATCATAGGGTTTCTGAGACCGAAAGTCTTTATGGAAGCAGAGAACCACATCTTTCTCCCATGGAGTAGCTGGAAATTTTGAAGCCCCAACCATGTGGTTAGAAACCCAATGCTCAATTCATTGTGCCATCAGTGCTCCTTAGTAATCACATTGTTCTTGTTGAGTGCTGTTGAGTCGGTTCCGACCCATAGTGAACCTGGATAGAGTTTCCAAGGAATGGCTGGTGAATTTGAACCGCTGACCTTGCAGTCCAGTGCATCATCCTGCAGTGCCATTTAATTCATAATTGAGATTTTCAGCATAGCCTTTCCAAGATAATATTTGTGTATTATATGATGGGCATATTAGAATCCTCAAAAGTCTAAAATGAACATTGACTAGTTGGTCCATTGGCACCAAGTATACAGTTTACACAAACCCTGGAATTTTTACAACCTCTACCAATCACTTGTACCCAAGCCATGAGTCAATGTGACATAAACTGCTAGTTGCTCCCCAATACAGACTCATTGTTCCTTTAATTGTAGAAACTCCAAGTTTGAGCTATAATCCACATTTTCCAATTAAATTGTATTAAAGTCATGTGACTAGAATGGAACTAGAAGTTGTGTGTGCAACTTTATGAGACGTTAGAAAGGAAGGGACATTTGGAAAAGAAACCATCTAAGATCATGAGATGAAAGTTATGGTAAAACGCTTTACCTCTATTTCTCTTCCTTCTTTAGATTCTTTTAAAGCATTGAGATATTTTTACCCCAGACACATAATTTGAATCCAGACATAATTATTACCATATTGTAAGCTTATGATCACTTAAATTTATTCTTTTCCTTGATTGAAGTCCTTTTAAAAAAGCTTTTTATTCTGAATTGGGTGCAAGTTTACAGAGCAGACCATCAGTGTTACATGAAACAATTCATGCACATTGATTGCAGTCCTCTCGGTGGAACATCACTTAGCCCATTTCCTCCTTGTGTTTCCTGATTCTATTCTACCTTCTTTCATAACTCTTTGAAACTTTGTCCTTGGGGAAATGCTGCCCTTTTGATCTCAAATGGTTGGTTATTTTAAGGCCTAAGTACTTGCTTAGTGTCATTGGTCCCCTTATCTATTGTTTGGCTGAAAATTGAGCCAAGGCATGACTTCAGCTCCAAACATGAAGGGGGACTAAAGGCTGTAATCTCTGGGGGTCCACCAGTCTCTGTCTGAATGTAAACCTGGTCTTTTTTATGATTTTGAATTTGGATCCATTTTTCTCCCACTCTGTCAAGATCTTTCTAATGTGATCCTTTTCAGAGTAGTTGGTAGTGGTAACCGGGCACCATGGAATTCTTCCAGTCACAGAGTCATGGAGACTGATGTTCACGTGGTCCGTTAATCCATCGGGCTAATTGTTTCCATTTTTCTTTGATTCTCATTATTCTTCTCTCCTCCAGAAGGGAGAGACCAATAGTTGCACCTTGTTCTTCAGTCCTTTTTACATTTCTGTTTCCACTTGGGAACATTTTCCTTCTTCAAAAGAATGGCCTTTATCGTTTCTTATAGTGTGAGTCTACTAGTGATGCTCACAAAACTCTCAAGTTTTGTTTGGAAAAATTTTTTCATTTTGTTTTCCTTTTTGAAGGGTAATTTCCCTACGTATAGAATTCAAGGTTGGCCGTTATTTTCTTTCAGCACTAAAGCCAGCGCTTTGTCTTCTGGCTTCCAGTATTTTTGCAGCGAAATCAGCCAATATCTTATTCCTTTGAACATAATGTGTCCCCTTTCCCTCTGTCTACTTTTAAGATTTCTTCTTTGAATTTGTTTTCAGAAATTTAAGTATGATGTACCAAGTGTGGCTTTCTATGTATACTTGGTGTTTGTAGTTCTCTTTAGTCTGCAGCTGTATGTCTTTAATCTGTTTTTTTGGAAGAAATCTCAATAATTATCTCTTCAAACAATGCTTTTGTTCAGTTTCTCTCTCCTTACTTCTAGAACTTGAGTTGCACATATGTGAAATATTTTTATCAGGTCCCTTCTGTCTCTAATATCCTTTTTTTATACTTTTCATCCTTTGTTTTGTTGGGGGTTTTTTTTCTTTCCAAGTTTCAGGTTAGATATTTTCACCTGACCTGATCTGCAGGTTCACTAAAGATCTCCGTGTCCAATCTTCTGTTAAATCCATTGCGACAGTTCAGGTTTTGTGTCAATTTGACTAGGCCAGAATTCCCAATGGTTTGGCAGTTGACATGTGGTTATCTGTATGCAGTGTAATTAACTCTACGATGAATGGCTATGAGCAGCCAGTCATTTGAAAGGCTCTTTCCTCAGGGGCCTTCTTCCAATATAATGGGCGCTCAGGCCAAACTGGCTTGCTTTCTGCTTTTCCTCCAACCACCACTTCTTTGGACTTGAGCCAGTGGCCTGCTCTATTATCTGTCTGCCTGCTTGCCTGCCTGCTGCTGTTCTTAGTTTAACCTACACCTGAGACACTTCTTCCTCTCTAATTGTGAGTTATTTCCTTGATATAAACTTCTCTCTCTCTCCGTCTCTCTGTGTGTATATATATATATATATATATATATATATATATATATATATATACACACACACACACATACACATATATATATATAGCTCTGGTAGCGTAGTGGTTATGAGTCAGGCTACCAACTCAAGGTCAGCAGTTTGAAACTACCAGTGGTTCCGCGGGAGAAAGATGAGGCATTCTGCTCCCATAACGATTAACAGCCTCGGAAACCCTGTACAGGGTTACTATGAGTCGGAGCCGACTCCACGGTACTTAACTACAACAACAACAACAACATATATGTATAAAGAGAGAGAGTGAGTCTTGGTGTGGCATGGCATGTTAATGCTATGTTGGACTGTAAGGTCCGTTTGAACCTCAAGCTCGGTGGTGGTTCAAATCCGCCAGCTGCTTCCCAGAAACCCTATACAGGGTTGCTATGGGTTGAAACCTATTTGATGGCACTTAACAGCAATATATATATATAATTGTTGTTAAGTGCTGCCAAGTCAGTTCCAACCTATAGCGACCCTCTATAGAGTTTCCAAGAAGCAAAAGGTGAGCTTGAACCACCACCAATCTTACAGATCAAACCTATCTTGCAGTCCAGTGAATTAACCCACAGCACCACATCAGGACTCCATATATATGTTGTTGTTAAGTGTTGTCGAGTTGGTTCTGACCTATAGCGGCCCTTTATAGCGTTTCCAAGGAGCAGCTGGTGAGCTTGAACCATCAACCTTGCAGTTCAAATCAACTTTGGAGACCAGTGCATAAACACACAGGGCCACACCAGGACTCCATCCATGTATATGTGTGTGTGTATGTGTGGTGCTGTGAGTTAATGCACTGGGCTGCAAGGTCAGTTGGAACTGCAAGGATTGTGGTTCAAACACACCAACTGCTCTTCAGAAACCCTATACAGGGTCACTATGAGTCAGTACTGACTCAACAGCACTTAACAACAGACTATATATATATATATATATATATATATATATTTTTTTTTTTTTTTGTTACTGGTTTTGCTTCTCTAGAGAACCCAGCCTAAGACAGCCATCTATTATTATTGACTTTCTGTTTTTATTTTTTCAGTTCTAGAATATCCCATTTGATTCTTTTTGGGAAGATTTGTATTTTCTGGTGAAACGTTCCACATTGTCCATCTACTTTCTTGGACATATTTCAAGTTACAGTTATTTCAAGTCTATATCAGATAACTGCAATATCTTGGTCACTATAATTCTGTTTCTATTGTCTGGTTGTTTTGTTTTTCTTTTGGTCCTGTTACTTGTCATACCTGGTCTTTATTATTATTATTATTCTAAGGCTGTATTTATATGTAAAATTGTATTTGTAAAGCCTCTGAATTGTTCTATCTTCTTCTAGAGCAGGCTGCCTTATCCCCTGATCCTATAGTAGGTATTAGGTTGGGGACTAGAACCCACCTTAACATAATCGGGAGCTAAGATGACTAGAGGCTGCAATCTTTGTAAGGGTCAGTTTACTCCTGGTACATTCCCATTTCTAGTGAGGAGCCCTTGAAGAACTCAGAGTCTGAGGTGTTCTCTAAGCTCGCCTCTCCTTGAGTACAGCATAGTCAAATTTATGAAAACTAAAAGAGAAAATCTTAGAAGCAGCCAGAGAGAAAAGACATTATATTCAAAAGAGCAATAAGATATGAACTGACTGCTCAACAACTAAACTCAGTTTTTTCCTTCAGCATTGTGTGAGACCTTTGGAAACTCAAGTCTGCTTTTTAGTGGCTTTCTACATGACTTCATAGCCTCTTGCCCTCTGCAGCTTAAGAACTGGGCAAATGTCTTGAGAGCAAACAGCATCAAGCATCCAGCTAACTTCTCTGTGCTTCTTTCTTGAAAGATTTGCCTCTTGGCAGTTCCACACTCTGATTTTTGGATTTCCTTAGCTCCATGAGATTGCCAGCTCTGCCGGTTTCTCTGCCTTTTTAACAAAGAACTTTTTAGATGTTCAACCTGTTGGCCTACACCAAGAATTAGCAAATGGTCTCGTGGTTAAAACAGAAGCTCACTTCTCTATGTGTCCTTTCTCTCCAGGATCTTGGATCCTCAAGTCGTAGATATTTTGGTAGCTGTCAATGCCTCCAAATAAATGACTTGTCTAAATTATTCTCATACATTGTTTTGAAAAAAGGGGTTCCATCATAGCTAGAAACAGAAGTCCCAAATTAATGCAAATTAATTTGCTTAATGAAGTCCTGGTGTGGCACGATAGGATAAGCACTGAACTTCTAACTGCAAGGTCAGTAATTCAAACCCATCAGCTGCTTCTTGGAAACCCTATACAGGATCACTATGAGTCGGAACAGACTCAATGGCACTTAATTATAACCTCTGACAAAATCATCCTTTGTAGAATGTTCTCTAACAGGCAAGGGATCTAGGCCATTGTCCTGGGATATTCTCTTTCACGCCATATTTCACGTTTATGACAAATCAAAACATTTCTCCCCTAGTGTTTATGTTTACCTTCAACCTCTCTTTATAGTCTCAGTTACAATAGAGGACTCTCAAAAGTTAAGATCTTCTAGGCTTTG
This sequence comes from Chrysochloris asiatica, assembly GCF_000296735.1. Taxonomy (NCBI): domain Eukaryota; kingdom Metazoa; phylum Chordata; class Mammalia; order Afrosoricida; family Chrysochloridae; genus Chrysochloris; species Chrysochloris asiatica. Next base: position 1,371 of record NW_006408677.1, on the reverse strand, counting down.
TTCCATTCACCTTGGAAACTTGCTGTGGCGTGACCTGACTTCTGTATGAGAGTGTGCCGTTAACATCCAGGGCAGGAGTGAAAACAGCACAAAATACTGCTCCCTGGCCTGTTGATAAACAATACCTAGTCCTTATCTGAATGAGATTACATGGGTTCCAATAAACTCACCTGCTTAAATCATATCTGCTGGATCTTAACACATCAATGCTCACTGACCACCATGATCTTCAGGAACTCCAGACTCCACAAAATCTATCCCCACTATGGGAAATCCAAATGCTCTCCAATGAGAAAATAAATTGTGAAATATTATGCAGCAGTATGCAAACTACTAGTGTGGTTCTGTGGGTTCACACACTGGACTTTAAAATTGATTTGAACCACAAGGTCGGCGGTTCTAGCTCACCAGTCGCTCCTTGGAAATCCTATACAGGGTGGCTATGGGATGGAACCGACTCGGGCACTTAACAACAACAACATGCAAAATACAGTTACACAAAGGAACATGGATGAATCTTTGGAATATTGTGTTCAGAAGAAAAGAAAGTCTAAGACTATATATGCAATGGAACGTCAGTTTTATAAACATCTAAAAACAGTGTTTAGGTATGCATACATATATAATAAAACTATTCTTTAAAGCAAGTATATGATTAAACACGGAGTCCTGGTGTGGCACTGCAGGATAAACACTCAACCACAAGGTCAGTTTGAACTGCTTGGTTGGCGGTTTAAACTCACCAGCTTCCTGGGAAACCCTATGCCAGAGTTGGAAAGGACCCAACGGCACATCGCAACAACACTGTGATAACCACAGAATTCAGAATACTGGCTACCTCTGGGTTTAGGGAGACAGTAGAATGCAAAAGAAAGGTTCAGGCTAATAATCTATTTCTTAAGTTGGGTGGTAAACTCACAGGTATTCATTATATTTTTATGTTTTTAAATAGATATGTGTGTTACATATATAGTCTTTATGTGTCAATAATATATTTAAAGAGATGAAGAAGAATTTAAAGGATCAAGAATAGACGACATATTGCAATATGCATATACTTGGTCATAATTACACTAAAGAAAATATTGAAATGTTCACCTGGTTTACACCATTATGTAGAAGTAAATCATGAATATACCAACCACAAATGCGTACTGATAAAGATTGGTGGTTTTGTGAACTAAAATACCATGAGTGATTTGTTTTGTGATTTTTCTGTAATCACAAATAATTCTTGGTACAATTTCAGACAGAACAAAGCATGGTTTTCTCAATTTTTGTGATAGTTTCCTTTTTGGAAAATTCAGTATATATTAAAACTTTTACAAAACTACTTAGGTGCTTATATTTAACACAGAATAAGGTTCTAGC
>NW_006408676.1:8016674-8018195 GCF_000296735.1 Chrysochloris asiatica | reverse complement strand
GTTCAAGCTCACCAGTTGCTCCTAGGAAACCCCAAACAGAGTCTTTATGGGTAGGACCAATTTGATGTCATTTAACAATAACAACAATGACTAGAGGAATATGGATTACAATATTGATAAGTGCAACTAACTCCAAAATCCATGTCATTTCTACCACTCAATATACCCCATTTTACATCTTACCTTGAGTGGGAGAGTAACAAGATGAAAAGAATGGGCAGTTTACAAGCTAAGGAGTTATAGTAGCGCTGATACATTCTAAATGACCTTTTACATTCTAAAAGTCACTTTTCCATTGGAAGTTGTATTTTAATCATTAAGCAAATCTGTTGCACAAGACCTTTTTAAAGTGTTGAAGAGCAAAGATGTCAGCTTGAGGACTAAGTGAGTCTGAAACAGAGTATTAAGGAATATAAAGGAAAAAAGTAAGCCTAAACTTAGGAATGAAAAGTAAAGATGTTAGCTTGAGAACTAAGGTGTCCTGACCCACGCCATGATATTTTCAATAACCTCATATGCATGCAAAAGCTCGACAGTGAATAAGGAAGACCGTAGAAGAATTGATGATTTTAAGTTAATGGTATTAGAGGAGATTATTGAAAGTGTCATGGGCTGCCAAAAGAACAAACAGATGTGTGTTGGAAGAAGTGCAGCCAGAATATTCCTTGGAGGCCAAGATGGACAAACTTTGTCTCTCATACTTTGGATATATTGTCAGAAGGGAGCAGTCGCTGGAGAAGGATATCATGTTTGGTAAAGTGGATGGTCAGAGAAAAAGAGGAGGACCCCCAGTGAGATGAATTGGCAAAGTGTCAACATCAATGTTCTCAAGTGTGACACCAATTGTGAGGTCGGCCCAGGACCGTGCAGTGTTTCGTTCTGTTATGCATAGGATTGTTATGAATTGGTACTGACTCAATGGTATCTAATGACAACAAAAAGAGAGTAGTTTCTTTTCTAAGCTGGGTGATGATTATACAAGGATTTATTTTATTGTTTGTGCCTGTAATACTGGTGTGACAGCTGCATCAGACCTCCTCATCTAACTTCCCATGAGGGAAGGAGAGTCATTATTACCAACATCCCAAGTATGAGTTCTATGAGGACGCAGAGGTCAGACTTCTCTTTTTCTTTTTTTTAAAATACCAATTCTGAAAGAGCTATCCCTTCCAAGGCACTATCTGCTTCTTTGATGGGTTTGATAATTCATTGCAATGGCCACATAGAACTTACAGGCTGAGCTTAGAATTATAGTGTTTATTAAGAAAGTTGTTGTTGTTATGAAGTGCTGTGGAGTCAGTTCCGACTCATTGCAACCCTGTATAGAGTTTCCAATGAGCAGCTAATGAGCTTGAAACACCAACCGTATATTTCAAACTGAACTTGCAGTTCAGCAGTGCATTAACCCACAGAGCCACACCAGTTACAATGGAGATTCAGAGATTCTTTAGGATCCAATTATTTGATCAAGATAGCTTCTTCTTGTCCTTCTGCTGAGTCCTGCTGAGAGCCTTCTCTGAC
>NW_006408676.1:8012924-8014434 GCF_000296735.1 Chrysochloris asiatica | reverse complement strand
GAGATTTCCAGTGATGGTGATGCTATAAGTGAGCAAGAAGAGGAAGAAGAAGAGGGAAGGATGTTCAGCTGTGTACATCAGACCCTCCAGGAAGAAGAAGCTCACCACAGTCTGGTTGTGGTACTCTGTCTCCACAGTCATTTTCTCACAAAGAATAGATGATTACCTCCTTGCAGCAAACGTGATATTAACAAATGTACTGAATAGGCGTTTGCTTCTGAAATATTATCCATTGGGCCAATCCATCTTGGTCTTGCTCCTTAAGCAGGGAAACAATATATACCATTAAGCACTGTTTTTTCTTGTTGTAGTGTTTTCTTCCTGCCTATTCCATATTGAAATACTTATGAGTCTTTTAATATGGGATGTACAATGTTTTTGAGGAACATAAAGGCATTTCAGGATTTTTTTTTGATAAATGTACCTCCTAAATAGTTGCAATATAAGCCTGGATTGCAAACCACCATTGGATAAATAATTTTGCATATACTCTGTGATTGTGATACTCCTTCCAGCCTTATTTACTCTGCCATGCTGCAGATGTGTTGGGGTAGGTTCTTATCTTCTCGGGAATCTTGCCAGAATCTGGGTGCAATTACATCAGAGGGCAGTCCTACTCATTCTGCACCCAGAGGGAGTTCTTTGAAATTTCTGTTACCCATAACAAACAAGTTTATCACAATGAGACCTTGGAGAGTTGCAGAATAATTGTTTGGGTAAATCATGCAGTGTATTTCATATTCTTCCTGGAAATCTTTATGTCCTTAATATTTTAGGAATTGTCATTCCTTTTTGAGCTTTTCCATTGGACCAGAATTAAAATGGAAGAGTTTAAAAATGTTTTTCTCATAGTTTCCATTCTATATCTAATTAGACATTATATTCCCAACAAATTCTGTTTAAACGGCTTTTTCTGTTTTCTTTTCAATTCACCTGCATGTTATCTAACTCTAGCTTTAATTATTTAGATCTAAATTTTTACAGTGATCCTTTATGTCCCATGTCTTAATCACTCCTCTTATTTAACAAATGAGTCTACATTTAATTGCTTTGTCAGTGTTTAAGAAACATATATAGTTAATTTCTCCCATATATAATTCAGTTTTCACTCCCTAAAGCATAGGGTACTTCTCAGGCTGATATTCAAAATGATCACTAAACTGTCCAAATTATAATGAAAGACTCTTATGTCCTGCAATTACCTGAAAAAATTTCTGTTCCCTGGTAATTGTTTGTCTCTTCTTATTTGCAATGTTTGGCATTGTGGGTTAATGTATTAGACTGCAAAGCTGTTTGAACTACAAGGTTGGCCGTTCAAACTCACCAGCTGCTCCTTGGAAGCCCTATACTGGGTCACTATGGGTTGGAACTGACTCTACGGCAATTAACAACAACAACAACCACATGCCTAATCTCCATGGGAGAAAGATGAGGCTTTGTACTCCTGCTAAGATTTAAAGCCTTGGAAACCCTATACAGGGTTGCTATGAGTCAGCACTGACTCAATGGC
>NW_006408676.1:8010439-8012279 GCF_000296735.1 Chrysochloris asiatica | reverse complement strand
ACAACAACAACAAGAACCCTACCCTCTAAGTCTCAGCAGGCCCATTCTTCCGTCCTCTCATGCATGGCAGCCCCGCTCAACTATGGGCAGAGGCCCTCTCTTGATTACAGCCCCACATTCTGGAACCAAGTTGGCAAAGAAAATCTTGCTCTTTGAATTTTAGGAAACTGTGGCTACGCCCTTAAAAATCTGACAGGTCATGGTTCCAGCATTTGAGAGCACAGAGGTTGTGGCCCTAACTTTCTAGACTGAGGCAGCTTTGCTTCCAATGCTTTCGCGTTTCTGTTTCCCATTTCTAGAAGAGGTCAGCCAGGTCTCAGCTCTGCTCAAACAAATGGTACAAAGCTCTTTGTTTCCACTAATAAGTGCCCAGAGACACCCAACTCTACCAGTAAGCCTTGGCCACTCAGATCTCTTGCTCCATGGCTCAGCTGCTTTGCCATCTTGCATCAGTCTCCTGGTTCTGCTGCTGACAGTTTTCTGTCACTGCTTATTACCATTTGCGTCATCTCCAGTGTTACAAGGAGCTCTGGTAGCGTAGTGGATATGAATCAGACTGCTGATTACACAGTTAGCAGTTCAAAATACCAATGGTTCCACAGCAGTAAGATGAGGCTTTCTACTCCTGTAAAGATTTACAGCCTTTGAAACCCTATACAGGGTCACTATGAATCGGAACTGACTTCATGGCACATCATCACCACCACCAGTGTTACAGTTCTAATCACTTTCTTTTGAGTCATTAACAGAATTGCCTTTGATATACAAAACCCCAGTCTCTTCTCGACAATCTAGGTTTTTATTAGTACCCTGGCAGCCTCTGCTCATTATCCAGTTTCCAAACCACTGAATTATTCTAGGTATCTGTTAGAGCATCACCCACTCCTGGTCCCAATGCTGTCTTAGTTCTCTAGTGCTGCTATAACAGAAAGATTACAAGTGGGTGGCTTTAATAAACATATATGTATTCTCCTATAGTTTAGGAGGCTAAAAGTCTGACTTCAGATTTCCAGACCTCAATAAAGATCTCGGTTTCCTTTCAGCATCCATAGGCCCAGCATTCCTTGATGATCCCCATGTGTCTGGGTCATCAATCTTTTTCTAGATCTAGCAGATTCACTGTGCAGGGACCTCAGTACAATGAACATATTACACTCCCATCTCTTCTATCTTGGTGGTAATATTGATGTTGTTGTTAAGTTTTGTTGAGTTGGTTCCGAATCATAGTGACTCTGCATAGAGTCTCTGAGGAACAGCTGGTGAGTTTCAGCTATACCTCGGAGTTCGAATCAACCTTGTGGCTGAGTACTTATCCTACAGCACCATATAGGTCCCTCTAATCTTTGCTTACTTATCTCTTCTTTAAGTAAAAGATCACATCCCAAGAAATCTCCCCTTACATTAAATCAGGGTTCTGACAGAATTCAGTATGTTGCATCCTACCCCTAACCCTCTTACAGGTTTATCACATCCAATCATATCATGGAGGAACATGCTTGTTGCTAAATTGTTGTTGCTAAATACATTCAAGTTGGTTTTGATTCATAGCACCCTGTGTGGAGTTTCCAAGGAGTGGTGGGTGGTTGTGAACTGACAACCTTGTGGTCAGTAGTCCAATGTTTATCTTACAGCACTACACCAGGAGTCCTACATCACTACATCACTGCCAAACCACTGAGAATTCTAGTCCAGAAAGTTTTACTAAAGGTTATACAGCAACAGCTGCAAGCATACATTGACAGAGAACTTCCAGAGGTTCAAGCCGGATTCAGAAGAGGCCATGGAACAAGGAATATCATTGTTGATGTCCGATGGATCTTGTCTGAAAGCAGAGAATATC
>NW_006408676.1:8006025-8007804 GCF_000296735.1 Chrysochloris asiatica | reverse complement strand
AAGTACCAACACACTTAAAAGGACTGAAATACTGAGTAGGCTTCCTGAAGCAGAGTTAACTTACAAGTAAATTACAGAAAGATATTTGGGAATTTCATAAGCATACAAAAATTACATATGACATTTTAGCCATGGATTAAAAAAAAAAAAAAATCATAAGGGAAGTTGAAAACAGAAAATGTCAAAGTTTGCAGGAAACAGGGAAAGCACTGTTTAGACAGAAGTTTACAGCTTCAAGTCTAAACAGTAGTAGAAAAGAAAAAGATCCAAAATAAAGAATGCATTTCCACAGCCAACAAACATATGAAGAAATGTTAACAATCACTAGCCATTGTTGTTGTTGTTGTGAGGTGCCGTCGAGTTGGTTCTGACCCATAGCGACCCTGTATAGGGCTTCCAAGGAGCATCTGGTGAGCTTGAACCACCAACCTTGCAGTTCAAACGGTTTTGCAGTCTGGCACATTAGCCCACAGCACCACACCAGGACTCCATTAGAGAGATGCAAATCAAAACAACAATCAGATATCATCCATCTCACACCAGCAATAACAGCAAAGATCAAAAAAGAAGAGGACAATAAATGCTGATGAGAATGTAGAGAGACTGGGTCACTCCTACATTGCTGGTGGGATTGAAAAATGGTCCAACCACTCTGGAAAGCAATATGGTGCTGCCTCAGAAGGTTGGAAATAGAAATATCTTATGATCCAGCAATTCCTCTACTTGGTATTTACCCTCAAGAAATATGAGCCATAACACAAGTAGATATATGCACACTGATGTTTATAGCAGCACTATTTACAACAGCAAAAAGGTGGAGATAGCCTAAGTGCCCATCAATGGAAGAATGGATAAACAAACTGTGGTACATACACAAAATAGAATATTATGCTACCTTGAAGAATAACAAGAAAGATGAAAGCCACTGCATAGCATGAATAAACCTTGAAGACATTATGCTGAGTGAAATTAGTAAGTCACAAAAGGAGAAATAGTGCATAGGACCATTATTGTAAAAGACTAAGAAAAAGAACCCATACTAAAAGGGGGGAAAAACATACTTTGCTGGTTACTGGGATGTGTGAGGTGGGTGAGGGGAGGGAGGAGAAAGTGGAGCACAGGGTAGGGAATAGACACAAGATAGCTTGGGTACTGGGGGTAGGGGAGAGCAAGAAAGGGGAGGGGAATGGAAGAATAAGGCAGATGGGAGAACAGGCAGATTTGCATGGGCTAAGTGGGACAGAGGTAAATAATGATGTATGCACAACTTTGGAACAACAGAGCTCTGGGATACAGGGATTTAGGCATGGTTTGAATGGGTAAAAGAGGGGAAATAATGTTAAGATGCTTTGTTGTCTCTTGAATGTTGGGTTCCTTGCATACCATTGTAAAATAGACACTTGAGGAGGAAAAAAAGGAATAGCCAGAAACATCACCATAGAAAGTTTGTAAGCCCATCTTCAGCCTGTAATTGATTAGAATATCTAAAATGCGGCTACAACATGCCCAGTGAAGGAGGCCTCTTTCAGAGCTTTTGCATTGCATAAGACCATAGGTGGAATCCTGAACCCCATCCATTTAAAAGGACAAGCAGACCAGCCTGGAGAGGCTAGAAGAACAGAAGATACTTCTTGAAAGAAAGACCGGCAGGAAAAATCAAAAACAATAAAGGCAGTCCGACTGACTACTATAAGAACAAGCAAGTTGTTTGCCCAGGAGTCATCAAGGCAAGTGGTCAGGTCTCCTCAGGGCAAACCCCGTTCTAAGACTAAGACTCAA
>NW_006408676.1:8002950-8004320 GCF_000296735.1 Chrysochloris asiatica | reverse complement strand
TAGGAGAAGGTGGGAGAAGATACTGATAGGATGATGTTATTCAGCTGTGGATGTTTGAGTTAATTGTAATTGGGAACGTAAAAAACTCTAGTGCTGGTTTAAAATGAATCATCTTAGAAGTATCATCAAAGAAGAAGAGCCATCAAAAAAGAAGAGCCAGGGATGGAGCATGTCTTTGGACCCTAAGATCCCCGCTCATTGAACCTCTTCAACCCAGGGTCACAAAGCTTTGACATCTGAGGAGTGATAGCATAGCCATAGCAACAGAAGTAAGAAATAGAGCACAAGACAGAATAGGGGAATTGCAAACCAAAGGAGTAAGTAAAGCAGAGTGACTTTGGGCAGGGGGAGCTAGGTTTGCTGACCCAGAACTAGAGCCCAGTGCCTTCAGCCTGAAGTTTATGGTGGAGTGGTGTGTCCTGTGGGCATTTACCAGCAGCTGACTGGAACAACTGTGCCCTGAGCATTTCTGACCCCAAGTTGTAACTGGTTAACTTCCCTAATAAACTTTTAAACTGTTAGTATGGTGTCTTGAGTTCTGTGCATCCATTAAAATGGATTATTTAACCGAACTGAAGAGTAGAGAGGATTGTAGGAGGAATGGTTTGCTGCCACATGTTACATTTTTTTTACAGCAATAAATTTAAAATTTTACATATAAACAAAAATGATGAAAACTTACTCAGGAGGAAATAGATAACCTGAAAAGCCTTAGGGCTACTAAGTAAATTGAATTGCATTTTAACTATATATTCACAAATAAAACTCTGGTATAAAGTGTAATTTCTAGTCAATTCTACTAAATATTTAGGGAAGAAATATTACTTCTGTATCACAAAATATTCCAGAGGGTAGAAGAGGAGCAAACACACCTCAACTCATTTTATGAGACCAGCATTAGCTTGATACCACAACCAGACCAAGATAATACAAAAAAAGCAAACTAAAGATGGAAATTCCTCATTAACACAAATGCAAAAATTTATAACAAAATATTAGCATGTTGAATCCAGCAGTATACATAATAAATAATAACTACAATCAAGTGGATTTTATTCCATGAATTAACAATTATGCAAACATTCAAAGGAGTCCTGGTGTGGTAATGGAAGATAAGCACTGGTCCACAAGGTTGGTTTGAACTGCAAGGTTGGTGGTTCAAACTCACCAGCTGCTCCTCAGAAACTCTGTACAGTGTCACTGTGAGTTGGACCCAACTCAATTGGCATTTAACAACAAAAACAGAAAACATTCAAAATGTAATTTATTATATTAATAGACAAAAAAGAGTATTGACATGATTATCTTAATAAACACATACAAAATAGTACTTGACAAAGTTTAAGAGCTATTCATTATAAAAATGAACT
>NW_006408676.1:7990458-7990912 GCF_000296735.1 Chrysochloris asiatica | reverse complement strand
TTCATTTGTTTCTATGAACTTTGTGAGTTCACATTTAATTTCTTCTACTACCCAGTCACTTTTCATCAGGGTGTTATTCAGTTTCCATGTATTTGACTTTATTTCCTTAGTCTTCCTATTTTTGATTTCTAATTTGATAGCATTGTGGTCCACGAAGATGCTTTGTAGTATTATGAAATTTGTAAATTTATGGAGGTTTGTTTTGTGGTCTAACACATGGTCTATTCTGGAGAATGCTCTATGTGCACTGGAAAAGAATGTATTGTGCTGTTGTTGGGTTGAATGTTCTGTACACATCTATGAGGTCCAGTTGGCTGATTGTGTTGTTTAGGTCTTCTGTGTCTTTGTCAAGTTTCTTTATGGTTGTTCTGTCCATTTTTGAAAGCGGTGTATTTAAACTGCCCACAATTATTGTAAATTCATCTTTTTCTTTCTTCAAATCTATTAGAGTTTG
>NW_006408676.1:7985594-7987936 GCF_000296735.1 Chrysochloris asiatica | reverse complement strand
AAAGAAAAAACAATACCCTAGTGAAAAATGTGGTTGCGTGAAAAACAGTCCTTTCTACCTGACAGCTCTAATTCTGGACATATATTCAAATTTAAGTATCAGCTTCGATTCTGGTTAACTGTGTAAAATTGGCTGGCTGTTGTTTTTGTATTGTTTTCCTAATTTAAAAGGACAAGATACAAATTTTATGTTTCACTTTTAAAAGAAAAAAAAAACATTAAGAAGATGTCTTTTTATTTATTTATTTTTTGTTATTGACCACTTTTGTGACTGATTAAAAGTGTAAAATTGGCTGGCTGTTGTTTTTGTATTGTTTTCCTAATTTAAAAGGACAAGATACAAATTTTATGTTTCACTTTTAAAAGAAAAAAAACACATTAAGAAGATGTCTTTTTATTTATTTATTTTTTGTTATTGACCACTTTTGTGACTGATTAAAAAAAAAAAAAAAAGTCTTCATGTTTCCTTTAAACTGGGCTGTTCTGGGCCTCGCTGGAGACATTATGATTTGAATTCCCTTAGTGCTTTGGACTGTATGTGAGCCCACGGCACCACAGTTGTGTATGTTTGCCAAATAAAGTTTATAACTACCTTGTTCCCAACCCAGGGCTTCTCCTCAGGTAGTAAAAATTAGGCTTCTCTGGAGCATTCTTCTAGGATTATCCCCAGAGACCTATGTTCATCTCACATGGGAGATTCTCTTTACTACTCTCCTCTGACTAACTCTTACATGTACTTCAAACCACAGATTATCCATGTTTTCTAGAAAGCCAGCTTTATGAATTCTAGCTCTAACAATATCTCTTTTCTCTAAATTATTACAATAGTTATTTTATACTGGATTATACTGGTTGTTTCTTATTCATTTCCTGTTGATATATTTTATCTCTTTGTCTTATATATAAGTGATTTTTCTTCCCAGTATATTATCAATTCACTTAGAATTGAAGACATTATTATTTTTAAGGAGTTGCATGTGGTGAACACATTTGTGTTGAGTTGAACTGGAGTATTAACGGGTATGCTGATGTTTCACTTTGCATTTATGCTATTTAATAACAATACAAGCCACAGGTGACATACATTTCTTTCCCCAAAGCTTCAGTTCTATAGATATAAGCTATCTTCCATTGATTGCAGCTTCTTAACAGTTGGGATTGCGTTTTGGAATTATAGAGATTCTCCTTGGATTGCACTGGCCCGTGTACATTTGAAATATCAACTAAAGTATCTCTAATACTGTAGCCTAAAATCCAGGAGGGAAGGGTTCCCATGTACAGGCTGGCAACAGCCTCACGAGAAAGGTGACAAGGATGGGTATTAAGGGCTCAGGTCACTCTTAATCTTTTCCTTGAAACCAGGTACATGACTCAAATTGAGTTTTGTTCCCACCTAATCATAATCTAGCTCATCCTCAGGCTGAAGATTGCTGAACATACTTTCTTCTACCACAGCATATGATCTGCTCCATCAATATCTATGTAAGCATCAGAGAGCCCCAGATTATGTTTGTGTAGCAAGAAACTTATTATTAATTTATCTAACCTCAGCTTTGGAGTCTTGGTGTGACACTGTGGGTTAATGTGCTGGACTGCAAAGTTGGTTTAGGCCACGAGGTTAGCAGTTCAAGATCGCCAACTGATTCTTGGTCCTACATGGGTCACTATGGGTTGGAACCGAATTGATGGCATTTAACAACAACAACAAGAACCTCCGTTTTAACAAAATGAAAGCTCAAAAGGCTAGTTACTATTGTTGTTAGTTGCTGTCAAGTTGTCCTTGATTCATGGTGATCCTATGTGTTACCGGGTAGTATTACTCAGGTAATAGATCTGAAATGGATTCCTCACAGTGTGGCACAATTGCAGCTTCCAGTTCAAGTTCATCTCCTGCCATTTTTGACAAGGTCAAATAGAGTATGGAGATTGGAAAAAAGTCACTGGAATTTTAGTTTCTCCACAGATGTTGTTTGTTGTTGTTAGGTGCCATCGAGTCAGTAGTGACACATAGCAACCTTATGCACAGCAGAACGAAACGCTGCCTGATCCTGGGCCAGCCTTGCTACTGTTGCCACGCTTGAGTCCATTGATGTTGCCACTTGGCCGATCCATCTCTTTGGGGAATCTTCCTCTTTTTCTCTGACCCTCCACCTTAACAAACATGGTATCCTTCTCCAGCGACTGCTCCCTCCTGACAATATGTCCAAAGTCTGAGAGACAAAGTTTGCCCATCTTGGCCTCTAAGGATCACTCTGGCTGCACTTCTTCCAAAACGGATCTATTGGTTCTTTTGGCAGCCCATGGCACTTTCAATATTCTCCTCCAACACCATAACTCAAAGGC